>NC_090657.1:180204589-180504589 GCF_040937935.1 Hyperolius riggenbachi
TTAGAGGCTGCACAGGACAGATCCGTTCCTGTGCAGCCTCCGATCTCCGGGGAAGGGAGGGAGGAGAGGGAGAGGGGAAATCCTGCGGTGGAGGGGGCTTTAAGGTGCCCCCCCCCGCCAGCCACACACAGGCAGGAACGATCAGACCCCCCCAGCACATCATCCCCCTTGTGGGGAAAAAAGAGGCCACCCAGCACAGATCAGCGAAATCAGCGCCGGTACTTAAGGGGGGGTAAAGGCTGGGTCATCAAGTGGTTAAAGGATACCAGTTGCGAAAATAGTAAGAGAAATGGGGGGAGCAGGCATATACTATCACTGATGCTCGCTGCTCCCCCATTCTCCTGTCTAGCCCTCCTATCATACCTAAAAGCCCCACGGGACCCTCCTCAGGGTCACGGAGTCAGGCCTTACTGCGCAGGCGCTGGGCGGGCTGTGTGTGTCCTACAGCGTGCGCCCGTGGCTGGGAAAGCTCTGTGCATGCGTATGCCGTCACTACATCCTGCGCATGATGTCATACACATGCGCAGTGCGCTTCCGGCCACAGGAACATTTCTCTTAATATTTTCGGATCTGGTATCCTTTAAAGGGTCGTTCACACTATGAGTGTTTCCGTTTATTTTTTTTAAGCCCTGGCGATTTTAGAAAGCGCCCTAAAAGCGTTTGTGCCATGTTTTTCTACGAGTGTTCACATATGAGCTTTTCAACTTCTTTGTAATCGCAAATGCGCTACATGTACCATTTCCTGAGCGCTTTGGCTCCATGGAAGGTATAGGGAAATCGCAAAGCGCTTAAGAAAGCGCTTTGTATAGCAATTTTCTGAGCGCTTTTATGAATAAATACATTGGGGTTGATTCACAAAGGTTAGTTATGCTAATGCATGAGATAAACAAATGAGGAGAGATAATTCATGAGATAAATAGATGAGGAGAGCTCAACTATGAGTTATGTCAAGAGAGCTAAACCATGAGTTATGTCAAATAAGGAGAGCTAAACCATGAGTTATGTCAAATAAGGAGAGCTAAACCATGAGTTATGACAAATAAGGAGAGCTAAATCATGAGTTATGACAAATAAGGAGAGATAAACCATGAGTTATGTCAAATAAGGAGAGCTAAACCATGAGTTATGTCAAATAAGGAGAGCTAAACCTTGAGTTATGTCAAATAAGGAGAGCTAAACCATGAGTTATGTCAAATAAGGAGAGCTAGACCATGAGTTATGTCAAATAAGGAGAGCTAAACCATGAGTTATGTCAAATAAGGAGAGCTAAACCATGAGTTATGTCAAATAAGGAGAGCTAAACCATGACTTAAGTCAAATAAGGAGAGCTAAACCATGAGTTATGTCAAATAAGGAGAGCTAAACCATGAGTTATGTCAAATAAGGAGAGATAAACCATGAGTTATGTCAAATAAGGAGAGCTAAACCATGAGTTACCGTATGTCAAATAAGGAGAGCTAGACCATGAGTTATGACAAATAAGGAGAGCTAAACCATGAGTTATGTCAAATAAGGAGAGCTAAACCATGAGTTATGTCAAATAAGGAGAGATAAACCATGAGTTATGTCAAATAAGGAGAGATAAACCATGAGTTATGTCAAATAAGGCGAGCTAGACCATGAGTTATGTCAAATAAGGAGAGATAAACCATTAGTTATGTCAAATAAGGAGAGATAAACCATGAGTTATGTCAAATAAGGAAGCTAAACCATGAGTTATGTCAAATAAGGAAGCTAAACCATTAGTTAAGTAAGATAAGGAGAGCTAAACCATGAGTTAAGTTATATAAGGAGAGGTAAATCATGAGTTAAGTCATTTAAGGAGAGATAAATTGTGAGTTAAGAAATAAGGTGAGATAATTTAACAGAAAAGCTTTGTGAATCAGGCCCACTGTATTTATTAATTTCTGGGTCAAAGAGTTCACTTCCTAACTGACATCAGGAAGTGAAAAAATGAATCACTCAGCAAAAGCGCTTAGAAAAGCGTTTTTGTAAAGGCAAACAGCAGTGTTTGTTTGCGCAAACAGCTGGGAAAAGCACTTAAAAAAGCTCAATAGATCGCGCAGCGCTTGCGATAGCGCGGGTGATTTAGAATGTGAACAAGACCTAAGACAGCATTTTGCACTTGTTCTGTACTACCTTCACGAAGGGAGGTCTAGTATGACTCCGAAACTAGGATTGGTCAGTTGAAGGTGATTGATCAAATTGTAAAGCTCTTGAGACTCCTTAATGTGGCATGCCTATTCAGTGGCGAGCTACAGTGCCCCCCTTCCCACCGAAACCAGAGGGCTACCTACGCCACTGTGCTGACTCCTCCTAATCACATTCGCCAGTACAGTGTATTGGCAGCCAGCTATAGTCATGCCCACATTATGCTGTGATTGATGGTATGCTATTTCTTTTGCCACCAGAGGCTCTCTTTAGAACTGCACTATAAAGGTGCCCATTAACGGTACAATCTCCCTAACGATTGATCTTCCGATCTGATCATTGTGATTATTCGGAAACGATCATTCTGGGTCCACCAGCACAGCGGAAAATGTTAAGCAATTCAGAAAGACTAATAGAATCATTACGAAATTCGAGATCGACAGAACGATCCTCAATCCACTAACCGTTACGGTTTGGCCAATAGTTCGGGAGATTGTACCATTCATGGCACCTTAAGAGAGGTGTCTGCCCCTAATATAAGGACAGTGCACTTGCCTTAGCCAGAGAGAGATGCACTCCATGGTGTGGGTAGCATTTGTCGGGAAAGCGCAGCGCTGCGGCGGGTGAGGAGTTAAGGGTAGTTGCCAGGGTAATCATTATCGTGCTTTCTGAATGTTCAAAGTCCTTGGCACACAGACTCGCTCATTGTCTGCTCTTGGCACAGGCGACGGTTGCAGCTGCAGGAAGTGGCGTTCCCGCCGGCAGACCGCATCCAGAAAGCTGTCATCGGCAGTCGGTTTAGCAGGAAAATCAGTTGACCTCAGCACAGCTCTGTCTCCAATATAGCACGGCACAAGGGCTCCGGAGAATGAAAAAAAAAAAAGAGAAATGGAGAGAAATGCACCCTGTGTGTATTTAGAGAGTTTAGCGTGTGTAATGCCCCCTCATCTGTGACTAATCACAACTGTAATTTGATCTATCAACTGTGTCAGCTGGCTGCTTGGACAGAGCAGCTTATTTGTAAAAACTGGATGTTAACCCTATGTCTGCTACCATGAAAGCAGGAAGTAGACACGCTGCAGATTTATTGCAGGATTTGTATCAGCTGTAACAAAGAAATGTTCTTCTGTAAAGGTTATTATGCTGTTGTTTATCTTTTAGAGCAGAGATGAAGTTCTGAGTTCAGGTCCGCTGTAACCTGGTGCCAGGAGGGGAACTGTGGTCGCCCTCTGTTCATCTATACCAGACTGTGTTCTCAAGGACGCAGGGTCTTATGGGGACGCCAATCAGAATGTAATTATAAATAAAAACCTTTCCAAGCCAGAAGGGCCAGTGCTGCCATTAAAGCAAAGGGGGCAATTGCACCAGGGCCCGCGACAGCTGCTGGGCCTCCCCTGCGCCACCAGAACTCCAGGTGGTCTCCCTCTTACTGTTCCTGGGGCACCTGTAATATGTGTGGCTGGCTGCACAGCATTGCAGTGCTGCATAGGGAATGCGTAGGCAACATGCGTCCGCACTACAGCCCCACAATCCTTTGCATCGCCTACTTACTGCTTGTACCAGGGAACCGCTCATTGGCTAGGAGCGGTCACTTGGTACGAGCAGTAGAAAATGCAAAGGATTGTGGGGGCTGTGGTGCGGACACAATCAGCCTCTGCATATCCTATGCAGCGCTGCAATGCAGTAAATAACTAGCGGCTTGGTCGGGGTGGACGTGCGGCGGGCCAGATTGGGGGCCCCAGGGGATGACTTTGGTGGAGGGGGACCCAAGTTACCTTGTGGCCTAAACCATCCCTGCAAGCTAGCATGAGGATATCTGACTGCCTATCAAATCTCTCTCTTTTCTGGAAAGGGCCCTCCCCTCCCCAATCATGTAACTGTTATACCCTAGAAAGTGTGACACCATTTCCTGAGCCCTCACTTATTGCCCAGCATGGGTCACAGATCAGGTGTGATCCAGACATGATGTATAGATATTCTGGCTTGCATGAAAACCTTGTGCAAATGACATGCAGCTCGGAAATTGGCCGATCAAAGTGGGGAGGAAGTCTGTGCATGCACCGTGGAACCACAGCGGCCCAGTGCATGCGTGGGAGCACTTCGTGTCATGCACAAAACGCCACTGCTGAGCTCTAAAGGGAATCCTTCTGCACATGCGCAAACACTGGACACACCTCTTCATCCCTAGTCTCATTTATTTAAGGGCAACTCTGCTGTTATCTGACCTTGCTTTCACTCCATCTACCCCAACTTTAAGCATATAGTTCCAACATGCAATTTTGATTGGCCAATGCAATGATTGGCCAATTTTATCAACTCCATGTAGTTTGAGAGTTTACCTACACAATCTTTTCATAGGATTTCTTTTCCTAGTATTCAAAATCTGTTGGCTCTCATACTGCATGGAGGTGGTAAAATTGGCTACTCATTGGCCAATCAAAATTGGATGTGTGTAGCAAGTTTTAGGCCTCGTTTCCACGGGCAGCTAATAGGCAGCGAAAAGCCTCTCAAACTCTCATAACTGCTTACCGCTGCCTGGTAACTGCTTGCTGAGCACACAGTTCAACTGCCCGTGTAAAACAGGCCTCACTAGTTAGCAAAACATCCTCTTTCCCCCACTCTTCAGCAGTGCTGTACAGTGCAACCTCTTGTGGCACCTGATGCACATCACATGACATGCAGAGTCACATGACATGCAGGGACAGGAGCCGCAAGTTACACTGACTGTAGGGTAGGCTGAAGAGAGGAGTGAAGCAATTCCAACCCTGGTTCCTTTATGCCCAGTTCTTAGAACCCTGCCAGCAGTGGCAAAACTACAATTCATGGGGCCCCTCAGCAAAACTTCCATGGTCCCCCCATTGTTCACACCCTTCCCTTGCCTCCACTTGGTTACCAACACATCCTTGGAGCCCATCTCACAAGGGTCATACAACAAGTGTGGTCATCAAGATCTTCACACCTATAACAAGTGTAGCCACAAAACCACCTGATCTGAAGTATAGGGACCTGTATCAGGGGAAGGGAAGGTTAGTAGTTGGTGTTAATGGAGCAGAGGGGTCTGTACACACACAGACAGGCACCCAGTATAACAAGTCAGAACTCTTTACTTAAAGGACTTACGAGGTCAAAATAAAAAAAATAAAAAAGTTACGTACATGCTTCAAATTTGAACCCACAGAGGACGCCATCCACGCCCTCAGTTTACTTTCGCCGGGTCCCCGCTGTTTAATGCCCCCCCCCCCAGGCCGCTCCTGACCCAACAGCCTTTTACAGGAGACAGCCTGTAGCGTGGATCAGGGGGGGGGGAGGCCCTAGAGCTGCGCAGCCGCACTTGCGTCTATGTGGACTGCGCAGCCGTGGCCAGCTCCGGCGGGCATTGTACTTGAGGCATGAGAGCCCGACCCGGGCTGTGGGGTCGGGAGTGGCCCGGGGGGTGATTAAACAGCGGGGACCCGGCGGAAGTAAACTGAGGGCTCGGATAGCGTCCTCCGTGGGTTCAAATTTGAAGCAGGTACTTAACTTTTTTTTTTTGTACCTCGTAAGTCCTTTAAAGAGGTACTGTCGCGAAAATCTTAAAATGTAAAACACATACAAATAAGTAGTACATTTCTCCCAGAGTAAAATGAGCCATAAATTACTTTTCTCCTATGTTGCTGTCACTTACAGTAGGTAGTAGAATATGACATTACTGACAGGTTTTGGGCTAATCTATCTCTTCATGGGGGATTCTCAGCATGGCCTTTATCCTACCTAATAAAACCTAAGTGTTGCTGCGTCCAGCAGCTGTCCCTGTGTCCTAGGTTTTTTGTTACTGCGCATGTGTGCAGTAACGGATAGCTGGGAACAGGGAGCTGGGTGGGCGGGTACAGGCGGGCGTACGCACGCATGCGCACTGGCGGCGGCCGTGAAAAGACCTAGAGCCTGTTTTTAAACGTGCTTGGGTCTACTAGTTCTTTATAAAGACATTCCTTGAAAATGATTAATACAAAGATGCTGGTCAGCTTCCCTGCTCGCTGTACACTATTTTGGCAGTTGGAAGGAGCAACTGCCATTCACAAAGTGCTTTTAAAAATAAAGAAAACCCTGAGAACCCCCTATGAGAAGATGGGCTAGTCCAAAATCTGTCGGTAATGTCAGATTTCTACTACTTACTGTAAGTGACAGCAACATAGGAGAAAAAGGTAATTTATGGCTCATTTTACTCTGGGAGAAATGCACTTATTTGTATGTGTTTTAAATTTTAAGATTTTTCGCGACAGTTCCTCTTGAAGAAAAACATGCAGAGATAAATCATACGCCACCATCAGGAAATGCAGCTTATTTAGAGGGGAACACAGAGTGGAAACATTAAATAACAATACCATAGAGATCATTGCAGCACTTTACATTTTACACTGACATCTTGTGGTTGCTTTGCTAAACTGCAGTTTAGGTAATTCTGTTGATACTGCCAACAGGGGGCCCCCACAGCTCTGGACCCCCCATGTGATGACAGGGTCTGCTCCCCTATAGTTATGCCCCTGCCTGCCAGTCCTAGTTCATCTTTACTCAGTTCTGAGAAACTTTCCAGTCATGGCTGGTTACAGCCTCCAGCCAGCCTGATCCTTTTATATTTGCCTGAATTCTGTCACTCCTGCACTTGCCTGCACCAAGCCTGACTCAACTGTGTGGGGAGAGGGATCGGAAGGAGATTGCTGAGGTGAAAATGAGGAGCTATGAAATTGTGCATTGGGTATTGTTGTTTTTTTATTTTTTTAAACTACATTTTTTCCCCAAACTTTTATGCCTAATTAATATAAATCAGCGTGACTGTATATAATAAATAATATGCCTGGCCTTGGGTTTTCTTAAGGGATATATTTTGGGATCTTGTTATCTCCAGTCTTCCTCCCTATAAGCATTTTATTTCCAAAAACAAAGGCAAGCTAGATTTTGTTCCAGAGCCAAATGCGACGGATGAAATCAGCAGAGTGTGTTTAGTTTGGGCGGTAAAAGGGACGTGATGGAAAAATCTCAGGAAGGAAGCCACGGGATCCTGAGGTCAGGAGTTGGCGGCTACTCTTAACTGACTGTGTTGCTATCGCAGGACAGTTTTCCACAACAGATGGTGATGACGGAGTGTTCTGGACAACCGCTACGCCACAAAGAGTATTACAAAGAGGAAGTAGAGAACAACACTGCTGGTTTATAGGAATGTTTGGCTTCCAGGCATAGACAACCTACGGCCTGCACAGGAACCTTAAGTCCTGCATGGATACATATTTTCTACCAGGAAGCCAAAGTCCCTACATGCCCTTCTACCCAAGTCCCTGCATGCGCTTCTACCAGGAAGCCAAAGTCCCTGCACGCTCATCTACCAGGAAGCCAAAGGCTCTGCATGCCCTTCTACTAGGAAACCAAAATCCCTGCATGTCCATCTACCAGGATACCAAAATCCCTGCATGCCCTTCTACCAGGAAGGCAGAGTCCCAGCATGCCCTTCTATCAGGAAGCCAAAGTTCCTCATTGCCCTTGTACCAGGATACCAAAATCCCTGCATGCCTTTTTACCAGGAAGCCAATGTCCCTGCACACACATTTACCAGGAAGCAAAAGTCCCTGCATGCCCTTCTACCAGGAAGCCAAAATCCCTGCATGCCCTTCTACCAGGAAGCCAAAGTTCCTGTACGCCCTTTTACCAGGAAGCCAGAGTCCCTGCATGCCCTTCTACCAGTAAGCCAAAGTCCCTGCATGCCCTTCTACCAGGAAGCCAAAGTTCCTGCACGCCCTTCTACCAGGAAGCCAGAGTCACTGCATGCCCTTCTACCAGTAAGCCAAAGTCCCTGCATGCCCTTCTACAAGGTAACCAAAATCCTGCATGCCCTTATACCAGGAAGCCAAAGTTCCTGCATGCCCTTCTACCAGGAAGTTAAGTTCCTGCATGCCCTTCTACCAGGAAGTTAAGTTCCTGCATGCCCTTCTACCAGGAAGTTAAGTTCCTGCATGCCCTTCTACCAGGAAGTTAAGTTCCTGCATGCCCTTCTACCAGCATAGGAAAATCCAGCATTTTCAAGGGGGGGATTCCTGAAAGGTCTCTCTCAGCCACGCACAATACAGTATAATAATGTTTCTCAGAAGCAGTTTGGGTACAGATAATAATGAGGACAGCTGACATGCTAATGAAGGGGAAAGTGAAGCATTCACCCAGCAGGGCACAGGACTGTGCTCATACCTGACTCTGTTAAGTTCCCCAGTGCTTCTCCATGCTCTGTATATATGCTGCTGCTCCAAGCTCTGTACACATGCTGCTGCTCTATGCTCTGTACACACGCTGCTGCTCCATGCTCTGTACACACACTGCTGCTCCATGCTCTGTACACACCCTGCTACTCCATGCTCTGTACACACGCTTCTGCTCCATGCTCTGTACACACGCTGCTGCTCCATGCTCTGTACACACGCTGTTGCTACATCCAAAGTCAACTGTATCAGGGAAAGAAAGGGGGCAGTGCTGTGAGCTGCAGGATACCTGCAAATATTCTAGTGTCTCAACGTGTGCCTGTCCTTAGACACTGCACCATCCCTGGTCTGAGGGGGGATTCTGGGCAGCTGTAATCTCCCCCTGCATTTGCTTGTGACCAGGAAGCCAAAATATCACTCTCACCCGAAGTGAGAGTGATATGGAAGTTGCCATATTTATTTCCTTTTAAACAATACAACTTGCCTGGCAGCCCTGCTGCAGCAATGTCAGGATCACACCAGAAACAAGCATGCAGCTAATCTTGTCAGATCTGACAATAATGTCAGAAACATCTGATCTGCTTCATGCTTGTTCCGGGTCTATGGCTAAGAGTTTTAGAGGTAGAGGATCAGCAGGGCTGCCAGGCAACTGGTATTGCTTAAAAGAAAATAAATATGACACCCTCCATATCACATTCACCTCGGGTTCATTTTGAAGCCTATCTTCAGGCACCATTCTAAAATACATTCTAATAGCTTAGTATCTTGCAATCTGTAATCTGAGGGCTGAAAAGTTACCATTTTGTGTAAAACGAGACCTCTACAGGTGAAAAACCTGTGTTATATCTTTGATCACATGGCCAGAAGGTGTTCGGTAGAGGGAATTGGTTTCAGGTCCTATTAGACTGGCTGCTGTGGCTGCGGTTGCTGTAGTCACGCCACTATCGCAGCTGATAAATTATGCAGTAAGACTCGTCTGCGGTGCTGAAAGTTTTCACCTTTTTTAAACTTGGTGGATTTTTAGCGAGTACAGAGAATAAAACGCCGCCCCTCTTTCACGTCTAATTTTGGCAACGTCTCCTCGCCTTACGTGACCCCTGCTACTTTCAGTACAGTACTTTTTTTCTTTCTTTTTTTTTCAGAAAAGTTTCATTCCCAGTAATCTCACCATTCTAGCAGAGCAAAGCCAGCCCTTACATGGATCGAATATGATCCGATACGCTAAGCTGATCGATTGGAAATCGAAGGGCTGGTGATTGATTCTTTACCTACATGGCAACTTCAGTCTCAATGGATTACACACATGTTTTGCTGCCTGAGGCAAACTTGTGAAGATGCGGTTTCCCCCCCACATTTGATATCATCATACAGCACCCGAAAATTTACTCTGCTTCATTTAATGTTCTCACATGACATACAGCAGCTCAACACAATAGCACGCTGGCTGGCTGTGAGTCTGTGACAAACAAACTACTCGCCCTCAGCCACTCCATTCCTCCTCATTCAGGACAGCAGTGCCACCTCCTCCCTTCTGCTGTGCAAGTCCAATGAAACACTGCTGCTCTCCTGCCTCCCCCCTCCTCACTCACTGTCAGACTCCTCACACAGCACAACAAGCTGCTTTTCCCCAATGATGACCTCTTCACCTCCCTCTCCTCTCGCTTCTCCTCATACCCTGACTGCATGCTGTTAGTGTAAACACAGTGTAAATGTTTCACCTTGCTTCATGAGAGAACCGGCCCTGTGTTTATCCCATGTTGTTACCTGTCACTTCAGAGTCCCTGTAGGGCTCATTTACACTAGACAACATGTGTTCAAATGCAATTTCATGCACACGTCCCCGAATCTGATAAGAGAGGGGTCTATTGCCTGCCCGCACACTGCAGACCAATTTTCAATAGATTTCAGCAGGGCCAGTTCAAGGGTCAAACTTCATCGTTGCCCCCCCCCCATTACCCCTCTGCTCCCCAGGGCCCTGCTGCAAATATATTAACAATAACAATAACAATAATATTTATATAGCGCTTTTCTCCCTGAGGACTCAAAGCGCTGTGACCCTGCATTATGCAGTCTCAAAGGCTAGGGAAAAGAGGTGAGTTTTTAGCCTTTTTTTTAAAGCTGTCCAGAGAGGGAGCCTCTCGTACTGATTGTGGAAGTGAGTTCCATAGAGTAGGGGCTGCGTAGGAAAAGGCCCGAGCACCAAATGTTAAGTGTATCCTGGGAATAATCAGCTTCATCTTGTTGGCAGAGCGGAGGGTGCGTGGAGGGGCATAAAGTTCCAATAGATCCGCTATGTATTTGGGTCCCATGTGGTGTAGAGCCTTGAATGTCAGCAGATCTTAAAATTGATTCTCCATTTTACTGGCAACCAGTGAAGAGTTTGCAGTACTGGGGTGATGTGTGAGCTGCGGGGGGCATTGGCTAGGAGTTTGGCTGCAGCATTCTGTACTAGCTGTAAGGGGCGCAGAACCCCTATATTAGCAGCCATAATCACCTTATATCCGTCGGGTGAGCGGGAAGACAGAGGCTGCACTCGGAGACACTCTGTCTCCCTCCCACTCTATGACCCGGCGCGTCCTGTGTAAACAGTGTGGGAGGAAGACAGAGTGTCTCCGAGTGCAGCCGCTGCCACCCGCTCACCCGATGGGGATAAGGTGATTATGGCTGCTAATATACTTGCTGCAGGGCCGTGGGGAGCAGTGCGAGCAGGAAGGGGGGTTGGAGAGGAAGAAAATATTGCAGGGTCGGCGCTACTGGGGCCCAAGCAGAGGTCGGGGCCCCGGGCAAATGCCCCTTTTGCCTCTATGGTAGCGCCGGCCTTGGATTTCAGCATGAAATCTATTGGAAATCGCCCCAGCACTGTGCTTGCACGGCCGCTCCGCCCAGGCATGTAATGTGCCCCCATTATGTAATTGGAGCAGAGTGGTGTGTAAACCTAGATAGGAACCCGGTATAAAAAGTTAGAACTCTTCACACTGTAGAGATAAATCATACGCCACCATCAGGAAATGCAGCTTACGAGAGAGGAACACAGAGTTAATACAGGGAATAACAATGCCATATAGATCATCATCACATTTTACAGACAGTGACATCTTGTGGGTGTTTACTATACTGCAGTTTAGGTAACAATCCTGTTGATACTTCCAACAGTAATGTGTCATCGTCCCCCGGCCCGTGGTGAGTGTTGCAGGCTCACCTGTCATGCGGAAGTAAATACATCCTTCCGCCAGTCCTCTGCATTACCTGGGGATGGTGACAGGGGTGAGGGATGTCCACATAGCAGCGTGAGTTGGAAGCTCCAGTATTTTGTGAATGCCATCAGTGTGCTTTCTCCTAACCTATATTACTCCTAGTACAAAATACATAAACTACAGTGTTAATCAATGTTTAATTCATTTTTTCTAAAAGATAAATCACACTTTTTGTTCATAATTGGTTTTGCATGGAAAAAAAACCCCAAAAACTCATATCTGTAGCAATGACATAACTCAGCTACTGCGAACGCATTAATGTCACAGTGTAAGGCTGATTTCAGACTGTGGATTGGCGTTAGCAGAGTGGTGCGGTCCGGGGCCGCATCACACCACCAAAAACAGGTCTTTGGGGATTACTGCATTAGTATGCGGTAATCCCCTTTTGGCTGACAGCCAAACAGGAAGTGACACTCTCTCACGCTCACTTCCTGTTTCAGAAATACGGAAGTGCATGGAAGCGTATTGCCGCAATACCACATTTAAAAAAAACCCTGCTTCGCCATAGACTTCCATGACTTCCAGTCTGCCGCAGGTCGTGCAGTAACATAGATTTGTCCTTGCATCGGGGATGCGGTGAAAATGTCACTTCCGTCGCATTGCTCGACACTAGGGATGGCCCTGATTAGGAGAACTTATGGAGAAGCATGTGATCAGTTTGATCAGCTGATAGATTTGTAAGGACCTGATTTGCAGTGATGACTTCCTGGTTTAACACATGATCACGACCAGCAAATCAGAACCTTACAAATCTATCAGCTGATCAAACTGATCACATGCTCCTCCATGGGTTCTCCTAAGCAGGGCCATCCCTACGCAGCACCGCTTCAGTATGAACGGCCCCATACACTTTCAATGGGCTGCGGTAGAATTACCGCACCTAAACCACATGGCCACTGTAATTTCTGCATTCACAGGTGGCGACTGCACAAGGGGACGAACATTACTAAACCTACAGCCGGCCAATCAATCTCTCGGTACGCCTGATGTCTGCGCTTAGATCCCCCACTTGTCATGACGCCAATAAAGAAATCTTGTTTGCTTTATTGCTTTTGGGTCATACCACCGTTTATGTGGTTGCAGGCTAATAACAGAAGACATCTGATATGGGAATCAATAACAATTAGGTTTGGAGAAACCAGCTTGAGGTCCATGAGAACGTGATCGTCCCTTAAAGGGAAGGTCCAAGCAAAAAAAAAAATGAGATTCACTTACCTGGGGCTTCTACCAGCCCCATGCAGCCATCCTGTGCCCTTGTAGTCACTCACTGCTACTCCAATCCCCCGCTGGCAGCTTTCTGACCTCGGAGGTCAGGGCCAAATTGCGTACATTTTTACACATTCCCGCTAGTGCAGGAACATTAACACATACATTTTTACGCGTTAGTGGTGAAACGCGTACATTTTTGTTCCTGCACTAGCTGGAATGCGTAAAAATGTATGCAATGTGGCCCTGACCTCCGAGGTCAGAAAGCTGCCAGCGGGGGACTGGAGCAGCAGTGAGTGACTACGAGGGCACAGGATGGCTACATGGGGCTGGTAGAAGCCCCAGGTAAGTGAATCTCATTTTTTTTTTTTTGCTTGAACCTTCCCTTTAATAAGCTGTTAAAGCTCAGTTCCAGGGGAAAATAAACTATTTTAGCTTTAAATAGTGTGGTAAAAATGGCTGGAAATCAGTGGACCCCCCAAAAACACATTACAACTCCCTTTAAAAGATGGAAATGAGGCCCTAACAACGATACAAACAGCCATCCGAAAAGTAATAAATTAGAGTGTAGATGGCGTATGTACTGTTTGCCAAAACAGCCATGTCTAGAAATCATAATTATCCATGACCTTAAAGGAAAACTGATGGAGACTGCCATATTTATTTCCTGTTAAACAATACTAGTTGCCTGGCATCCTGCTGATCTATTTATCTGCAGTAGTGTCTGAATAACACCAGAAACGAGCATGCAACTAATCTTGTCAGACCATACAGAGATGTCAAACACCTGATCTGCTGCATGTTTGTTCAGGGTCTATGGATAAAAGTATTAGAGACAGAGGATCAGCAAGACTGCCAGGCAACTTATACAGTATTACTTAAAAGGAAATAAATATGGCATCCTCCATCTCGCTCTCACTTCAGTTTTTCTTTAAGCAGAAATGTCTCTTATGAACATAAATGAGCAGCATTTTCTCAGCTTGTCCCCTGAAATATATATTTGGATAACATGTCCACATATAGTAAAATTGGCCACGTTGTCCCTTACCAAAATAATTAGGTAGCATATCCCGCCAAATAGTAAAATTAGGCAGCATGTCCCCCAAAACAACAAAATCAGGCAACATTTCCAGCCTAGTTAGGAACCACGTTTCCCAAAATAACTTAAAATTACACCATGGCCGTCAAATAATAAAATTTAGTATGTCCTCCCCAAATAACATAATTAGGCAGCATGCCTCAAAAATAACCAAATTAGGCAGGCATGTCCCTAAATACCACAATTTGACAGCATGCACTCTAATAAGAATTAGCCAATATGCTCCCAAAATAACCAATAGGAAGCATAGCCCTAAAATAAAACAAAAACATAGCAGTTTCCCCAAATAATATATTTAAGATGCATGTACCGCAAATAACAAAATTAGGCAGCATATTCCCCACATAACAGTCAGCCAGCATGCCCACCACATTAAAAATAAAAATAGGTAGGTAGCATATTCCCTAAATAAAATATTTATACAGCCTGTCAATCAAATAAAAAGTTAGGAGGATGTTGCATAAATAACAATTTCAAAGTATATCCTATAAATAACAATTAATAAACACTGCGCCACAGTTCAAAATGGATATCTTGTGGTTAGTTCGCCAGTGCCTGGGATCGCTACAGAAAGTCCAGTTCAGGAAAATTGTTATGCAAAATTACTGCTGCGCTCTCCAGACCTGTACAGTCTCCTACTGACGGTGATACACAAGCACCTGCAATAAAAAAGCTTCACATAGGGTAATAAGGTTCTGCATATATATTAATCCTCTTCACTACCACGTTCAGGACACACCATGTGGAACTTCCCCTCCGTGTTAGGTGATATCACTCAGTGCTCAATCAGTGCCAATCCCACATCAATATATGCCAAACCGCTCACCAGATGTTGCCCACCTCAGATTGCAGGTGGAAACTTCGCTTAGGCTCACTGCCAGTCAATGCCTCAACACTTGTCACAGAATTCTTCTTTTAATCCAGTAAAAGCATCCCTGTACGCTATACAGTCACTAGTGATGCTGAACAGCACCATACAGAGCCTGGCATTCTGCAGAACAATCGGCCACAAGTGGACGGACCATTTGTTTTATTATTTTGGGGCACCTCCTCCCTCCCTAGTACTTTTACAGCTCCCCCTTTTTAGGGGTGGTTCTTAGTTTGGCCAGTTGACAGCCCTCGTCTTCCAAGAGACCAGCCTGGCCTCAACTATATCCTTTTTCTGGAGAATAACTGGACCAACAACAAACCTCCCAACGCCCCTGCCACACCCCTGGCACTCTCTTAGTCACGCATACCATAAAGATATTATTTTAAAAAAATGTAGTTTTGTTTTTTATTCAAACTACACTGGTCTTTCTATCCTGGTTCATTGTCCTTCATAATAAGATTTGAAAATAACATATACTGTATATTCTGGCGTATAAGACTACTTCTCAACCCAGGAAAATCTTCTCAAAAGTCGGGGGTCGTCTTATACGCCGGGTGTTGTCTTATAAGGTGGGTGCTGAAACTTCCGAGCCAGACTGGAGAGTCTGTGGTTGCCGTATACAGTGTGGCGAGCTCAAAACCGTCTGCGGCCGCATCCCCACCATATGCGGCGACCGTATGAAAGCAGCAAGGGCAGTGCTGTACAAGTATGGTAAAAGAAAATCCACTCACCAGGATTCCTGGAAAGAAGTGACTTAATTTGGTCCCGAATGACGAGGTGAGGGAGCACCTCACTGGGAAGGTGTAAGTGAAGGGTGGAGCAAGCTGCAGGCTTTCTAGGATGCCTGGGGTATGAAACAAAAAGAGATAGAGTGGCGCTTTGCCCAGAAAACCACCCCTCTTTCACACGTCTGGCCCGCCCTCGTATTCTATTACCGTACCTCCTTCTCTGCCTCTCAGATCTCACTTCTGAGGAATGCAGTGAAGCAGCGCAGGTGCGCATGTGTGAGATTTAAGAGACAGAGAAGGAGGTAATGGTACACAAGCAGGTGGAAGGGGGGGCAGACGGGTGTAAGAGGCATGTTTGTGCTACCGCTCTGATTGTCTTGAAGACAAGGATAGCTGACCAATCCAAGCAGGCTTTGTATACAACAACCAGCCAATTTCCAGTAAGGTGCATCACTTGCTGGTTGTAATGTACTGGGTACCACATACAGTACAGCACCAGTATCTGTACCTGTTTATACAGTATAGCACCAGCACACACAGTACAGTATACAAATGTCCAACAGTCAAGAGAGTAGTCTTATACGGCGAGTATATCCCAAAATGTATATTTTAACTGGAAAAGTTGGGGGTCGTCTTTTACGCCCAGTTGTCTTATATGTCGGAATATACGGTATATTAATTTAAAGGATGGGAGAGTCAATTAAAGTCTTATTAGATTAGAGTCAAATAAACAAATATTTCAGTAGATAAAATACATATTTACATAGATCTGTACATGAGTCCTGAAAGAGAGACACATGAAGAAGAAAGAGGGACAGAGGGAATGGGTTCCCCAAGAGGGACTGTCCCTCCAAAACAGGGACAGTTGGGAGCTATGCAACAAGAGATCAGGGCCGGGCCGAGGCATAGGCTGGAGAGGCTCCAGCCTCAGGGCGCAGTGTAGGAGGGGGCGCAGAATTCATTCAGCTGTCATTCCTAATTGTGTTTGAAGCAGAAAGAAATAAGAAAAGGGGATACATGGCAGTGACTGCAAGCCAGATAACTAGATATTAAGGTGTTGGGGAGGTTGTGGGCCCTGTGGCGCCTCTTAGTCTAATAGCAATCAGTGTGTGACGGCTGGGGTGGCAGGAATGGAGGGGCGCACTTTGGTGTCTCAGCCTTGGGTGCTGGAGGACCTTGTCCCGGCTCTGCAAGAGATCTATATTTTCTACAGGGTGGTTGGAACCACTGCACCTCAAAAAGCCTTTGCCGTTCTGGAGCCCTGGTCTGTGAGTACCATATTTAATATTATCATTCTCACATTATATTACTTACTACACCATAAGGGGCTCCCTTTCTCTCCTGTGTTTCTTTTCCCCATCCTGGAAGATCCGCAGATTCAATAGACTCCCACCACGGAGGTGATCGTTACGCCACTTGCAAGGGAGTAAAACCTATTTTTTTTTATTGTTGTCTCCTGTGACTGTCTCTTATCTGTGAGAATTCCTATTACTTCCTGTTCAAACAGGAAGTTATGCTCTCTCTCCAAGAGTAACAGGTCAAGCAACAAATAAAACTTTTAAACAAGGAAGAGTTTCAATTGCTGACTAGTTTTAATCTGTCCCTTTTTTGTGCCTGCACAAGTCTGTAATGGCTGCCTCCATGTTTCTGTTTGTTACCATTACAGGACACCTGAAGTGAAAGGGATAGTTCCCTCATTGCATAGCTGTACTTCTGATCATCTCCTTGTAAGACTTTCAGCCATAGACCTTGAACAAGCATACAGCAGATCAGATTTTTCTGACTGAAGTCTGACTGGAGTTGCCTCATGTTTGTTTCAGGTGTGTGATTCAGACACTACTGATGCATGAAAGATCAGCAGGACTGCCAGGCAACTGGTATTGTTTAAAGTAAACCTGTAGAGTCCCAAGGTAAAAGTTACTTACCTATGTAAAGGGAAGCTTCTGGATAGTCCAGGGGATTCCCGTGGCCTCATTGAGTCTGGGCACAGCTGCCCAGCAGTACAAATCCACTCGTGGACTAGTGGCTTGGGCTCACTGCGCAGGTGTGGCGATACTCTCGCAGGCGCAGATCGGCCACACCTGTTCACAAAGAGAAGCATGGCCACGAGGTCATATCCAACATTCCCTTGCTGGATATAATCAGAGGGTCCGGGCAAAGGTGGGGTTTAAGAGTAGATGGGAGGTCTCTGGACTTTCCAGACTTCCCTCTACCTAGGTAAGTATCTACATTTTTTCTTCGGGAGACTACAAGTAAAATTTAAAAGGAAAATAAATATGGCAGCCTCCATATCTCACTTACTTAGGGTGTCCTTTAACCACTTGAGGACCTAGGGCTTTCTACCCCTTAAGGACCGGCCACTTTTTTTCCATTCAGACCACTGCACCTTTCACGGTTTATTGCTCGCTCATACAACCTACCACCTAAATGAATTTTGGCTCCTTTTCTTGTCACTAATAAAGCTTTCTTTTGGTGCTATTTGATTGCTCCTGCGATTTTTACTTTTTATTATATTCATCAAAAAAGACATGAATTTTGGCAAAAAAATGATTTTTTTAACTTTCTGTGCTGACATTTTTCAAATAAAGTAAAATTTCTGTATACATGCAGCGCGAAAAATGTGGACAAATATGTTTTTGATTAAAAAAAACCCATTCAGTGTATATTTATTGGTTTGGGTAAAAGTTATAGCGTTTACAAACTATGGTGCAAAAAGTGAATTTTCCCATTTTCAAGCATCTCTGACTTTTCTGACCACCTGTCATGTTTCATGAGGGGCTAGAATTCCAGGATAGTATAAATACCCCCCAAATGACCCCATTTTGGAAAGAAGACATCCCAAAGTATTCACTGAGAGGCATAGTGAGTTCATAGAAGATATTATTTTTTGTCACACAAGTAAGCGGAAAATGACACTTTGTGAGAAAAAAAAAAAGTTTCCATTTCTTCTAACTTGCGACAAAGAAAAAATGAAATCTGCCACGGACTCACCATGCCCCTCTCTGAATACCTTGAAGGGTCTACTTTCCAAAATGGGGTCATTTGTGGGGTGTGTTTACTGTCCTGACATTTTGGGGGCTGCTAAATTGTAAGCACCCCTGTAAAGCCTAAAGGTGCTCATTGGACTTTGGACCCCTTAGCGCAGTTAGGCTGCAAAAAAGTGCCACACATGTGGTATTGCCGTACTCAGAAGAAGTAGTATAATGTGTTTTGGGGTGTATTTTTACACATACCCATGCTGGGTGGGAGAAATATCTCTGTAAATGACAATTTGTTAATTTTTTTACACACAATTGTCCATTTACAGAGATCTTTCTCCCACTCAGCATGGGTATGTGTAAAAATACACCCCAAAACACATTATACTACTTCTCCTGAGTACGGCGATACCACATGTGTGGCACTTTTTTGCACCCTAACTGCGCTAAAGGGCCCAAAGTCCAATGAGTACCTTTAGGATTTCACAGGTCATTTTGAGTAATTTCGTTTCAAGACTACTCCTCACGGTTTAGGGCCCCTAAAATGCCAGGGCAGTATAGGAACCCCACAAATGACCCCATTTTAGAAAGAAGACACCCCAAGGTATTCCGTTAGGAGTATGGTGAGTTCATAGAAGATTTTATTTTTTGTCAAAAGTTAGCGGAAAATGACACTTTGTGAAAAAACACAATTAAAATCAATTTCCGCTAACTTGTGACAAAAAATAAAATCTTCTATGAACTCGCCATACTCCTAACGGAATACCTTGGGGTGTCTTCTTTCTAAAATGGGGTCATTTGTGGGGTTCCTATACTGCCCTGGCATTTTAGGGGCCCTAAACCGTGAGGAGTAGTCTTGAAACGAAATTTCTCAAAATGACCTGTGAAATCCTAAAGGTACTCATTGGACTTTGGGCCCTTTAGCGCAGTTAGGGTGCAAAAAAGTGCCACACATGTGGTATCGCCATACTCGGGAGAAGTAGTACAACGTGTTTTGGGGAGTATTTTTACACATACCCATGCTGGGTGGGAGAAATACCTCTGTAAATGACAATCTTTTGATTTTTTTACACACAATTGTCCATTTACAGCGGTATTTCTCCCACCCAGCATGGGTATGTGTAAAAATACACCCCAAAACACATTGTACTACTTCTTCCGAGTACGGCGATACCACATGTGTGGTACTTTTTTGCACCCTAACTGCGCTAAGGGGCCCAAAGTCCAATGAGTACCTTTAGGATTTCACAGGTCATTTTTGTTTCAAGACTACTCCTCACGGTTTAGGGCCCCTAAAATGCCAGGGCAGTATAGGAACCCCACTAATGACCCCATTTTAGAAAGAAGACACCCCAAGGTATTCCGTTAGGAGTATGGTGAGTTCATAGAAGTTTTTATTTTTTTGTCACAAGTTAGCGGAAATTGATATTAATTGTTTTTTTTTCACAAAGTGTCATTTTCCGCTAACTTGGGACAAAAAATAAAATCTTCTATGAACTCACCATACTCCTAACGGAATACCTTTGGGTGTCTTCTTTCTAGAATAGGGTCATTTGTGGGGTTCCTATACTGCCCTGGCATTTTAGGGGCCCTAAACCGTGAGGAGTAGTCTTGAAACCAAATGTTGCAAAATGACCTGTGAAATCCTAAAGGTACTCATTGGACTTTGGGCCCCTTAGCGTACTTAGGGTGTAAAAAAGTGCCACACATGTGGTACCGCCGTACTCAGGAGAAGTAGTATAATGTGTTTTGGGGTGTATTTTTACACATACCCATGCTAAGTGGGAGAAATATCTCTGTAAATGACAATTGTTTGATGTTTTTTACACACAATTGTCCATTTACATAGAAATTTCTCCCACCCAGCATGGGTATGTGTAAAAATACACCCCAAAACACATTATACTACTTTTCCTGAGTACGGCGGTACCACATGTGTGACACTTTTTTTGCAGCCTAGGTGCGCTAAGGGGCCCAACGTCCTATTCACAGGTCATTTTGAGGCATTTGTTTTCTAGACTACTCCTCGCGGTTTAGGGCCCCTAAAATGCCAGGGCAGTATAGGAACCCCACAAGTGACCCCATTTTAGAAAGAAGACACCCCAAGGTATTCCGTTAGGTGTATGGCGAGTTCATAGAAGATTTTATTTTTTTGTCACAAGTTAGTGAAAAATGACACTTTGTGAAAAAAAAAAAAAATCAAGTTCCGCTAACTTTTGACAAAAAATAAAATCTTCTATGAACTCGTCATACACCTAACAGAATACCTTGGGGTGTCTTTTTTTCTAAAATGGGGTCACTTGTGGGGTTCCTATACCGCCCTGGCATTTTACGGGCCCAAAAGCGTGAGTAGTCTGGAAACCAAATGTCTCAAAATGACTGTTCAGGGGTATAAGCATCTGCAAAT
This sequence comes from Hyperolius riggenbachi, assembly GCF_040937935.1. NCBI lineage: Eukaryota > Metazoa > Chordata > Amphibia > Anura > Hyperoliidae > Hyperolius > Hyperolius riggenbachi. The sequence continues at coordinate 180,225,502 of NC_090657.1, forward strand.
TTTGATGACAGGTGGTCTATGAGGGGGCGAATTTTGTGGAACCGGTCATAAGCAGGGTGGCCTTATAGATGACAGGTTGTATTGGGCCTGATCTGATGGATAGGAGTGCTAGGGGGGTGACAGGAGGTGATTGATGGGTGTCTCAGGGGGTGGTTAGAGGGGAAAATAGATGCAATCAATGCACTGGGGAGGTGATCAGAAGGGGGTCTGAGGGGGATCTGAGGGTTTGGCCGAGTGATCAGGAGCCCGCACGGGGCAAATTAGGGCCTGATCTGATGGGTAGGTGTGTTAGGGGGTGACAGGAGGTGATTGATGGGTGTCTCAAGGTGTGATTAGAGGGGGGAATAGATGCAAGCAATGCACTGGCGAGGTGATCAGGGCTGGGGTCTGAGAGCATTCTGAGGGTGTGGGCGGGTGATTGAGTGCCCTAGGGGCAGATAGGGGGTCTAATCTGATAGGTAGCAGTGACAGGGGGTGATTGATGGGTAATTAGTGGGTGTTTAGGGTAGAGAACAGATGTAAACACTGCACTTGGGAGGTGATCGGACGTCGGATCTGCGGGCGATCTATTGGTGTGGGTGGGTGATCAGATTGCCCGCAAGGGGCAGGTTAGGGGCTGATTGATGGGTGGCAGTGACAGCGGGTGATTGATGGGTGGCAGTGACAGGGGGTGATTGATGGGTGGCAGTGACAGGGGGTGATTGATGGGTGATTGATAGGTGATTGACAGGTAATCAGTGGGTTATTACAGGGGAGAACAGATGTAAATATTGCACTGGCGAATTGATAAGGGGGGGGGTGTCTGAGGGCAATCTGAGCGTGTAGGCGGGTGATTGGGTGCCCGCAAGGGGCAGATTAGGGTCTGATCTGATGGGTAACAGTGACAGGTGGTGATAGGGGGTGATTGATGGGTGATTGATGGGTAATTAGTGGGTGTTTAGAGGAGAGAATAGATGTAAACGCTGCGCTTGGGTGGTGATCTGATGTCGGATCTGCGGGAAAACTATTGGTGTGGGTGGGTGATCAGATTGCCTGCAAGGGGCAGGTTAGGGGCTGATTGATGAGTGGCAGTGACAGGGGGTGATTGATGGGTAGCAGTGCCAGGGGGTGATTGATGGGTGGCAGTGCCAGGGGGTGATTGATGGGTGATTGACAGGTGATTGACAGGTGATCAGTGGGTTATTACAGGGAAGAACAGATGTAACTAATGCACTGGCGAATTGATAAGGGGGGGTCTGAGGGCAATCTGAGCGTGTAGGCGGATGATTGGGTGCCCGCAAGGGGCAGATTAGGGTCTGATCTGATGGGTAACAGTGACAGGTGGTGATAGGGGGTGATTGATGGGTAATTAGTGGGTAATTAGTGGGTGTTTAGAGGAGACAATAGATGTAAACACTGCGCTTGGGTGGTGATCTGATGTCGGATCTGCGGGCGATCTATTGGTGTGGGTGGGTGATCAGATTGCCCGCAAGGGGCAGGTTAGGGGCTGATTGATGGGTGGCAGTGACAGGGGGTGATTGACAGGTGATCAGTGGGTTATTACAGGGAAGGACAGATGTAAATAATGCCCTGGCGAATTGATAAGGGGGGGTCTGAGGGCAATCTGAGTGTGTAGGCGGGTGATTGGGTGCCCGCAAGGGGCAGATTAGGGTCTGATCTGATGGGTAACAGTGACAGGTGGTGATAGGGGGTGATTGATGGGTGATTGATGGGTAATTAGTGGGTGTTTAGAGGAGAGAATAGATGTAAACGCTGCGCTTGGGTGGTGATCTGATGTCGGATCTGCGGGCGATCTATTGGTGTGGGTGGGTGATCAGATTGCCCGCAAGGGGCAGGTTAGGGGCTGATTGATGGGTGGCAGGGGGTGATTGATGGGTGATTGACAGGTGATTGACAGGTGATCAGGGGGGATAGATGCATACAGTACATGGGGTGGGGGGGTCTGGGGAGAATCTGAGGGGTGGGGGGGTGATCAGGAGGGAGCAGGGGGCAGGGGGGGATAAAAAAAAATAGCATTGACAGATAGTGACAGGGAGTGATTGATGGGTGATTAGGGGGGGTGATTGGGTGCAAACAGGGGTCTGGGGGGTGGGCAGGGGGGGGGTCTGAGGGGTGCTGTGGGCGACCTGGGGCAGGGGGGGGGAGAAATCAGTGTGCTTGGGTGCAGACTAGGGTGGCTGCAGCCTGCCCTGGTGGTCCCTCGGACACTGGGACCACCAGGGCAGGAGGCAGCCTGTATAATACACTTTGTAAACATTACAAAGTGTATTATACACTTTGTATGCGGCGATCGTCGGGTTAACATCCCGCCGGCGCTTCCGTATGGCCGGCGGGATGTTGCGGCGGGTGAGCGGCGCCAGGCGGAGGCGGAGGATCGCGTCACTGATGACGCGATCGCTCCGTCCATGCCCCTACAAGGACCGCCGCCAATTGTCAATACGGCGGTCCTTGCGGGGTCCACTTCCCGGCCGCCAATTGTATATACGGCGGTCGGGAAGTGGTTAAAGGAAACCTATGAGGAAGTTAGGGCTGTCGGCTTTCGGTGGTGTTGCGTTCGGGCTTTCGGCGGCTTTCAGGTGCGTTCAGCGTTTCTCACAAGAGGACGGCGGTTATCCATCCCTGGACGCTACATATAGCATCCAGGGTTGCATTGAACGGCAGGGAAAAGTGGGATCTGAACACTGTCTTCGTGCAAACGCCGGTACAAGCCCGGTACAAACGCTCCCATTCACTTGAACTGGAGCGTTTAACGCCAAGTCCCGAATGGCAGCGGTAAACGCGGGGCAGACGCCCGTGTGAACCAGCCCTTAGATAGTCTCAGTGATCCAGCACTTCCCAGGATTGGCTGTTTTCTGGTTGCTTGAGACTAAATGTTAAAAACAGGCTCAGCTAATACAGTACTATACCCCAATGTAAACCATTCACTCTGTATTAAATGTTACAATACAGTAAGTGAAAGTATATTAACGTTGGGGGAGCCGTGGAACCCGGTCTAAAAGCAAAGCAGAGCCCACTAACCGCCTAAGAAGTTGGACTTTACCACCATGAGTACCGGTGATTTGTGCCGGTTGGTTGAGACTGCTGGATAGTTGAGTTCTGGGTAACCAGGACTCTCATGTACTTTCCTAAGTAGTGGGAAGCTTCCGGATGGGCCTGGGCTCCTGAGTTCCTTTTGGAGTCCACTGCTGCTGTGCAGGACCCTCCTCCTTCTTCATGGTCACGCTCCCATCCATGTATGAATGCATCCATACTGTGTAGGAGAGAGTGCAGTCCATGCATGCCCCGTAGAAGGAAGACATTTGTGTATGAAGGAAGAAGCCATGCACGAGCGGCTTCGTTCTACTGGGCAAGCGATGACCATCCTCACACATGCCCAGTGTGGAGAAGCTCGTACGTAGATCAGAGCGTGGCCACGAGAGCATATTTAACAAGCTCTAGTATATTCAGAGAAACCCCAGTACTAGAGAACAGAGGGCTCAATTAGGTACGCTTAAAGTATACCCGAGGTGACATGTGACATGATGAGATAGACATGTGTATGTACAGTGCCAAGCACACAAATAACTAAGCCGTGTTTTTTTTTCCTTTCTCTGCCTCAGTGTTAAACATCAGGGCCCATATGCAATTCCACTTTTCTCCTGAGTTTTCTCCTAGGAGATAATGTTTCATCTTCTCTTTAAAATACCTTTCCAGCACTTTTCAACTGAAAAAGTACTGAAAAGTAAGTGCAAAAGTACTATAAAAATTATTTTGAGTATTTTCCTGCTTGCTGGTTGCTTAGCGGGCATTTTATCGACAAATTTAAAAATATCACCTAGGAGAAAACTCAGGTGAAAAAGTGAATTGCATATGGGCCCCAGGTATGTAAGTGGCAGTTCCTGTCTGAGTCAGGACTGGGTCAGACTACAGTGTGACCCTCACTGATAAGAAATTACAACTATATATCGCTTTCCTAGCAGAAAATGGCTTTGTGAGCAGGAGAGAAATAAAAAGGGTCAATAGTTCATAGATTTTAGCTCTGGCATACTTCAAAAACAATAAAAAACATAAAAAGTAAATATAAACTAAAACTGTGGAATATCTTAAGTCATTTCAATGGTTTATTTCCACCTCGGGTGTCCTTCAAATGCTTGTACACATGCCTGACTAAGACAGCCAATAACGACCACCTCAGCCGATATCAGGCTTGTGTACAGTGGCCCCTCAGCACATGAGCAGTCCGGCCGGGCCGGCAGATCAACTCACCCCCGCAAGGGCAATCCTATTGTCTACGTCACTCCCCCGTCCGCCGCTTGACATCACACAAGCCCCTCAACCCCCCCCTCCAAGCATAGCAGCAGAACGTGTTGTCAGCTACACAGTTGACACGCTTCTGTATAGGTTGGCCCAGCAATGTCCCCCAAGAGAATCAGGTCCTGATCCACTGATGAGCGACATAAGTCAAGAGGTGTGTGTATGCATCTTTAAGGGGGTATCCATGCAATGTCATAAGATTGAGCATTGAATAAGAATAACAATTGGGACTTATACCTTTTTAAATGTTTTTTTTGACCAAAGATATCAGCTGCTGAAGTCTTTCATTTTCTTTACAACTAGCTGGCCCGCTCACCTATTTGAGAGATAAAAAAAAAAAAAATTAGACAATTACGGGTGGCAGTTATTAAAGGTGTGCATAGATCTTAAAGGGAACCTGAATTGAGTAAACTTATTTAAAATAAACACATGATGTACCTGCAAATTAATATTACACTTACCTCGCCGTCAGTTCCTCTTAGAAGCTCACCACTTTCTTTTAACAACAATTCCTTCCCGTGTTCCAAGATTTTGTAATGTCCCCGGTAATGTCTGCCCTGCGTCCAACTAGAGAAGGTTGGAAAGTTTCCGATCGGAAATCATCTTTCTGCAGCGGTAATTGGAAATCGGCCTCAGAAAGCCTATTACCGCATCTCAGAAATTTTCGCCCAATCACCAAGCTTGGAAGCATTGGACCAATCACAGGATGCAAAAATTTTCAGCGGAAATCAAAATACGGCAGGAATTTTAGACCAATCCCAAGACTCAGGTACTATTGATTTTTTTTTCTAGTTTTGCGATGGGTCTAAAATTTCTGTGGTATTTCAATTTCTGCAGTAGACTTCTGCATTCTGATTGGTCCAATACTACAGAGTACTTCTGAATCCCTCTTCTTGTCTTGTGATTTGACCTAAAATCAGAAATTTTAAGCCACTCACATGATTTGAAAATACTCTGTAGTGTTGGACCAATCAGAGAATGTGGAGGTTTACCACGGAAATGGGACTACCACAGAAATTTTAGGCCAATCACAAAACTGGGAAAAACTCTGTAGTATCTGCGTCTTGTGAGTGGTATAACATTTCTGTGGTATTCTGATTTACGTTTTAAAAAAATATAACTTTATTAACAAAAATGGCAATAAAAAAAAACAACTTTCCGTAGAAATCGGTATTTGGAAATTCCCAGTTCCATGGAAATCCACAGAATCGGTAATCACCATTTTCAGAAATTAGAATTCCTGTGAAATCGGAAATTGGCATTCCGGACCATCTCTACTTCCAACTGTCATTTTAAAGGGCTGATGTGCAAGTGAAACAAGAAATACGTGTCTGGTTGCTACAGGCAATAAGCATGAATACTTTCCACACATGAGGCTTTGGCTTGCAGTATTCTCTCTCACACAAAAGCTATACTATGCTACAGACTGAAACATGCTAACTTGTCACTCTTGTACTTTAAAAATGGCTCTGGCTCCGCTCTCTTATGGCTCCAGGCCCGCAAACTCTACGGCTGCCAGGAAGGTTAACAAGGCCTCTAACAGGTAAAATGTTTTACACTCAGTGGGTTTAGACGTTAAAGTTAAGAGACAAACCTTAATTCTCATGGTTTTCCCTCTCTGTTACGAGGTATGGTATGTGAAGAGACGATATGTGGCAATGTTTACATGTTGGATATAAATGGGAGCAGAAAAGCCTGTTCTTCCAGCAAACGGGTGCATGGGCCTTTGAACTGCTGGCTGGATAATAAATGTGTTTTGACTGCGCTGTCAGTGCAGCGTGGCGCGTGATGGATACCTGTCACATTAGCGGGAGGAACAAGTTGCTGCTTAACAAAGGTGTACAAGCTAACCTGGTGGCCATGAGGGTATTTAATTTGTTTTCCTCCTCTTGTTCTCTATCATTTCATGGACATGTCAAACAGAAATGCTTAAGTAAAGAGGAATTATAAAAGTCCATAAATATCTAGAATGTACGACTGGAGGGGCGAGCAACTCGCAAAGCCTTAGAGATTCTGCCTCCCTACAGGTCAAAGATTTACTTCATACAAAAATGAGAAAAGTACATACTGGCCACCATAGGGAGGCTTCCAGTGGTCCCTCCCTCATTGATTCGCAAACCATGGACAGACCATGGTGAGATCTTCAGTGAGGTTCTGCTAACATCTTCATGGTCACCTGCTCTTCTGCTTCCAAGCCCCTGAGCTATGGGTAAGGAAAGAAAAGACCTAGCTGCAGGATCTTTTCTGCTGTCAAGATAGTAGCATGGCGAAGATGCCTGTGGATTGGTGAGGGGGGGGGGGGGGGGGGGGGGGGGGAGGAGAGGTAATGCTGTTTTTTTTCCACCATAAGCGTTTTCTTTTGGTTGCTTAAAAGTTCATGGTTTATTTGTTACTTCCGAGTCCTAGTGACTCAACAGGCTACATTCTCGATATATTACCAGTCTCTAAGTGAATGGATTCAGGCTGCACTCTGAGTGGTGTCACTGGTCTCTAGTGAATGGATGGGCTGCATTCTCAGTGATGTCACTGGTCTCTATTGAATGGATAGGCTGCATTCTCAGTGATGTCACTGGTTTCTAGTGAATGGATGTGCTGCATTCTCAGTAAAGTCACTGGTCTCTATTGCATGGATAGGCTGCATTCTCAGTGACATCACTGGTCTCTATTGAATGGATAGGCTGCATTCTCAGTGATGTCACTGGTCTCTAGTGAATGGATATACAGCATTCTCCGTGATGTCACTGGTCTCTAGTGAATGGATAGGCTGCATTCTCAGTGATATCACTGGTCTCTAGTGAATGGATAGGCTGCATTCTCAGTGATGTCACTGGTCTCTAGTGAATGGATAGGCTGCATTCTCAGTGATGTCACTGGTCTCTAGTGAATGGATAGGCTGCACTCTTAGTGATGTCACTGGCCTGTAGTGAATGGATAGGCTTAACTCTCAGTGATGTCACTGGGCTCTAGTGAATGGATAGGCTGCATTCTCAGTGATGTTACTGGTCTCTAGTGAATGGATAGGCTGCATTCTCAGTGATGTCACTGGTCTCTAGTGAATGGATAGGCTGCATTCTCAGTGATGTTACTGGTCTCTAGTGAATGGATAGGCTGCACTCTTAGTGTTGTCACTGGCCTGTAGTGAATGGATAGGCTTCACTTTCAGTGATGTCACTGGCCTCTAGTGAATGGATAGGCTGCATTCTCAGTGATGTTACTGGTCTCTAGTGAATGGATAGGCTGCATTCTCAGTGATGTTACTGGTCTCTAGTGAATGGAAAGACAGCATTTTCAGTGATGTCACTGGTCTCTAGCGAATGAACAGGCTGCATTCTCAGTGATGTCATGTGAATGATAGGCTGCATTCTTAGTCATGTCATGATATTTGGATGAGTAGTTTTGAAAGAAACCTTTATTGACATTTTAAAGTGAATCTGAAGATGAAATGAAAAAAAAGTTTCATATACATGGGGCCTCTGCCACCCTTGCAGCCACCCTGTGCCCACGCCGTTTCCAAACGATCCTCTGTTCCCCTGCCGTGGCTCACTTTTGTCCACGCCGACTTGGAAGTCGACGTCCACTGAGCATGCTTATACACGCTCCCATGGCTAGGACATCCTGCGCATGCGCAATACCAAAAAAATTGTACTGCGCCATATGCTCCCGCGTCGGGAGCGCGAACTAGGACACACGCGGCCAGGGCTGCACAGGCATGGTGGACGGCGACTTCCAGAAGTGAAAGTGAGCCATAGCAGGGGTGTGGAGGATTGTTACCTTCGTGGGCACAGGACGGCTGCAAGGGGTACAGGTATGTCGTCTTTTTATTTTCAGCCATCTCAGGTACCCTTTAAAGTGAACCAGAGAGGAAGCACACTCATGTATTTTACCATATATATCAGTGGAAACATTAGAGAAAACACCTACCCTGCTCTGTTTCATTCTTCACTGCTCAGCCTGCTGTTAGTAGCCCTGATAAAATCCCAGACTGAGCATTCAGTCTGGCTTTGCTCAGGAATCATTATAGCTGAGTCATAGCAGAGCCAGAAGGGGGCAGGCTTAGGCTTGAAAAGACATCAGAGAAGACAGACTCAGCTATAAGGATTCCTTAACAAACCCAGACTGAATGCTCAGTCGGGGATTTTATCAGGGCTGATAAGCAGGCTGAGTAGTGAAGGATGAAACAGAGAGCAGGGTAGGTGTTTTCTCTAATGTTCCCACTGATATATATGGTAAACTACATGAGGGGGCTTTGTCCCTGATTCACTTTGAGGAAACAAACAACAAAAACACTGACTGAATTGGAGGCAACATTAAGTAAATTTTATTGTAGAGTAAAGTATTGCAGCCATGTTGTATGACATTTCTACCAATACACAGTAAGCAAGAACAGTTTGAAAACTGGCATCAGAGTACATCTGTATATACTATAAACTGCGGCATAAAATAACATTATAATAGTATTCAGAATAATTATCAATTACTGCATTGAATGTGCTGTTTTTTTTACATAAGTAGACCGAGAACAGAACTCTGTGATAAAATAAAAATTGCCTAAAATACATACACCATACACATATTTTCACGGAAGTATCAGGAAAAATAACAAGCACATAACTCAGCTCTTCAAAGAACTTAAACCATTGTATAGCAATATTTGTATATTTGTAGTGTCGTTTATGGGACATTGCAACAGTTATATAGATTAAAATATGTCATAACTATTAAAAAAAATTGCTAAGTTTTTTTTCCACACAAAATGCTTCACATCTGAGCTTGTGTGATGCACAAGATTTGCAACCGTTCCTGAAAAGTCCTTTTATTCTTTGTCGTTCTAGTGCAATTGATTTGTTTTGCTTTTTTTTTCTTTTTAAACAAAGTTCATTCTAAAATGTAGTCTGTGTCAGACTTTCTCACACCAGAGAGGGAAGGATTCTCACACCAGAGAGGGAAGGATTTCTGCAGTGAATGAATACCAGCTATTAAAAAGATAACCAGCATAAATGTAGAAATGTAAAAACCACCATGTAATATGAAATTTAAATGAACATGCACATAAGCAGATTCCTAAAATTTGAAAATGTATTTTAAATTTTCTTTGTCATCTTTAGAATTCTGCTGTGTGAGAGAACCACAAATTACACCATCACCAAACATCAAAATTCTAAACACAATGTTTTGGGCAAGTTAATTAACCTTGCAGGAGATTAAAATTTGTTTAGGATTTTCATGTCTTATATATGATATTTTTTCCCTTTCTTGCACACTACAAAAAGAAGGCACAAGAAAAGGGTTATTTAAACAAAGTTATCATCCTTGTATTATAGATTAGCCTTTCTTGTGTTCAGAAGACAAAATAAAAGTCAGAGGGCACTCCTAGCATTGAGTATTTGTGCACTTTGAAGGCAAAAATAGTGATTTTGATAGATTTGTTTACCCAGTTTCAGACAATTTTACTTAGGAAAATCTGAAATATTGCAAATAAATATTTCATGCTTGATTTAATTTTCTACTTCTGCAAAAACAAAACAAAACAAAACAAAAAACCTGTTACACAACCAAGTCCGAGGATCCATTGACATTAATTGATACAGGAGGGCGTGCTGATTTCGGGCCTATTGTACACAATGGAATCATCTTAATTTTTACACAATACTAAAGGAATGATGTTTTAGTACTAACAAATTTTGAAAAGCAGGTGGAAGTATAAAAACTTACGCATTCCACTTTTGTTTGATTAGAAAAAAATTGTAATAAATCTAATAAATAAAATCTAACATAAAATTACCACAGCTGAGTCAAATGAGGTTAAAACAGATTTCTAATGTAGCAAGTATCAGTGCCATCAATAAGACATTTTTGGTCTCATGACAAACTATAAACATTTAGTGAATAAATCTTCAAGTGAAATTAATTTAAGAACAAACAAACAAATATAACCTTTCATTTTAACATGGGCCATATGCAATTCACTTTTTCACCTGAGTTTTCGCCTAGGTGATATTTTCACAATTTGTAAATAAAATGCCTTTTAAAAACTGCCAGCAAGAAAACAAATACTCAAAATAATTTTTACAGTATTGTTGCACCTACTTTTTGGTACTTTTTCAATTGCAAAGTACTAAAAGGTTATTTTAAATCGAAGATCTCCTAGGAGAAAACTCAGGAGAAAAAGTTAATTGCATATGGCCCCTGTGACTAAATCCTTTACCCCTGAACTTGGTCTCGAAAACATGCCAGCTCGAGTCCAAATAATTTCTTGGTTTTCAGATTACAGTATTTATAATAACTTAAGTTAAACATAGATTATTTTTGCTGCCTGAAGTTTGTAAACTTTCCTACAGTCGTCCTTTATAAATATTTATCCAATGTATGCAGCATGTTTGTTAAAAATATTCCTACAAAACCGGGTAAACATGCACACTCACACTGACTGAGATAACCAATTTTAATAGGCATTCTGTACTGTAGTACAGAAATGTACTTCTACCTCCACCAAAATACAACAACAAAAAAAAGTTGATGCTCAGGAGTGCCCCAAATGGAATGGAGAAAAATAATGAGCCCTGTATAGTATTTTTCTAAAGTGCCACCTTATGGAGAAAAGATTGCATAACACTAAAAAGGTCATTGATTTTTTACATTTTGACAATCAATTTCTCTAAAACAAAACACAACAGGAAAACAGCCAATATCTATTATTTCTGTATCCACCCATTTTTTCTGTCAACTTTTTTTAAAAAAAAGCAATTTTATGTGAACATGTTAAACAGCAGAGAGCTTTAAGGTGCTGAATGTGGAGGGAGTGAACACATTCAAAAATAAAGGCAATTTTTTTTTAATGGTTCTTGATTTGATATTTGATGGAACTCATGCATTCGGACATGAGAATTTTCGTTTAAGCTCAGGAAATTAATATGTATGTTTTCTTGGTAAAAACAAATGCATGGAGTTGAAATTCTTTTGCTTAAAAAAAAAGTTTATAGAGCATTTTTAGATCATTGAGTCCATATATATTACATTACGAGGCACAGTTATATTTAGGAATTTCTGCACAGATTTTTTTTTTTAATTTTTGAAAATGTATTAACTCATGAATTCAGCAGTCAAAGATCTCAGACATTGGTTACAACAGCTACAGGCTTTATGACACAGTCATTTTATTTACTAAGAGACACATACTAAAGCATAGGAAATAATAGATATGCACAGCTTATTTTTTTTGGCTCAATATGGAAAGTTCAACAATTCTGTTTTGGTGGTTTATACCATACAAAAATTCTACCACAGTTTTGTCAGCCTACCTAGCATTAGGATATGTGCATTAAAAACAAGGCTTACGTAAAACCTTGCCAACAGTCCAACGTTTAGCATAGGGAGCACCATACACAGCGAGGCACATTTTATATAATTTAAATACTTAGCGTGAAGGTATGGGGGACATTTTACCAGGCAACATTCCTGCTTTCTCATTGGTTTAAGTATCTTACACACAGTCAGAGAAAGAGTGCGATCTTAAGCTTGTCTAACCCCTATATCACAAAAGGATATTTTAAGGCACTAAACTGACACAACACAAAAAATAAAAAATACTTAATATATTTGTACCACATACTAAGGCCATGGCCATATTCATCTAGATTGAACATCCCTTAACTGTGGAAATCCCCAAACATTAGCAATACATAGGAAACAAAAAAATAGGAGACTGCTCTATTTCAGTAACAAGTTAGCATATCTTTGAGTACTGTTGTAATATTAATGTCAACACACCAGGATCTAATAAAAAAAAATCCCAGGTCTTAACTTGGAGGGGTGCCTTACAAAAACTTTCCATAAAAATTATGCTTATTGCCTTATTTTGCTTTTATGTCAGCATTTTCAGTCAACTACTAGCAAAAAGTCATGCTGGTCTCATTAAGTGATTAACTTTGTGCAAATTGGAGGGAGTGTTACAGGAAGAACTCTTTCCCACTGCCCTCTCCTACTACTTCACATCACAAAATGAAGGGGTTACCTCTTCAGTGTAAACTTAGTTCTAGTTAACAAAGGAAAAATTCAAGGAACTAAAAAAAAACTTATATGAAGGGCACAACGGAAGGGGAAATCTTTATAGCAAACATTGACACTTTTGTGAACTTAACTTGTCATACGGACCAGAATTCAGACACCACTTTGCCCGTGACAGTTGGAAGCCGAAATAGAACCTCCAACTGGCGGTTAATTGACAACATTGCTAATTTGATATGACCTTTTCCTGTTCTAATTTAATTTTGTTCTCAACTATAAGTCCAATGGAAAATGAGAAATCAGAAGCCAGTGTCTTCCCAACAGGAAATCTGTAAATTGAATGATTTAAAAGTAGCTTCACCACGGCTTACAAGCAGCAGGGGAAAAAAATAATTTAAATCCATTTATCGCACTCACTTTTCTGTATATTTCAGGAATGTGTGGATTTCAAGGTATATTAGTAAAGCAATAGAATATCTTTTTTTTTTTTAATTAACATCTCACAAAAGCGGCAGTTAGCACAGAGGAGAATACCTCGTCCTTTGAAGTAAGATATGGATTTCAGATGAATCCTCCACACAGTTCAGTCAAAGAGGTCTGCTAATGACTGTAATTAGCAGTTGGAAGCATTAACTGATGCTGTGGTTGACCCGGTGACACTGACAGACTGGTTTGGAAAGCTTTAAACTGCTGTTATGGCACCGTTTGTACAAGGCATGATATATTGTACAGGTTGAGGGATTGGGCCTAGCAAAAGATCTAAAATAGTAATTACCTTGGTGGTATCTGCTAATAGGTATCCCTACACTGGGGACTTTGGTTAATTACTACTGGTCAACCCACATTTTTTTCAGATTTACTTTTTTTTTAATAATCAATCAGATTTACCTTTTATCATGAAGAGCAAAACCTTCTTCCACCATCATCCAAACCTTTTCAAGCATAATTGTTATGTATTTATATAGCGCCAACATCTTGGGCAGTGCTGTACAGAGTGTATATATATATATATATATATATATATATATATATATATATATAGTCTTATCACATAACTGTCCCTCAGAGGAGCTCGCAATCTAATCCCTACCATAGTAACATGTTTGTTGTAGTCTAGGCAATTTTTCTTTTTTTTTTTAAAGAGGGAAACCAATTAACTTACGGTATCTGCATGTTTATATGTTTTGTTTATTTTTATAAACTTTTTTTTTTTTAGCAAGATGTCATAAGGGACAGGGTTCTTACCAATACATTAAACATTCATGAACCTGTCTGCAATATTCTGCATTGATAAACTGTGTGGTTTCCCAATGCTTTTTTATACTCCTTTCCTTCATCTTGCATAAAGTACGGAGGAATTGATGTAACATTTAAAAACCAAAAATTTGTTACTCAAAAATAACCATTTCATGATTTTAAAAAGAAAAAATTGGTAGTGTCCTCTTAACAGCATCATATTCCCGAGCATTTATCACCCAAAGGTGTTGAAACGCAAAGGCAAAAACACACAGGTGAGTTGAAAAATGTATTAGTTTGACTTTTGACAAATTAACTCAATCAGCCATTGGATTTGAGGCGAGGCATGTGACCTCTTGCTATTACTCTAGCCATTCACAATTTATTTCTGGACTGAGTGGTGTACCATCCAAATGATACAGATTCTGTTGAAAACAGTCTTTGGCTTATAAATAAGCTTAATATCAGGAAGTTTCTAAAAATATCACAAAAAAGGAATGACTGAACTATAGAAATCTAAACGCCACACAATACATGGTGTAAAAATGGAACATACGGGGGCCATATGCAATTCATTTTTTCTCCTGCGTTTTCTCCTATGAGAATCTTTATATTGTATTTAAAATAACGTTTAAGCGTTTTACAATTGAAAAAGTACCTATAAGTTGGTGAGGTACTATCAAAATTATTTTGAGCATTTTCTTGCTTGCTGGAGGTTTAAAAGGCATCTTATGACGAGGAATGAAAAGATCACCTTGGGGAAAAGTCAGGAGTAAAAGTTAAAGTTTGCATATGGGCCCCTGTGTGTAGTAAAAATAAAATGTCTTACAGTATGATCAACCACATAAAATGTTGTAACTTCAAACAAATGTTATTTTTAGTACAATCAAAGATGAAGTCATTTAATGATATGACTAAATATAAAAAGGCTGCGAGATCCCTAGACATAAAAATGCAATACTGCATTATCGAGAATAGTCATAATGGTGGAAGAGGCTTGTACTCTTGCCTTGTACTTGTAGTGCTAGGATTACTAGGGTCAAATCTCAGCCAAAATACTGGTTAAATGTGTTCATATGAATTATCTCTGGGAAGTCTGGTTTCCCCCACTAGGGAAGATCCAGGAGATGAAAATAATGTCGAGTTGATGTAGCATTATGCAAATGTTGTATGCAAATGTATGCAGCCTGAACATGGATCAATCAAATCCTGCTGAGGTAAAATTCAACTGGTCCATTTTCAAGCTGCATAGATTTGCATACAAAATTTGCATAACCCTGCAAGAACTCAACTCTATTTGCATCTCATTGACCATCCCCGTCCACCACACCCCAGACTGATACATTAATAGGTCCCCATTTAAAACTGGTCTTGGACTATGGTGGAGATTTAGGACTATGGTGGGGATTAGATGGTGAGCTCTATTAAGGAACAGTCAGAAACATAACAATGTACTGCTAAGGAAAACATTAGAACCATATAAATGGAAAATCATTATATTAATGTTATTTAAAATCATCCAAGCTCTGGAAGTCTGTTTAAAGTGAATGGGAACTGCATTTAAAAAAATGAAGCAAATATTTACCTAAGGAGAGGGAAAGCTCTGGGTCATATACAGCCTTCCCTCTCCTCTCTCGGTGCTCTCTACCCTGTGCTGGCTCCCCCCCCCCCCCCCCCCCCCGTTTCAATCCCCTGCCGAAAAGGTATTTAGAAGTCTTCGGGATCCGTGTCCGTGTGCTTGCGCAGGCGCAGTACAGGAACGCCCTTCTTCAGAAGCACTCGGGCTCCCTGAAGACTTCTGAAGCCTCCTTCGGCCGGGTGAAAGCAGTATCTGACTAATTTAGTCAAATACTGCTACCGGGCGAGCCAGCACTGGAACGAGGGGACCAGGAGAGGAGCGGGATGGCTCTATAGGACCCAGAGCCTTCCCTCTCCTTGGGTAAGTATCTGTCTCATTTTTTTAAATGCGGTTCCCATTCACTTTAAAGCAGGTTATAAAAATCCAGCAAATTTTAGAGTTTCTTTTTTGCAATGACCTATTTTAATCCTTAATTTGTGAGCTTGCAAGTTATTGAAAAACAAACATATCATACATTTTAAATGGTAAAAGTGAAAACCACACATTGATAGAGAAGGTTAGAAAGGAATGTTATGGGATTACGTAAAAAAAAAAAAAAAAAAGTAAAGTTATAGGACATTTATCTACTTTAATCAAGGGATATCAAAGTATCCCGAATCAATTGTGTCACTCTTAACTGTTAATTTGGAAAGGGGAGGGGGGGCACTGTTTGATAATCAGTCGATTCGAATTTCCCTTGGTGGCGTCTGTTTGAATTCTTTCAGAAACAGCCTATTCACATTCTTGTAGTAAATGCCTACATATGTTGTTACGTATGCAAGTCTACACTTGCACTTCCTCAATTTGTGCAAAAATTGTGGTTTTCTGCTCCTAAAAAAAGTGTGTTATTTAAATGCACTGAATCCTTAAAGAGGAACTGTAGTGAAAACAAAAATGAATAAAATTGCTTATGAGATGCAACATTCCTTTATAGATTATTTAGTAAAATTTTTCTTCTTCCAGATTTACTTTCTGAAACTGATCACTGGACATCTTTAGTTCTGCCAGGTGATCTGTACGGAATGTTCGATACTGAGAGTTCTATGCACAGAGGGAGATACTGCTTGCTTGTCAGTTGGAAAAAAAATCATTATTTCCCACAATGCAATGAGGGTCACAGACCAGAAATTGTCAGGGCCATGACACCACACTGTGGGAGGGGTTTCGCCACAATAGCAGCCATACAGACCCCACTGATTATCTCTTCAAGAAAAGGTAACGATTTCTCGTGGGAAAGGGTTATCAGCTTCTGATTGGGATAAGTACATCATCAATAAGACTGATGTGCTACAAAATTTAAAAACAGGTAAACACCAAGTAGCAGTCAAAGGCATTTCATCCATAAAGCGAGAGCCTACATTGTGTTTCATGAGATGGGCAAGGAGGTGCTTAATAAAAGAAAAAAAAAAAGAAAAAAATGAGTGACTAACTTTTGTGGACATCATAGCAATGCTTAAGGCTTAGGGTCTCTTCTTCATAGCATCTCCTTAATTAGCTAAAGATCAGTAACTTAGTCTGAAATATGAAACCAAATAGCGGTTCTTTGAAAACAAAATAAAATCCTTCCAATTTTATGTCAACAATGAGAAGTTAATGGATTTCAAGTATTTTCCAGTTAAAAAAAAATATACGGGTAAATGTAATATATTTATACACCCTGAAAAAGTACAATCAGGGTTTTAAATAATAATGATACAGTCTTGGGAAGTTTTGGTGGATAGGTAGGTGTTTGATTTCAACCAGCCTTCAGGGTCAATGAATTCCACAACCAATTTGCTGAAGTAAAAAAGGCAAATGAGGTCACTGAGCATCCCAGGCAGTCTGGAAGCAGTCTACCTGTGCTCAGGTGTCAAGTTAATGGAACAAAAGTTATGTCCTGAAATTAAACCCCCTTTCCCTTGGATTTTGCCAAGTTTTAGAGTATTTTGGAGACCTCCTTTAGTACGCCATAAAATAAACATGGAGAAAGTTTGAGGCAACTGAGTGCCATGGGAATGCTTGCTGGGTATGTGCATTTGTATAGCATTTGCTTGTTTAGCTGTGTTTAGAACTAAGGTAAACAAGTAATGTTTTATTTGCTCTCCTGGCATCTAAAATAACCCGTATCTTACTGCAGATGCCCATGAGGTGCTCCTATGAGGCCGACAACATGGTTGTGTGTAGCCCGCAATTTTCTGTGCAAAGTTGCTGCACCAAACTAATGGTTACAGTTCCATGTGAAAAGGTTTCACAATTTTAGCATTAAAGAGAACCTGAGATGAGCTGTGTGGCCCAGTAAATACTTACCCAGGGATTCCTCCAGCCCCATAAGGTGCTTGGAGTCTCTTGAGGTTCTCCCACGGCTGCTCCGTTCTCTCAGAAATCCTCCCCGTAATGGGGTCAGTTGCGTTCTTCAAGGCATGCACGGCTCAGCCCTGCCCCGTCACACTCCTGTATCCAGGAGCATTCTGCGCCCGCGCAGTACTGCTGCGCAGGTGGATGTACAATGCTCCAGGCTGCGGAAGCATGACGTGGATGCACATGTGGCTGCGCATGAGAGCGTGTCCGACCTGATTACTAGGAGGTTTTCTGAAAGAACGGCACTTTGAGGGACTCAAAGCACCTCATGAGGCTGGAGGCCACACAGTTCATCTCAGATTCTCTTTAAGCAGCTGATTGATGTTATTCAATCAGTCACAGGCAATACTGGAGAAAGAAAGTAAGCAAATTAAAACAATTGGAATTCAAAGGGCACTCTCCAAAACTATGTAGTGGGATGTAAACCCACCTAGCCCCCCCCCCCCAAAAAAAAACAACAAAAAACAAAAAAACAAAACAATATTCAAAGGAAAACCAGTAAAATAAAAAAAAATAATGAAGAACCAAAACATGAATAACATAAGCTCTTAAAGCAATTTATTATATATCCAATTAGGTTTATAATTGGCCTAAATACTGTTTCTGGTGTCACAGGGAATGTATGAACAGTACAGCAAGGGTCACTGGCAAAAGTTTTTTTTTTTCCCCTCAGGATTAGGTTGTGCACTCTTCTAAAAGTTCTCTGTGGACAATAAATTGCATTATGGAATCTTCAGTGAAGTTCAATTTTTCCCACAAAAATTACTAAATAGCTCTTGTTCCCTTTGAAAAATACTAATGACCTATAGGTCACGGAGGCAGCCATCTTGTGATTTCATCACTAAGACTTGATAAGGCTACTTTCATGTGCAGTTCTCCCCCCAAAAAAGGCTACCTCCATGTGTCTATAGGTGACTAGTGACGAGACTGAAATGCAAGTGCATGAAAACAGCATTTTATAAAGGCAGGGTAAGACAAATAACATTTTCAAAAAATTTAACAAAAACGTGGAAAAAAAATTATCTGCATTCTAATACCAGATCAAATTTCTGAATGCATCGTTTTGACCCAAGACTATGACAATCATAATATCATCCATTAAAAATAACATATTGAGTTTTAATATTTTCAAAAGATAATTGATCAACGCTGCAGATATCCCTTGTTTCGATATTTTTTCCCCCCATTTTTTGTTTTGGATTGTTGTGGTAGACTTGATACATTACCTCTAACACAAGCACTGGTATAGTCATATCAAAAAATAGTGCAAAATTTCAATAGTTATATAAATAATCCTAAAACCCCTGTTTGTTTTCTCTCAACATTTTACAACACACTTTCCGAGTTGGCACTCAAACAATCCCCCCCACCCCCCAAAAAAAAAAAATTAACAAAAAATCAGTTTGCTCTTTTTGTTTTTAAACTGTCCATTTCTGATGCAAACATCTCAAAAAATGTATAGGCCCTTTTCTAATAGAAAAATACAGTTCCTCTCACTCATACTTTTTCTCTTTTCATTTTTATATATATTTATATATTGCAAGTCTTTTAAACAAATAGTTTTGTGCAAATATTTCAGGATTTTGTTTTTCCTTAACGTTAAGTGAGATATTAAGAAAAAAATATATATAGATATAAGGTGGGTGGGGTATACAGGAGTAAGCACTCACATACGCTGCTCAGCATTTTAAAAAAAAAAAATAATAATAATTATAATAAAAAAAATAAAAATAAGAGCAACGGGTGTTGAGAAATCTAAAGACATAGCTAAACATATAAACAAAGGCAAGCTTCTTCAGCTTGTGCATTCAAACCAGACATAACATGTAAATATTTATACAGCAAGAAGCGAGAAGAAGGGAAAAATATATTTCCCCTCCATCCAAGCTTCCTCTTCAAAGTTCTTTATCTGGTGCCCAAGAGGTTGACAGACAGAAGCACAATAAAGTGGCATTGTGGCCTGCACTGACAACGAACTGGACCAGCTAGAAGTGCAGTGTTTATTGATATATTTTTTAATGTTCAGGCTTTTTTTGCTTTCTCTAAAATGGCTGTCCTTTTTGCTTGTCTTTATCTTTGCTCCTTGTTGCTGTGCTGTCGTGACCATTGCTTTGCAAGTGAAGTCTGTTGTGTTCCAATATGGAGGGAGTGCCCATATTTTGCTGCTGGTGCTGGTAAAAAGAGGATCCTGGGTAATGACCTATGACCTCGCTGTACGTTGGGGGAGGCCCTTCCATCCGGCCATTGCTGCTGTATGAAGTGGCGCTCACTCCAGAGTTGCTGCTGGGTGGGCAGGGACCTCCGTAGACCGAACTATCGATTAAGTCACTGTCGAATATGGTCCGGTTGGGAGGGGCCCGCACAGACTCCCGGTTGAGTTCCATTTGCTGTTCGGGGTCACGAAGTTGCAATGTACAAGGACCCTGGTATGGAGGTGGTTCCTCACCATCTGATAGGGAGATAGTGGGAGGAAGGTCAATGTCATGCTGTATGTAGGGGTAGGTGGGCTGGAAACGGTTGAAGCGATTTTGCTGGAGGAAGGGTGGGAGGTTCAGTCTATCCGAAGGTCGTGGTGTGTAAATGTGCTGTGAAGAATAGGGGGGGAAAAATCCACATTAGTTGTGCTTTTACACGTGTCCTATATTTCTATAGTCATTAAAAAAACGTCAAAATTAATTGATGAATGGATCAATAAATATTCTTCAGCCACTTACCAATAATCAATAAATATGGAAACACTAAAAATACTTATTTACTATAAAAAAAAAAAAAAAAAGCACAAAAAATTGATCTATGGTTAACAGATCACCAATGGGGATGGTAAATTAGATGCAAAATATTCCAAGTTGATACAGAAGTATGCACATTTATGCAGCTTGAAAATGGACCAGAGTCCTACTTCGTCTTCGTTCGACTGGCCCATTTTAAAGCTGCATACATTTGCATAATTCTGCATCACTTTGGAATTCTTTGAATCTCGTTGGCCAACCCCTACCACCAATTAACTTATCAGCATGCTTTTAGCAAAGCAAGAGTGCCATTTACTATGCCACCCACTGAGAAGGTTTTCCCTTTTCTTGCTGCCATACGGTAAAGGTGCAGCGTACACACGCACTACTAAAGAGGATGGGTCCGTCAGACCCTCCCGCTGGGCGGTCGTTCTCCCGACAGTAGTGCTGTGTGTACTGTCGGGAGAACGACGGCCTAGCGGGAGGGTCTGAGAGACCCGTCGTTCTCTCTAGTAATGCGTGTGTACGCACCTTTACTGTAGACAAGTATGCATTAAGTATTTCCAAAGGAGTCCTCAAGACCTGTTCCTACAGGAAAGGCACCTGTAGGTTTACTTTAAGGCCTAGTTGACACTATGTCCGCTTCCCAGCATCCTGACGGACTGGGAAGAGGACTTAAAAACGAAGGGTGCAATGGCTTCCAATAGGCCAATTTCCGATGATTCGTTCTCTTTGAGTCAATGGTGGAAAAATCTTAAGTGACTTAGGGCGTGTCTCCACTCATCAGTTTTTCTGTTCATTTTCTGCACGGGAAAACTGCAACCCATGTTAATCAATGGGCTAGTTTACACTTGAATGCATTTTTCAGATACAGAAAAACAATTGACAGCAATGCAAAATGGTCAGACAACTCATGAAGAAAAACTGACGAGTGGACACATGCCCTTGCTTCCTTTACAATGCACACCATGCTGCGTTCCAGCTTCTGGCCCTTCCGCCTCCACAACAGAAGTTCCAGTTTAGAAATTGGAAGTGTCAAAAGAATATAGACCAAGTAGTAGCAGGTCCATCAGAGCTTGCAAGATTTTTTACAGGCGACCACGAAGTCAAAGATTTTACAGGAGACTATCAAGCGACAGGTCCATCAAAGAAGGCAAGAATTTCACAGGAGAACATGAATCGACAGGTACCTCAGAGAAGGGAAGGGTTTTACAGGAGACCATGAAGTGACAGGCCCATCAGAGAAGGCAAGTATTTTACAGAAGACCATGAAGAGAGAGGTCCATCAGAGAAGGCAAGGATTTTACAGGAGACCATGAAGCGACAGGTCCCTCAGAGAAAGCAAAGATTTTACAGGAGACCATGAAGTAACAGGCCCATCAGAGAAGGCAAGGGTTTTACAGGAGACCATGAACTGACAGGTCTTTGTTTATAAGGGGGCTATAAAAAAGGTAGATATGCCAGATGTATTTGTCATTCATTTGTTCGAGCTCCCGTCTCATCTCGTGAGGAGCGAGATGATGCCATATGGCGTGACGGAGGAACAAGGGAGCCACTCTGCAGCCACCATCCTGCGTTAGGCGGTCGCAGAGTGGTTAAGAAGTGTTTCGAGCAATACTATCTGCTCATATTCAGCCAAATGCTTCAGAACTCATTGGACAGTGCTTCACAGTGCAGGTGGACAATGACCCAAAGCATACTATAAAAGCAATTAAAAGAGTTTTTGAAGGGAAAGAAGTGGAATGTTACACAATGGCCAAGTCAATCACCTGACCTGAATCCGATTGAGCATGGATTTCACTTGCTGAAGACAAAACTGAAGGGAAAATGCCCCAAGAACAAGCAGGAACTGAAGACAGTTGCAGTAGAGACCTGGCAGAGCATCACCAGGGATGAAACCCAGAGTTTGGTAAGGTCTATGCATTCCAGACTTCAGGCTGTAATTGATTGCAAAGGATTTGCAACCAAGTATTAAAAAGCAAACGTTTGATTTATGATTATTATTCTGTCCCATTACTTTTGGTCCCTTAACAAGTGGAAGGCACTTACGTAAACTGTTGTAATTCCTACACTGTTCATCTGATGTGGATGAATACCCTCAAATTACAGCTGACAGTCTGCAGTTAAATCACATTGTGTTTGTTTCATTTCAAATCCATTGTGGTTGTATATGGAGCCAAAAATGTTAGAATTGTGTCAATGTCCCAATATTTATGGACCTAACTAAGTAGATAAATACTTGTTCTGCTTACATATGAATTGTACGGTCCACTTTTTATTTCAGTGAATTTTATATAGTGAATAAAGAGAAAACGGTTTCAGACATTTTCCATCTTTACCGCCTCTGACTGAAGCCAATCCTAATGTAATTTCCTCCCTTACTCTTTTTTCCCTCATACAAACTGCACTGTCATATATAGCTTGCTTTGTAAACACGCGAGCATAGCATAGATTATATTTCAGCAACTTCTGCAAATGGGTGAGGTGCATTTCCCGTCTCAGCCTTGTGTCACACTGAACTGCCCTCAGCCAATCAGTGAGGAGCAGGAATGTGGGAAGGAAGACAACAAGCTTCCCTCTTCTCGAGATAAGATTCATTACAGCAGAAACATTTATGCTTATATTGGAATGCTTGCAATGCAGGGTCAGGTTGTAGACTACATAATAAACACAGAGCAGCGAGTAATAGGTATTTTTTTTTTTGTTGACAATCCGGCTTTAATCAGGGGAACATAGGCATAGGTTTGCAATGGATTCTGGATATCAGGTACCCTATTTCCCCCAAGCACACTGGGAGAGAGCTTCTTACCTCTGCTACTCCATTTCCCGACACTGTGCTGTCTGAAGGCCACAGGCTTCCTTCCTGCAACAGACAGAAAAAAAATAAACTGCATTAAAATCTGGCCGGCTAATGTTTGACTCCTTCCTGCTCAGGAAACGTTTGCTCTGACCTCTCCTGTAAAGTAACCAATGGCTGCTCTAGACATAAGAAAACACTGACTGGCTGGCAGGCTGATTCTAACCCTCCCACTTAGCAAAGGCTGACACTAGAGGTATGCGCAGTTGTGTGCCCGTAATACATACTTCCACAGGCCCTTATTCTATTCAATTCATTTTTTCTCCTAAATCCTTTTTAATCTTTGGGTTAAAGTTAGGTTTCAGCATTCTGCAATTAAAGAAAAAAAAAATACCAAAAAGAAAATGAAAAAGTATTGTCAAAATTTTTGTATTTTCTGGCTTGCTGGAAATTATTACCCAGGAGAAGACGTGGGAGAAAAAGGGAATTTAACAAGGGCCACAATCTCCTAATGCACATCAACAGCCTTTGTCTGGCACATGTTGCAACCGTTGTTTAGAGGAACTTTACTGGAAAATAGTAGTAGTAGGAAAAGTATAATTAAATACAATGCAAAGTGAGAAGTTAAAAAATAAGAGAGAGATCAGTAAATGATTGATATTCGCCATGTAATTTGTTCATGTTTGCTCCACAAACAGCCTGCAGGTTCTCATCTTTACTACTGGAAGACAAGAAAAGAAAAAAAAAAAAAAAAAAGAAAAAAAAAGAAAAACTTGACAGCACCAACTGCCAATGGCCTCAATTCACTAAGCTTATCTCCTGTCTTTAATAACGTTTCTAGAGTTATTACCATGGTGACGAGGCATGTCGTATTTAGGAAACATTTTACCTCAGGCAAACCTAAAGTTAACTCTTCTGTCTTTAAGTTAACTCTTCAATCCTTAAAATAACTGCACAGTTTAGACAGGTTGTTTGTTAACTGCGTGTGAAAATAACTACAGAGGAGGTAAATTAACTACAGAGGTAAATTAACTACAGAGGAGGTAACTTAAGGAATGAAGAGATAAAATAACTCTTAAGCTGGCCATACACTGGCCCGATTTGACAGCAGATTCGATCACTGGGATCGAATCTGCTGCCAATCGTTCACGCTACACGCCGAATTTCGATCCATTTCGTCCGATCCCGTCGATCGCGCCGTGCGGAAAATAACCGTCGATCGCACGCGGGTAAAGAGCGCATCGCTAGCGGCGTTCGAGTGCCCGACGACCGACGCAATAGAGCCCGCATACATTACCTGCTCCGCCGGCGCGACTCCAGTCTCCCGGTCACCGCTGCTCTGTCTGCGCTCTGGTCTCCAGGTCCGGCATGCCTCACTTCTTCTAGCCCGGCAGGAAGTTTAAACAGTAGAGCGCCCTCTACTGTTTAAACTTCCTGCCGGGCTAGAAGAAGTGAAGCATGCCGGACCTGGAGACCAGAGCGCAGACAGAGCAGCGGTGACCGGGGGACTGGAGTCGCGCCGGCGGAGCAGGTAATGTATGCGGGCGGGCGGGGGCAGCAGCAGCGGCACCACCACAACAGATTGTGAACGGTTTCAGGTTGAAATCGGTTCACAATCTGTTTGCTGTAAAGGTAGCCATACGATCCCTCTCTGATCAGATTCGATCAGAGAGGGATCTATCTGTTGGTCGAATCTGATGGCAAATCGACCAGTGTATGGCTACCTTTACTGGGTAAGTTCTCTTGCCTTATCTCCAGCATGATCTTAGTGAATTGAGGCCATTATCTATAACTACACCCCCTAACAACGCGATAGGCTAAAAGGTTGTCTTTTTTTTTTTTTTTATAAATATACATACTGAATGCACAGAGGGCGATACTGGTTGCTTGGCAAATGAAAACAATATTTCCCACAATGCAATGAGGTTCACAGACAGGAAAGTGTCAGGACCATGGTCATGACATCACACTGTGGGAGGGGTTTCACCACAATATTAGCCACACAGAGCCCCCTGATGATCTAGTCTAGAAAAGGTAAAGATTTCTCATGGGAAAGGGGGTATCAGCTACCGATTGGGATGAAGTTCAATCCTTAGTTACAGTTAGGGCTGCTCAAATCCGATCCGGGAGACATCCGGATAGTTGCTATCCGGATATCTCCCAGTAAACCTGTGCGGGGGGGGGGGGGGGGGGGGTCAATCTTACCTGTCTGACGTCTTCTTCGTCCGTCCCTCGGCGCCTCCCACGATGCGCTTCACGTGCGTCACGTGATTACAAACACTTCCTCCTTCAACCCGGAAGTGTTTGTAATCACATGACCGCCGCTTGGACCGCATCGTGGGAGGCGCCGAGGGACGGACCGAAGAAGACGTCAGACAGGTAAGATTGACCCCCCCTGCCCACCCCGCACAGGTTTACTGGGAGATATCCGGATAGAACTATCCGGATGTCTCCCGGATCGGATTTGATCAGCCCTGGTTACAGTTCCTAGCAGTAGCCTAATCAACTCAATGATGCACAAAACTGCAATGCTACAGCAGCGCAAGTTAAAAAACAACTTGGGTTCGCAATGCACGCTACGCGGGGTCGCATTGTGTAGCTTGCCTTTTTTAATTATGCACACTTGTTTACATAGTAACGCGTGTTCCGTTAACTGCCGGGTGCGGTGAAGTATTGCAACAGCAATACTTCACTAGCGCAGCCGCTAACATGTTAAAGTAGTAGCGATGGCGCCAGTGAAGTAACATAGTAGCGACCGCGCCAGTGAAGTAAAATAGCAGCGGCCACGCTAGTGAAGTAACATTGTAGCGACCACGCTAGTGAAGTAACATAGTAGCGACCGCGCTGGTGAAGTAACATAGTAGCAGCCACGCTGGTGAAGTAACATAGTAGTGACAGCGATAGTGAACTAACATAGTAACGACTGCACGGGTGAAGTAGCATAGCAGCAACTGCACTAGTGAAGTAACATAGTAGCGGCAGCGCTGGTGAAGTAACATAGTAGCGACCGCGCTAGTGAAGTAACATAGTAGCGACCGCGTTAGTGAAGTAACATAGTAGTGACCGCGCTAGTGAAGTAACATAGTAGCGGCAGCGCTAGTGAAGTAACATAGTAGTGACTGCGCTAGTGAACTAACATAGTAGCGACCACACTAGTGAAGTAACATAGTAGCGGCAGCGCTGGTGAAGTAACATAGTAGTGACTGCGCTAGTGAACTAACATAGTAGCGACCACACTGGTGAAGTAACATAGTAGTGACCGCGTTAGTGAAGTAACATAGTAGCGACCGCGTTAGTGAAGTAACATAGTAGCGGCAGCGCTGGTGAAGTAACATAGTAGTGACCGCGCTAGTGAAGTAACATAGTAGCGACCGCGTTAGTGAAGTAACATAGTAGTGACCGCGCTAGTGAAGTAACATAGTAGCGGCAGCGCTAGTGAAGTAACATAGTAGTGACTGCGCTAGTGAACTAACATAGTAGCGACCACACTAGTGAAGTAACATAGTAGCGGCAGCGCTGGTGAAGTAACATAGTAGTGACTGCGCTAGTGAACTAACATAGTAGCGACCACACTGGTGAAGTAACATAGTAGTGACCGCGTTAGTGAAGTAACATAGTAGCGACCGCGTTAGTGAAGTAACATAGTAGCGGCAGCGCTGGTGAAGTAACATAGTAGCGACCGCGTTAGTGAAGTAACATAGTAGCGGCAGCGCTGGTGAAGTAACATAGTAGTGACTGCGCTAGTGAACTAACATAGTAGCGACCACACTGGTGAACTAACATAGTAGCGACCACACTGGTGAAGTAACATAGTAGCGACCGCGCTAGTGAAGTAACATAGTAGCAACTGCGCTGGTGAAGTAACATAGTAGCAACAGCGCTGGTGAAGTAACATAGAAGCGACCGCACTGGTGAAGTAACATAGTAGCAACTGCGCTGGTGAAGTAACATAGTAGCGACCGTGCTGGTGAAGTAACATAGTAGCAACTACGCTGGTGAAGTAACATAGTAGCGACCGCGCTAGTGAAGTAACATAGAAGCGACCGCACTGGTGAAGTAACATAGTAGCAACTGCGCTGGTGAAGTAACATAGTAGCGACCGCGCTAGTGAAGTAACATAGTAGCGGCCGGGCTAGTGAAGTAACATCAATACTTCACTAGCGCAGCCGCTACCATGTTAAAGTAGTAGCGATGGCGCCAGTGAAGTAACATAGTAGCGACCGCGCCAGTGAAGTAAAATAGTAGCGGCCGCGCTAGTGAAGTAACATTGTAGCGACCGCGCTAGTGAAGTAACATAGTAGCGACCGCGCTGGTGAAGTAACATAGTAGCAGCCGCGCTGGTGAAGTAACATAGTAGCGACCGCGCCAGTGAAGTAAAATAGTAGCGGCCGCGCTAGTGAAGTAACATTGTAGCGACCGCGCTAGTGAAGTAAAATAGTAGCGGCCGCGCTAGTGAAGTAACATTGTAGCGACCGCGCTAGTGAAGTAACATAGTAGCGACCGCGCTGGTGAAGTAACATAGTAGCAGCCGCGCTGGTGAAGTAACATAGTAGTGACAGCGATAGTGAACTAACATAGTAACGACTGCGCGGGTGAAGTAGCATAGCAGCAACTGCGCTAGTGAAGTAACATAGTAGCGGCAAAGCTAGTGAAGTAACATAGTAGCGACCGCATTAGTGAAGTAACATAGTAGCGGCAGCGCTGGTGAAGTAACATAGTAGTGACCGCGCTAGTGAAGTAACATAGTAGCGACCGCGCTAGTGAAGTAACATAGTAGCGGCAGCGCTAGTGAAGTAACATAGTAGTGACTGCGCTAGTGAACTAACATAGTAGCGACCACACTAGTGAAGTAACATAGTAGCGGCAGCGCTGGTGAAGTAACATAGTAGTGACTGCGCTAGTGAACTAACATAGTAGCGACCACACTGGTGAAGTAACATAGTAGTGACCGCGTTAGTGAAGTAACATAGTAGCGACCGCGTTAGTGAAGTAACATAGTAGCGGCAGCGCTGGTGAAGTAACATAGTAGCGACCGCGTTAGTGAAGTAACATAGTAGCGGCAGCGCTGGTGAAGTAACATAGTAGTGACTGCGCTAGTGAACTAACATAGTAGCGACCACACTGGTGAACTAACATAGTAGCGACCACACTGGTAAAGTAACATAGTAGCGACCGCGCTAGTGAAGTAACATAGTAGCAACTGCGCTGGTGAAGTAACATAGTAGCGACCGCACTGGTGAAGTAACATAGTAGCAACAGCGCTGGTGAAGTAACATAGAAGCGACCGCACTGGTGAAGTAACATAGTAGCAACTGCGCTGGTGAAGTAACATAGTAGCGACCGCGCTGGTGAAGTAACATAGTAGCAACTACGCTGGTGAAGTAACATAGTAGCGACCGCGCTAGTGAAGTAACATAGAAGCGACCGCACTGGTGAAGTAACATAGTAGCAACTGCGCTGGTGAAGTAACATAGTAGCGACCGCGCTAGTGAAGTAACATAGTAGCGGCCGGGCTAGTGAAGTAACATCAATACTTCACTAGCGCAGCCGCTACCATGTTAAAGTAGTAGCGATGGCGCCAGTGAAGTAACATAGTAGCGACCGCGCCAGTGAAGTAAAATAGTAGCGGCCGCGCTAGTGAAGTAACATTGTAGCGACCGCGCTAGTGAAGTAACATAGTAGCGACCGCGCTGGTGAAGTAACATAGTAGCAGCCGCGCTGGTGAAGTAACATAGTAGCGACCGCGCCAGTGAAGTAAAATAGTAGCGGCCGCGCTAGTGAAGTAACATTGTAGCGACCGCGCTAGTGAAGTAAAATAGTAGCGGCCGCGCTAGTGAAGTAACATTGTAGCGACCGCGCTAGTGAAGTAACATAGTAGCGACCGCGCTGGTGAAGTAACATAGTAGCAGCCGCGCTGGTGAAGTAACATAGTAGTGACAGCGATAGTGAACTAACATAGTAACGACTGCGCGGGTGAAGTAGCATAGCAGCAACTGCGCTAGTGAAGTAACATAGTAGCGACAGAGCTAGTGAAGTAACATAGTAGCGACCGCATTAGTGAAGTAACATAGTAGCGGCAGCGCTGGTGAAGTAACATAGTAGTGACCGCGCTAGTGAAGTAACATAGTAGCGGCAGCGCTAGTGAAGTAACATAGTAGTGACTGCGCTAGTAAACTAACATAGTAGCGACCACACTAGTGAAGTAACATAGTAGCGGCAGCGCTGGTGAAGTAACATAGTAGAGACTGCGCTAGTGAACTAACATAGTAGCGACCACACTAGTGAAGTAACATAGTAGCGGCAGCTCTGGTGAAGTAACATAGTAGAGACTGCGCTAGTGAACTAACATTGTAGCGACCGCGCTAGTGAAGTAACATAGTAGCGACCGCGCTGGTGAAGTAACATAGTAGCAGCCGCGCTGGTGAAGTAACATAGTAGTGACAGCGATAGTGAACTAACATAGTAACGACTGCGCGGGTGAAGTAGCATAGCAGCAACTGCGCTAGTGAAGTAACATAGTAGCGGCAGAGCTAGTGAAGTAACATAGTAGCGACCGCATTAGTGAAGTAACATAGTAGCGGCAGCGCTGGTGAAGTAACATAGTAGTGACCGCGCTAGTGAAATAACATAGTAGCGACCGCGCTAGTGAAGTAACATAGTAGCGGCAGCGCTAGTGAAGTAACATAGTAGTGACTGCGCTAGTGAACTAACATAGTAGCGACCACACTAGTGAAGTAACATAGTAGCGGCAGCGCTGGTGAAGTAACATAGTAGAGACTGCGCTAGTGAACTAACATAGTAGCGACCACACTAGTGAAGTAACATAGTAGCGGCTGCGCTGGTGAAGTAACATAGTAGTGACCGCGCTAGTGAAGTAACATAGTAGCGACCACACTGGTGAAGTAACATAGTAGCGGCCGCGCTGGTGAAGTAACATAGTAGCGACCGCTTTAGTGAAGTAACATAGTAGCGGCAGCGCTGGTGAAGTAACATAGTAGTGACTGCGCTAGTGAACTAACATAGTAGCGACCACACTGGTGAAGTAACATAGTAGCAACAGCGCTAGTGAAGTAACATAGTAGCAACCGCGCTGGTGAAGTAAGATGGCAGCGACCGCGCTAGTGAAGTAACATAGTAGCGGCCGCGCTAGTGAAGTAACATAGTAGCAACTGCGCTGGTGAAGTAACATAGAAGCGACCGCACTGGTGAAGTAACATAGTAGCAACAGCGCTGGTGAAGTAACATAGAAGCGACCGCACTGGTGAAGTAACATAGTAGCAACTGCGCTGGTGAAGTAACATAGTAGCGACCGCGCTGGTGAAGTAACATAGTAGCAACTGCGCTGGTGAAGTAACATAGTAGCGACCGCGCTAGTGAAGTAACATAGAAGCGACCGCACTGGTGAAGTAACATAGTAGCAACTGCGCTGGTGAAGTAACATAGTAGCGGCCGGGCTAGTGAAGTAACATCGTAGCGGCCGGGCTAGTGAAGTAACATCGTAGCGGCCGGGCTAGTGAAATAACATAGTAGAGACCGCGCTAGTGGCGTTCAACTGGCCGATAACCGACGCAGCATAGTGGCAGCAATACCTTACCTCTCCACTGGTGCAAGTCCCCGCTGTCCCTTCTCCGGCTGGCCATCTTCTCTGCACTTTCTGTCCTGTCCAGTCAGGGGAAGGTCAAACAGTAGAGCGCCCTCTACAGTTCGAACTTCTGCTGGTCACAGGACATGACAGGGAGTAAAGAGAAGATGCCCAGCGTGGACAGAAGGAACAGCGGGGACTCGCACCGGCGGAGAGGTAATGTATTGCTGGGAGCGGCGGGCTGCGGCAGCAACACAGATTGTGAATCGATTTCATGCTGAAATCGATTCAAAATCTGTGTGCAATGTATGGGCAGCCAGAAGATCCCTCTGTGATCAGATTAGATCAGAGAGGGATCTATCTGTTTGTCGATCTGATGGCAATCGACCAGAGTATGGCTGCCTTTAGATGTTTAATTTTTTTTCTTTAAAAGTTGTTATACTGTTGCTTATCTTTTAGGTCCACTAGAATGACGGAATAATTAATGGTCTTATACTGACCATCCCCTTTCTACTGTATAATTCTCTGCATCACCGAACATATTTTAAGTGGCTTTCAACCCATATGTATTAATCTAATAAAATCATTCTTCAGTTAAAACTGTGTTAGCAGATGTTATTTTTCTAGCTAACCACAAGGTGGTGCTGCTTGCTCAAGTTTTTTGTTTGTTTATTTTCTAGAGCTTTCTAAAGCCTGGTTCACACTGCACGGGTAAAAAAAAAAAAAAAGAACGGTTCCGTGAAAAACGGATCAGATCAGCATGGTTAATGAAACACATCTGCCGCTATGGATTTTCAGCAGAAATCAGCACACACTGCAGCTAGTTTACTATCAGTAACAGCTTACACTGGAGGTGAATTTGTCAATATTACAAAAACTTAAAGTCAATGATCAGGGACCCATGAATGAATTTTTACCAATATTCACTTAACCTCCCTGGCGGTAAGCCCGGCCTAAGGTCAGGGTATGCCGCGCAGGATTTCTCAGGCCCTGCTGGGCCGATTTGCATAATTTTTTTTTGGTACACGTAGCTAGCACTTTGCTAGCTGCGTGTACTTCCAGATCGCCGCTACCCACCGCGGGGTGTCAAGCTTACCTGTCTGACGTCTTCTTCGTCCGTCCCTGGCGCCTCCCACTATGCATTCCATGTGGCGGTCACGTGACTACAAACTCTTCCTCCTTCCGGGTTGAAGGAGGAAGTGTTTGTAGTCACGTGATGCGGGTGGAACGCATTGTGGGAGGCGCCAGGGACGGATGAAGAAGACGTCAGACAGGTAAGCGTGACCCCCCCCCCCCCCGCACAGATTTACTGGGAGATATCCGGATAGCAACTATCCGGGTGTCTCCCGGATCCGGATTTCAGCAGCCCTAGTTACAGGGTCTCTAAGTATTGAGGCGTTTACCCTGACAATACTGGGTCAAGTATTCGCGGATCTCTCAGCCATGCATCAGAGCGGCTGCACACAGGTGAAATTCAAAAGCAGGAATAAAATATCTGGCGTTTCAGGGTCTCTGGTGACACGGTATTACTCCACCAAAATAAACTGCTGCATTCTCATCTGTGGTGATGCCAAGGATACCGTATGTTGCTCTGTACACTTCATTGTTCCCGCTCCCACTTCCTGCCAGTCGGTTCAATACATGAACAGCTGTCGAACCACCGCAGGTAAAATCAGCACAATCTAGCTTGCTAAACTTCTAGCAACTAGAGAAGGTGCTTCATTAGCAGAGGATGAATCCGGATCCTCCGGTGCCTACCCCTTGGTCTGTGCCTCCCTCCCTCCCTAGGCCCCTGCCTGCCCTTACTTCTGCTGCCTACATTATGGCCCCAGTCTCTGATACCTGCCCCTCAGCCTCCGCTGCTTTACTTGGACCCAATGCCTCTGCTGCCCACACCCAGGGCCGGCCCGCTCATGAGGCGGGGTAAACCATTTGCCCCAGGCGG
Source organism: Hyperolius riggenbachi (assembly GCF_040937935.1). Lineage (NCBI taxonomy): Eukaryota > Metazoa > Chordata > Amphibia > Anura > Hyperoliidae > Hyperolius > Hyperolius riggenbachi. The sequence goes on from NC_090657.1 coordinate 180,258,043, forward strand.
CACATCTGGGGGGCGGCACCCGCCTGTCCATGGGTGCGGGGGGCCACCCGCCGAGCTGGAGGGGTAGCGGGCAGAAAGGGGGTATTGGTCCTAGCGGTGGGGAGGGGGGGGTCGGCCCCCCCCCTCCCTCGCCTGGGTCCCCCGATCTGCACTTCCCTCCAGCTTTAAAAAGTGAAGTACCAGCTCTATGATTAAGAGGCAACGGGCGGGGATCACTCACCTTTTCCATGTCCCAGCGTGCGCTCCACTGACGTCACTTCCTGCAACACCGCCCACTGCATTGTAAGTGGACCCCCCTCCCCACCGCTAGGACCAATACCCCCTTCCTGCCCGCTACCCCTCCAGCTCAGTGCCCCCCCCCCCCCACGGACGGACGGGGGGGGCGGCGATTTTTTCTAATTTTGCCTCAGGCGGCAAGAAGTCTAGTGCCGGCCCTGCCCACACCTTGGCTCCAGTCCCCCCCTTGATCCCTACTTTCGCTGCCTGCCCCTCGGCCTGTGACTCCACTACCCACCCCTAGGCCCCTGCCTCCCCCTTGGTCTCTGCCGGCCCCTGCTGCCTTGCACTTACTTCCGCTGCTAGCCCTTTGGCCCCTGCCTCCACTACCTATCCCCTCTTTGTCCCTGCACCCGCTGCCTGCCCCTAAGCCTAAGCTTCTGCTGCCCTTACCTCGGCCTGTCTCCGCTGTCAATAACTTTGCTGTGCCTCTCCTTCGGCCCAGGCTTACTCCCAATTTGCTTACAGTAATTGATCTGTAGTGGATGGTCCATCTTTTCAACCCAATAGCAGAGTTGTGTTGTCAGAAGCAGCTCACTTACCGAAGACAGGTTCTCCTCTCGTCTCCTCCCTTGGCTGTGCCGGTGGATGAACGACCGTGCCGAAAGCTTGTAGTGGTTTAGGAGACACGTGATTACCACAACCATCACCATCATGACCACCACGATGATGATTATCTGAACAAACTCCAGCTCCGCTGTAATGAGACGAGAAGAACAGTGGGGTTACCAGCCGGCCAAAAAACAGTTGACAGCAGTGTCATAACATGGATATCAACACATTAAATATATAGATCCCATCATATTAGTCCCTGACATGATCATGTGACATAAACACACTACAGATTCCTTCAGCTGCCTCTACAGACACATACTTGTAACAATTCACCAACTGCAAAAACAACAGACAACTACTGGAGCTGCCCAAGGAAAGCAAACAACGACCCGAATGAACAATTGCTCTACTCTTGCTGAGCAGCTGCAGGAGTCCTTTCACTATCTAACTCTCCTCTCCTGATATACTTTGTGCTGCTGGAGGACTCTGCTCCTTCCTCTAACTCTCCTCTCCTGATATACTCTATGCTCCTGGAGGACTCTGCTCCTTCCTCTATCCAACTCTCCTCTCCTAATATACTCTGCTGGAGGACTCTGCTCCTTCCAGTAACTCTCCTCTCCTGATATACTCTGTGCTGCTGGAGGACTCTGCTCCTTCCACTAACCATCCTCTCCTGATATACTTTGTGCTGCTGGAGGACTCTGCTCCTTCCTCTAACCCTCCTCTCCTGATATACTCTGTTCTGCAGGAGGACTCTGCTCCTTCCTCTAACCCTTCTCTCCTGATATACTCTGTGCTGCTGGAGGACTCTGCTCCTTCCACTAACCCTCCTCTCCTGATATACTTTGTGCTGCTGGAGGACTCTGCTCCTTCCTCTAACCCTCCTCTCCTGATATACTCTGTTCTGCTGGAGGACTCTGCTCCTTCCTCTAACCCTCCTCTCCTGATATACTCTGTTCTGCTGGAGGACTCTGCTCCTTCCTCTATTTTCTGTCAGATCAGATCGTCAGATCGACATATCAGCTAATTCCCAACCGGTCTGATCAGATTCCGAACGATATTGGGTACTTATCTATGCAAGATTGATAGTAAAATCGTTCAGTAACAATTTGGATGTCTACACACGATGCAATTTCTTATCAGATCACTGGTCGCTCCGATAGAAAACTGAACGGTGTGTATTAGGCTTAATGCTACCACTCTTCTAAAAGTCAGTAAAACATGTACCGGTATACGTTAAAAAGAAACCTATTGTTTATCAGAGGGTTTACACCAGCGAAGAAGACCAGGTCGGCTGCGCCCGCTTATTGCTGGAGGGTTAACATGACCTTTAAGTAGCTTTGTTGTAATATCCAGACATGGAAACCGTGCCAACCCCAACAATACTTTGCACATTACAGGTGTCTGGGAGAGCTGCTGATAACCCAGCTAATCATTAACAGGTACAGAAAGGAAAAAAAAGGCACTGGTTGCCAAAGTGTACAGAGGCGGCATTTAAAAGCTCTTGTGTAGAGCCCGTGCCTGGGCACGTGAAGGGATGCGCCTACTCATGTATCTATGCCACTTTCTGGGGTCCTAAACTCCTATTCTGGATTTAAGGGTTAAAAAAAAAAAATAAAAAAAAAAAAAAAAAAAACGAAATTTTCAACTCGTTATAGTGGGATGCAACTCCTGCTAGAAAATCCTTGAATGTAGTCATATGTACAATAATTAATGGTTAGAATAGTAGAATAGTCTATCAGCCCTCCCAAACACACATAAAAAAAAAAAGAAAAAAGAAAAAGATATATATATATATATATATATATATATATATATATATATATATATATAGCTCAGTTGATCCTACTGTTATTGCATTGCCTGAAAAGAGGAAGTTGCCAGGAAAGAGGAAGTAATCTGTCCAGCCTCCTCCCTGGTAGTGATGTGTTACCACAGCAACAGCTAATGGTCCATTTGCTTTCACAGGCCTGAACACAATATCAGTCGCTGGAGTTATAATCAGGTTTTATTTTTCATATAATAATCATATAAAGGAGGCTTGTGAAAGGCAGAGGGGGGTGGTTCGAGACAAAGGCTGGAGGGAATCCAGGGTTAGGCACAGGAATGGTGTGTGTCACTATAACGCATATGTCTGGAGCAAATCAGGGTAATGCACAGGCTCGGAGATTATCAGGGTTAGGATTGGACACAGTGTAGGTCAGGGTGACGCTCATGCCCAGAGTAGGTCAGGATTAGGCACAGGTCAGGCTTGGGCCCGGGGTAGGTCAGGCTCAGGCACGGGCCTGTATAGGTCAGGGTCAGGCACGGGCCTGTATAGGTCAGGCACGGGCCTGTATAGGTCAGGGTCAGGCACGGGCCTGTATAGGTCAGGGTTAGGCACGGGCCTGTATAGGTCAGGGTTAGGCACGGGCCTGTATAGGTCAGGGTTAGGCACGGGCCTGTATAGGTCAGGGTTAGGCACGGGCCTGTATAGGTCAGGGTTAGGCACGGGCCTGTATAGGTCAGGGTTAGGCACGGGCCTGTATAGGTCAGGGTTAGGCACGGGCCTGTATAGGTCAGGGTTAGGCACGGGCCTGTATAGGTCAGGGTTAGGCACGGGCCTGTATAGGTCAGGGTTAGGCACGGGCCTGTATAGGTCAGGGTTAGGCACGGGTCTGTATAGGTCAGGGTTAGGCACGGGCCTGTATAGGTCAGGGTTAGGCACGGGCCTGTATAGGTCAGGGTTAGGCACGGGCCTGTATAGGTCAGGGTTAGGCACAGGCCCAGAGTAGGACAGAGTGAGGCACAGGCCAGGTCAGGATTAGGCACAGGCCTGGGGTAGGTCAAGGTTAGGCCCGGGGTAGGTCAAGGTTAGGCCCAGGGTAGGTCAGAATTAGGCACAGGCCGGGATTATGCACAGGCCTGGGGTAGGTCAGGGTTAGGCTTTGGCCCGGGGTAGATCAGGGTTGGGTACAGGCCCAAAGTAGGTCAGGGTGCATAGGGAAGGCAGGGTGAGACTGATACCTGGAAGGATTTTAGAAGGCTTATGGGTCTTGCAGGAACCCCAAACCAGGTCTGCACAGGACTCTACAAAGCCAATATCTAGCTCCAAACATACACGGAAAACTGCACTTCTGATGGGCTGACCTGCTCGACATGGGTGCACAATGTGCAACCTTCAGCCTGCAGGCAACAAGGGATGGGATTCAGCGATGGGATTAATACAGATGTTCAATGAGATGCAACAACCGGTCTGTCTTTCACTCAAATTGAATGCAAAACTCATGCAACACCAAATCAGGCCAATCGGAATCGTCAAGAACTGCATTTGATTGGCCAATTCCAAGCTGTATACAATTTTTGGTAGAACTGTAAGTCTAGCACAGTTAAAAGCATCTCGCCGGCCATCTCTAGTGACTACGTCCAATCTGATGGCCACTAGCAGGACCATACAATGATAAGGCACACCGGGGTTAACCTTAGGTCGCCATACTTCCCGCATCTATGGTAAGAGCCGATAACAGTACTCCGCAGTTCCCCGGCTGTGCGAGGGGACACCTCCTCCCTGCTTCCCAATGATTACTGTAAAGGTCTTTCAAAATCCACTTCAAGCTCTGAACCGGCTGACAGCCCGCTGCAATTCGCCTTTAATTCGGCCAGCAGGCGCCCCAGTAGGACGGTGCGGGAGTCATTAAGGGCTCTCCTGTGTTTGGCAGTGGCTGCGCTTTGCTGCTCTCCGAGTGCAATTCACATGTAATTGCCCTGCCCTTGTCAGGCTGACCAGTGATTCACAGACTCCGAGCTGGCAGACACATAAAGACTCCTTTAATGTACAATCCAGCCTGGAGGAGAACCCTCCCTCCCCAATCGCCGAGACAGCCTGGGAGCAGACGCTGCAAGTTCAGCACAGCTCTCCCCCTCTGCCCAGGCACATCATTACGCTAGCCGCCAGCATTCCACGGGACAAGATGGAGTCACTGCGGGCCAGCCTGCCCTGGGGACACGAGGACGTCAATAGCGGAGCGCAGAAGCAGGATATTTAAGTGACAGGCGTCATAAGAACACAAGTTTAAGCACAGTATTTTTTTATTTTAATAATACTATTTTAAAGATACATTTTTGTGAAAATAATGTAATGAATACTGTACATTTTTTAATGTATAAATGACCTGAACTCTTACACTTGACAGAATGAAAACAGAGAAACGCACCATGTCTGTATTTACAGAGTTTAGCCGGTCTAATTCCCCTTTATCTGTGACTAATGACCAATGTAATTTGATCTCTCGGCTGTGTCAGCTCAGGAACCTCATAAGTCCTCGGCAGAGCTGCTAATTTGTAAGCACAGGATTTTAACCCTATGTCTGCTTCCACGAAAGCAGGAAGTAGACACGGCAGATTCATTGAAGGAGTTATGAGTTCAGGTCCGCTTTAACCACACAAGTATACACAACCGATGCGTGCATTAGGGGTTGAGCAGAAGTAGCACTAGTATAAGTAGATCTCTAGTAGAAGTAGATCCCTAGAAGAAGTAGATCACTAGTAGAAGTAGATCTCCATGCAAACTCAACCACATTGCAACTGCATTCATGGAGTCGTGTGTGCTATATGAACCCTAAAGCTGAATACGCGCGGCCCAGGAAGATGGATCTAGGAGACTTCTCTCGACGACGAGCGCTCCGGACCCATCTTCCTAGCGGCGAGTATAGGAGACGGCACACGACAGGCGAGAAGGAGACTTCAATCAATCTCGGTACCTTATGTGGGAGTCGTTGGGGAGCTTAAAGGGAACCAGAGACGAAGCACCCTCATGTATTTTACCATATCCATCAGTGGGAATATAAAAGAAAACGCCTACCCTGCTTTCTGTTTCATTCTGCACTGCACAGCCTGCTTCTAATCAGCCCTGATAAAATCCCCAACTGAGCATTCAGTCTGGCTTTGCTCAGGAATCTTTATAGCCGAGTCTTTTCTGGTGTCTTTTCAAGCTCAAGCCTGCCCTCTGCTGGCTCTGCTCAGGAATCATTATGGCTGAGTCATAGTAAAGCCAGACTGAATGCTCAGTTGGGGATTTTATCTGGGCTGATTAAAAGCAGGCTGTGCAGTGCAGAATGAAACAGAAAGCATTGTAGGCGTTTTCTCTAATGTTCCCACTGATATATATGGTAAAATACATGAAGGTGCTTCGTCTGTTTCTCTTAATCACTTGAGGACTGCAGGGCTAAACCCCCTAGTGGCCACGCAATTTTTAGTAAAATTGGCCACTGCAGCTTTAAGGCCAAGCTGCAGGGCCGCACAACACAGCACACAAGTGACCCCCCCCCCCTTTCTCCCCACCAACAGAGCTCTCTGTTGGTGGGGTCTGATCGCTTCCCCCATGTTTATTTTTTTTATAATAAATATTATTGTACGTGTTTTAAAAAAAAAAAACTGTTTCTTCAACTCCCTTCCCTCCCTCCCCACAGCCAGCCAATTACTGCGATCGGCTGTCATAGGCTTCTGCCTATGAGAGACGATCAATCTCGTCCCCCAGGGGGACAGCCGTGTCACACGGCTGTCCCCAGTGCAGCGCTGCACAGTGTAAATAGACGGCGATCATGCTGTCTAACAGTCTCCCTGAAGACGGGGCGGAGCTCCGCCCCCCAAGCAGGAGATACGCGCGCAGCCTGCGCTCGATCTCCTGCAAAAGTTAAACAGAGCCCCAGGACTTTACGCCGTTAATTGGCGTTAGGCGGACCTGGGGCTGCCGCCGCGGCCACGCCCATCGGTGTGACGCGGTCGGCAGAAGGTTAAAAGAGCCAATCCGCCGTGATGGTTATCACTGCATGGCGCTAAGCACCGTTAGTGTAACTGCGTGCCTGTAACCACGTTGCGAGATGGCAGAAATCATCGTTCATTACTCAAGGGAAAAAATAAATAAATAAATGGAAAAAAAAAATTTAAAAATCGCTGGTCGCGTAGTAGGCATTTGCCTTTGACCCAAAATCTACAGTGACATTGGAAGGCTAAGGCGAAACTTCTGACCAATCAGGGCGTGCGGCCGGGCGAGACGCAGTGTGGCTGCGGAAAATTCTCTGAATTCCAAGCAGCCGCCGTTCTATGAGGAGGAGAGCGGGAGCGATGGTCGGACAGATAGACGCGTGGTAAAATATGCCATCTCATGCCGGCCCATCGCCCTACGGCAGGAAAGTGTAAACATTTGTATATCGCTGCTCAGCCAAGCGTGGCGATCACAGAGACTGAGATCACAGAATCTAATCTCGTTAGCTGCGGCTGTCTGCAACCAGAGACGCGGAGGGGAAATCAAGGCAATTCTAGCCGGAGTGTGTCCGCACCTGAATGCCTGATTACTTCCTGTCACTTATCCACACCTCCTAAGGGTGTGTACACACATCCAATTTTGATTGGCCAACAATGGGTCAATCTTACCACCTCCATTTAGTATGAGAGCTTACCTACACAATCTATTCACAGCATTCAAAATCTGTTGGCCCCTCATACTACATGGAGGTGGTAAAATTGGCCAATCAAAATTGCATATGTGCACGGGCCCTAAGCGCACCTGACCTGTCCCAAAACAAGACCTCATGAAAGTGGGTACTCTGGGTAAAATGTAAACAAAAATGCATATGTATATACAGTGTGTGTGTGTGTGTATGGTGTGTATGGTGTGTGTGTGTATGGTGTGTGAGTGTGTGTGTGTGTGTGTGTGTTGAATGTGTGTGTGTGTGTTGAATGTGTGTGTGTGTGTTGAATGTGTGTGTGTGTGTTGAATGTGTGTGTGTGTGTTGAATGTGTGTGTGTGTGTTGAATGTGTGTGTGTGTGTTGAATGTGTGTGTGTGTGTGTGTGTGTTGAATGTGTGTGTGTGTGTGTGTTGAATGTGTGTGTGTGTGTGTGTGTGTTGAATGTGTGTGTGTGTGTGTGTGTGTGTTGAATGTGTGTGTGTGTGTGTGTGTTGAATGTGTGTGTGTGTGTGTGTGTGTGTGTTGAATGTGTGTGTGTGTGTGTTGAATGTGTGTGTTGAATGTGTGTGTGTGTTGAATGTGTGTGTGTGTGTGTTGAATGTGTGTGTGTGTGTGTTGAATATGTGTGTGTGTGTGTGTGTGTTGAATGTGTGTGTGTGTGTGTGTTGAATGTGTGTGTGTGTGTGTGTGTTGAATGTGTGTGTGTGTGTGTTGAATGTGTGTGTGTTGAATGTGTGTGTGTTGAATGTGTGTGTGTGTGTGTGTTGAATGTGTGTGTGTGTGTGTGTTGAATGTGTGTGTGTGTGTGTTGAATGTGTGTGTGTGTGTGTTGAATGTGTGTGTGTGTTGAATGTGTGTGTGTGTTGAATGTGTGTGTGTGTTGAATGTGTGTGTGTGTTGAATGTGTGTGTGTGTTGAATGTGTGTGTGTGTTGAATGTGTGTGTGTGTTGAATGTGTGTTGTGTGTTGAATGTGTGTTGTGTGTTGAATGTGTGTTGTGTGTTGAATGTGTGTTGTGTGTTGAATGTGTGTTGTGTGTTGAATGTGTTGAATGTGTGTTGTGTGTTGAATGTGTGTTGTGTGTTGAATGTGTGATGTGTGTGGGTGGTGTGTCTGTGGTATGTGGTGTGTGTGTGTCTGTGGAGTCAGTGTGTGCGTGTTGTGTGTGTGTGTCAGCAACACACATTATTGTTACATGCACCTTTGCTTATCTCTGGTATCTTTAGACGGCGACAACATCAACATGGCTGCACTTTCTGTGACAATAGGACTCGCTTGCTGTTACTTTCTACCTTCTTCACTCACTGACTGGTAAAACTACAGACCAACATCAATTTTCCACCCAGCTCCATTGCTTACGTGTGTGTGTGTTGAATGTGTGTGTGTGTGTGTGTGTGTGTGTGTGTGTGTTGAATGTGTGTGTGTGTGTGTGTTGAATGTGTGTGTGTGTGTGTTGAATGTGTGTGTGTGTGTTGAATGTGTGTGTTGAATGTGTGTGTGTGTTGAATGTGTGTGTGTGTGTGTTGAATGTGTGTGTGTGTGTGTTGAATGTGTGTGTGTGTGTGTGTTGAATGTGTGTGTGTGTGTGTGTTGAATGTGTGTGTGTGTGTTGAATGTGTGTGTGTGTGTGTTGAATGTGTGTGTGTTGAATGTGTGTGTGTGTGTGTGTGTGTGTGTGTGTGTGTGTGTGTGTGTGTGTGTGTTGAATGTGTGTGTGTTGAATGTGTGTGTGTGTGTGTGTGTGTGTTGAATGTGTGTGTGTGTGTGTGTGTGTGTGTGTTGAATGTGTGTGTGTGTGTTGAATGTGTGTGTGTGTGTTGAATGTGTGTGTGTGTGTTGAATGTGTGTGTGTGTGTTGAATGTGTGTGTGTGTGTTGAATGTGTGTGTGTGTGTTGAATGTGTGTGTGTGTGTGTTGAATGTGTGTGTGTGTTGAATGTGTGTGTGTGTTGAATGTGTGTGTGTGTTGAATGTGTGTGTGTGTTGAATGTGTGTGTGTGTTGAATGTGTGTGTGTGTTGAATGTGTGTTGTGTGTTGAATGTGTGTTGTGTGTTGAATGTGTGTTGTGTGTTGAATGTGTGTTGTGTGTTGAATGTGTGTTGAATGTGTGTTGTGTGTTGAATGTGTGTTGTGTGTTGAATGTGTGTTGTGTGTTGAATGTGTGTTGTGTGTTGAATGTGTGTTGTGTGTTGAATGTGTGTTGTGTGTTGAATTTGTGATGTGTGTGGGTGGTGTGTCTGTGGTATGTGGTGTGTGTGTTGAATGTGTGTGTGTGTGTGTGTTGAATGTGTGTGTGTGTGTTGAATGTGTGTGTGTGTGTTGAATGTGTGTGTGTGTGTTGAATGTGTGTGTGTGTGTTGAATGTGTGTGTGTGTGTTGAATGTGTGTGTGTGTGTTGAATGTGTGTGTGTGTTGAATGTGTGTGTGTGTTGAATGTGTGTGTGTGTTGAATGTGTGTGTGTGTTGAATGTGTGTGTGTGTTGAATGTGTGTGTGTGTTGAATGTGTGTGTGTGTTGAATGTGTGTGTGTGTTGAATGTGTGTTGTGTGTTGAATGTGTGTTGTGTGTTGAATGTGTGTTGTGTGTTGAATGTGTGTTGTGTGTTGAATGTGTGTTGTGTGTTGAATGTGTGTTGTGTGTTGAATGTGTGTTGAATGTGTGTTGTGTGTTGAATGTGTGTTGTGTGTTGAATGTGTGTTGTGTGTTGAATGTGTGTTGTGTGTTGAATGTGTGTTGTGTGTTGAATGTGTGTTGTGTGTTGAATTTGTGATGTGTGTGGGTGGTGTGTCTGTGGTATGTGGTGTGTGTGTGTCTGTGGAGTCAGTGTGTGCGTGTTGTGTGTGTGTGTCAGCAACACACATTATTGTTACATGCACCTTTGCTTATCTCTGGTATCTTTAGACGGCGACAACATCAACATGGCTGCACTTTCTGTGACAATAGGACTCGCTTGCTGTTACTTTCTACCTTCTTCACTCACTGACTGGTAAAACTACAGACCAACATAAATTTTCCACCCAGCTCCATTGCTTACATCTGGTACACAAATCTAATTTTAATTGGCTAATGATTGGCCAATTTCACCCCCTCCATGTAGTCTGAGGGCCAACAGATTTTGAATACTATGAGCAGATTGTGTAGGTAAGCTCTCCTAGTACACGGAGGTGGTAAAATTGGCTGATTAAGAAAAATTGGATGTGTGTATGCACCCTTTAGCCAGTCCCAGACTGCTTCCTGACAAGCCTTCTAGAGTGCCGGGTATTAGCAGCTTGCTGGTTTCCTAGGAAATAAGACCTACTCAAAAAATAATCCCTAGCCTGGTTTTTGAGGATGCTTGAAATACAGAAGATGATATTTGCGATTATTCAGGTTGGAGTGAGCATATGATGTCTCCCACAATGCATCACTGCGGAATATGCGAACAGTCTCTTTGATGTCCCTGTAAACTAGCCACACCTCCAGAGCCGCTGGAATGCAATGATGTGTCAGCTTGTTAAATATACAGAGGAACAATAATCCTACATGCATACATACTGTTTCTGACTGGTTGGTCCTCATCAGTATATGGCATGGATTTGTGGGACACCGCATATACTCCATCCAACCTGAATTTTCACAAATACCTTTTGTTTTAAGAAAGCACATCTCTGTTTTGCATAGCATTTTAGTAAGAGGGCTTTTTGGTCCTTTGTAGCCCCTTACACAGGAGTCCTGGTTTAAACATGAGTTTGCTGGGTAATCTGTAACTGTGTTTAGAGAAAATAATTATTTCCTCAGAAAACCAAACCCTCACCCCCCCCCCCCCCCCCCCACACACACACACACAAAAAGTCAAAAGATTATAAAACCAAAGACACCCTGCAGCATTCTGATATAGGGACAACAGGTAGATAGGAGTGCCAGCATTTACTGCCAGTCAATAGATCAGTGCAGGTGTTAAAGGCTCCTGCTCTATGCAACAAATTGATCCTGCATAAAGACGGGAGTCTCTGAACAATGGTACTCCAAACAGAGTACATCGCATAATTTGATTGCAAATCTGTTTAACGGACAGGTCAATGATCTGATGGTGCTTTACTGTTACCCTTCTTGCCTCCTCTAATTTCTCACCCTCTCCTTAACCCTTTAGCAGTCACATTATTTAGAGGCTTGCAAATGCTCCAGGCCAAATTTTTTTTTTAAGCACATATTTGTTACATTTCCTTGTACTGTATTGTGTATTTATGGCCACTTGTCACTAGGGGGCAGTGTAAGACACTAATAGAGGACTTCTGCTTTCAGTTTCTACATCCTCTGCTAGCAGAGAGACATCAAAACATTCCTAGAATTTAGAGCACACAGAGTTCTGCAGAGGTCAGAAGCAGTGCACTTATCTCAAACAAGATAATTCCTATGAAGCTGCCAATGGGTTAATGCTTACTCTTCCCTTTTTTGGACCATGGGAAATGAATATTGATGGAACTCTGAACCTTGTAGAGCACCTCAATGGTTACTGTCCGTTACTGTAACCAAGACGATTAAATCGGGCATAATCAGGTCTTTTTTTGACTGCTTGTAAATTTCTCACGTTCATGTGTTTCACCTCAATGATGCGCAGAGATCCTGCAAACAGATGTAATTGTCTAATATTGGAAAATTCAATGACGATTTAGAAACAGGTGGATCATCAGAAATAACAGAAAACTGAATAAGGTTGTCATATAAGTAAAAGTTTCCCTTTAAAGGGATATTGTAAGGGAGGGGGGGGGGGGGATGGTTGGGGGAAAATGAGCTGAACTTACCCGGGGCTTCTAATGGTCCCCCGCAGACACCGATGCTCCGGCCCCGCCTCCAGTTCACTTCTGGAATTTCTGACTTTAAAGTCAGAAAACCACTGCGCCTGCACGCCCGTGTCCTCGCTCCCGCTGATGTCACCAGGAGTGTACTGCGCAGACACAGACCATACTGGGCCTGCGCTGTGCGCTCTTAATGACATCAGCGGGATCGAGGACACGGCAACGCAGGCGCAGTGGTTTTCAGACTTTAAAGTCTGAAATTCCAGAAGTGAACAGGAGGCGGGGCCAGAGCATCGGTGAGTGGCTGCGCCAACACACGATGTCTGCGGGGGACCGTTAGAAGCCCCGGGTAAGTTCAACTCATTTTCCCCTGACCCCCCTACAGTATCCCTTTAAATGAGGCATTAATTACTAATGCAACATAACTGTATTACTCTTGTTAAGGAATCTGCATCGCACTGCCGTTTACACGAAGAAATGACTCATCACTGACCCTGATTTCCCTTATGTTTCCTGAATTAGCACTTGAAAGATCTGCACAGAGATAATCAGGAGTAGGAAAGATCAGTTACTATCAGTGATGGCACAGAGTATCAGCTTATACTGCACATTCTGGAGGTAGCATATAACTGCACACACTGCAGCTAGTTTACTATTGGTACAGCCAGAGTAACAGCTTATACTGTACATAATGGAGGCTGCATGGATCAGCACCCTCTGCAGCTAGTTTACTATCAGTATAGGCACAGAGTAACAGCTTATACTGTACATACTGGGGGTAGCAGAGATCTGCACACACTTCAGCTAGTCTACTGTCAGTACAGACACAGAGTAACAGCTTATACTGCATATACTGGACATAGCAGAGATCAGCACACACTGCTGCTATGGTAGTTTACTATCAGTATAGGCACAAGGTAACAGCTTATACTGTACATACTGGAGGTAGCAGAAAGCAGCACACACGACAGCTAGTTTACTATCAGTACAGGCAAAAAGTAACAGCTTATACTGTATACACTGGAGGTAGCTGAGATCTGCACATACTGCAGCTAGTTTACTATCAGTATAGGCAAAGAGTAACAGTTTATACTATACATACTGGAGGTAGCAAAGATCAGCACACTGCACATTCATGGATAAAATATCCGTTTAAAGCGGATCTGAGATAAAAAAACTAACTATAACAAGTAATGTTAGTTTAGATAGTTTACACAGCATATCTAGCTGCAAACAGCTTCAAAAGTTTATGATTATTTATTCCTGTGGTACAATGAGGGTAGCCATGTTCTGTTTGTCACACTGTCACAGGCTGAGGGCTGGAGATGCTATCAGCTTCCCTGTGTGTAAATTCAGTCCCCTCTCCTCCTCCCCTCTGCCTCTGAAATCTATGGCTAGTAACCTCCTCCTCCTCCTGCCCAGACTAAGCTCCCATAAGCCCTTGCTACTGCGCCAAGGCACAAAAGGAACTGTGGGTGAGGCTTGTTTAGTTTACAGGGAATTAGAGTATTAAAACAAAGAAAAAGTATTTTCTTGAGGAATGCCCTATAAACTATATGAAAGGAACTAAATTATGCAATGAGTTTATCTCAGATTCACTTTAAACAACAGCTAAATGATATAATTGTCTAAAGAAAATCTCTCTGTAGGAGATTTGCATAGAATACAGGGAGTACAGCAGGTGGCAGCAGTGGGCGAGTGCCCTGGTAGTATTCTGGGATCAGGTGGTATATTCAGAGTACAGCAGGAGGCAGCAGTGGGGCGAGTGCCCTGGCAGTATTCTGGGATCAGGAGATGTATTCAGAGTACAGCAGGAGGCAGCAGTAGGGCGAGTGCGCTGGCAGTTTTCTGGGATCAGGTGATGTATTCGGAGTACAGCAGGAGGCAGCAGTGGGGCGAGAGCCCTGGCAGTATTCTGGGATCAGGTGGTATATTCGGAGTACAGCAGGAGGCAGCAGTGGGGCGAGTGAGCTGGCAGTATTCTGGATCAGGAGGTGTATTCGGAGTACAGCAGGAGGCAGCAGTAGGGGCAAGTGCCCTGGCAGTTTTCTGGGATCAGGTGGTGTATTCGGAGTACAGCAGGAGGCAGCAGTAGGGCGAGTGCGCTGGCAGTATTCTGGGATCAGGAGGTGTATTCGGAGTACAGCAGGAGGCAGCAGTAGGGCGAGTGCGCTGGCAGTATTCTGGGATCAGGAGGTGTATTCGGAGTACAGCAGAAGTACAGCAGGAGGCAGCAGTAGGGCGAGTGCGCTGGCAGTATTCTGGATCAGGAGGTGTATTCGGAGTACAGCAGGAGGCAGCAGTAGGGCGAGTGCGCTGGCAGTATTCTGGGATCAGGAGGTGTATTCGGAGTACAGCAGGAGGCAGCAGTGGGGCGAGTGAGCTGGCAGTACTCTGGGGTCAGGAGGTGTATTCGGAGTACAGCAGGAGGCAGCAGTGGGGCGAGTGAGCTGGCAGTATTCTGGATCAGGAGGTGTATTCCGAGTACAGCAGGAGGCAGCAGTAGGGCGAGTGCGCTGGCAGTATTCTGGATCAGGAGGTGTATTCGGAGTACAGCAGGAGGCAGCAGTGGGGCGAGTGAGCTGGCAGTATTCTGGATCAGGAGGTGTATTCGGAGTACAGCAGGAGGCAGCAGTGGGGCGAGTGAGCTGGCAGTATTCTGGATCAGGAGGTGTATTCGGAGTACAGCAGGAGTACAGCAGGAGGCAGCAGTGGGGCGAGTGAGCTGGCAGTATTCTGGATCAGGAGGTGTATTCGGAGTACAGCAGGAGGCAGCAGTAGGGCGAGTGCGCTGGCAGTATTCTGGATCAGGAGGTGTATTCGGAGTACAGCAGGAGGCAGCAGTAGGGCGAGTGCGCTGGCAGTATTCTGGATCAGGAGGTGTATTCGGAGTACAGCAGGAGGCAGCAGTAGGGCGAGTGCGCTGGCAGTATTCTGGATCAGGAGGTGTATTCGGAGTACAGCAGGAGTACAGCAGGAGGCAGCAGTAGGGTGAGTGCGCTGGCAGTATTCTGGGATCAGGAGGTGTATTCGGAGTACAGCAGGAGGCAGCAGTGGGGCGAGTGCCCTGGCAGTATTCTGGGATCAGGAGGTTTACAGCAGGAGGCAGCAGTGGGGCGAGTGCGCTGCCAGTATTCTGGGATCAGGAGGTGTATTCGGAGTACAGCAGGAGGCAGCAGTAGGGCGAGTGCGCTGGCAGTATTCTGGGATCAGGAGGTGTATTCGGAGTACAGCAGGAGGCAGCAGTGGGGCGAGTGAGCTGGCAGTATTCTGGGATCAGGAGGTGTATTCAGAGTACAGCAGGAGGCAGCAGTGGGGAAAGCTCCCTGGCAGTATTCTGGGATCAGGAGGTGTATTCGGAGTACAGCAGGAGGCAGCAGTAGGGCGAGTGCGCTGGCAGGACTGCCGCAGCCACAGGCAGGCCCCGTCCGTTCCAGACAAGCAGAGGAGACCTATTTGCATAATGTCTAGACCGGCACAACAGCTGCTGCTTGGAAAATAAACAGCATCTCCCAGCGCTGAAGCACCTGTAGGCAACGCCCACCAGGTGAGTGCCACACGGACAGCTAAACATCACATATAAAAGCTTTCCTTTTATTTATTTTTTTTATTTTTTTTTGCAAGTTTTTTTTTTTTTTTTAATCTTGGCAAATACGTGACTATGCAGTCTGTCCTTTCTTTTAAGCTTACTTTTATGCTTCCACCTTTCCAAAATTCAGTACTGCGGCCCAAGGGTGAGAAGATGATCCAGGGAACACGCCGCACAACGTGAAAAATACGAGCCCCCCCCCTGATCAGCAAGGAAGCAAAATGGGTCAAACTAAGGACCACGCAGCCATAAAGGGTAGTGGGGATTGAAATATTATTATTCTGAGATATATTTAATAAATTTAAGATGCTTTACATAAAATGATTTTCTTCAAATTACCTTCCCATGCTATACACCTGTATAAAATATATATCTATATATTTCAGGTTGATCCTCAACGTGACTCGCCCAGGGAAAAGAGGCTGAAAACAGTATAGACAAGTTGGGCTCATATCAGTTCTCAGGGCTGGTGCACATCGAAGTGCTTCTGAGCGCTTTTAAAAACACTAGCGCTTTGAAAAGCGCTTGGCTACTGTATTTGAAATGGATGGATCACACCAGAGTCAAGAGATTTTCTCCCAAACGCAAATGCATTTCTGCAGCATTTCTGCGCTTTAATCAGCCGGGCGGTATGGACGAGCTCAGCTCGTCCATCACCGCCGGAGGCTGCCGCTCAGGCCCTGCTGGGCCGATTTGCATGAAATAAAAAGCAGCACACGCAGCCGGCACTTTGCCAGCCGCGTGTGCTACCTGATCGCCGCCGCAGCGTGGCGATCCGCCGCGTGCAGCGGCGAAAGAGGGTCCCCCCCAAGCCGCCCGAGCCCAGCGTAGCCGGAACAAACAGTTCCGGCCAGCACTAAGGGCTGGATCGGAGGCGGCTGACGTCCATGACGTCACTCCGCTCGTCGCCATGGCGACGAGGTAAGCAAAACAAGGAAGGCCGCTCATTGCGGTCTTCCTTGTTAATTCTGATCGCCGGAGGCGATCAGAATTACACGTCCGGAGCGCCCTCTAGTGGGCTTTCATGCAGCCAACTTTCAGTTGGCTGCATGGAATAGTTTTTTTTTTAATTAAAAAAAAAACCCTCCCGCAGCCGCCCTGGCGATCTTAATAGAACGCCAGGGTGGTTAATGAGGCAATTCGGCCTCAATATTAAGTATAGGAAAGTGGAAAATCACTCTGAAAAGAAAATTTATACAAGACCCTTGACAATTCAGCCTCAACGTCACATTTTGGTAAAGTACAGGAAAAATTTCATAAAAATTAATTGAATCACTTTTTGCACAAGCATGCAGCCAGTGGAGTCCTACCTGGAACCAGCATGCAGCCCACCGAAGTCACACCTGGAACCAGCATGCAGCCAGTGGAGTTACACATGGAACCAGCGTGCAGCCAGTGGAGTCACACCTGGAACCAGCATGCAGCCAGTGGAGTCACACCTGGAGCAAGCGTGCAGCCAGTGGAGTCACACATGGAACCAGCGTGCAGCCAGTGGAGTTACACCTGGAACCAGCGTGCAGCCAGTGGAGTCACACATGGAACCAGCATGCAGCCAGTGGAGTCACACATGGAACCAGCATGCAGCCAGTGGAGTCACACCTGGAACAAGCATACAGCCAGCGGAGTCACACCTGGAACAAGGGTGCAGCCAGTGGAGTCACACATGGAACCAGCGTGCAGCCAGTGGAGTCACAACTGGAACAAGCATACAGCCAGCGGAGTCACACCTGGAACAATGGTGCAGCCAGTGGAGTCACACATGGAACCAGCGTGCAGCCAGTGGAGTTACACCTGGAACCAGCATGCAGACAGTGGAGTTACACCTGAAACCAGCATGCAGCCAGTGGAGTCACACCTGGAACAAGCATACAGCCAGCGGAGTCACACCTGGAACAAGCATGCAGCCAGTGGAGTCACACCTGGAACAAGCATACAGCCATTGGAGTCACACCAGGAACAAGCATACAGCCAGCGGAGTCACACCTGGAACAAGGGTGCAGCCAGTGGAGTCACACCTGGAACAAGGGTGCAGCCCACCAAAGTCACACCTGGAACAAGCATGCAGCCAATGGAGTCACTCCGGAACAAACATGCAGCCAGTGGAGTCACACCTAGAACCAGTATGCAGCCAGTGGAGTCACACCTCGAACAATCATTCAGCCAGTGGAGTCACACGTGGAACAAGCATTCAGCCCAGCGAAGTCACACCTGGAACAAGCATGCAGCCAGTGAAGTCACACCTAGACCCAGTATGCAGCCAGTGGAGTCACACCTGGAACAAGCATGCAGCCAGTGGAGTCACACCTAGCCCCGGTATGCAGCCAGTGGAGTCACACCTGGAACAAGCATGCAGCCAGTGGAGTTACACCGGGAACAAGCATTCAGGCCACCAAAGTCACACCTGGAACAAGCACACAGTCAATGGAGTCACCCCGGAACAAACATGCAGCTAGTCACACATAAAACCAGTATGCAGCCAGTGGAGTCACACCTGGAACAAGCATGCAGCACACCTGGAACAAGCACGGGATCTCGTCACTGTGCTTGAAGAATAACTGCAGAAGCATTATCAATCCCAGAGTTCTACTTCAATCTGAAAACTAGATCAGGGCTCTCAATCACAGCCAGCTATGTCACATCTAGGCTAGAGGGCAGACTGCGTGGTGTGTTTATGTTGACGTTGGTTTCCATAGCGATGTCTCCAGACAGTACAATACGCAGGTATGCCTGTCAGCAGCATGGCCACCTGTCTCCGCTCACAAGACAAGCGACCTGTGATCACCCCGAGATTCCGACTGACAGCAGAGGTGGCAGACAGCAAACGGGGCAGCACACTCGGAGGGGAGACTGTGCCCTTCACCGTCCTTGGACGCCATGCCAGCCCGCCAGGACACGAGGGGTTAAATGTGGTGGAGCAGGATTCTTTTATGTCTGGGTGTGCGCCTCCGCCAGACGATATAGGATTAATGATCCACAAGGAGGAAGCAGACCTTAGACAATGGAATGTTTATAAGTCAGACAGGGGAATCCGCATGCAACACCATGTAAGCCCCATGCAGGTGCAGATAAGGAGGTTGTATGTCTGCATAGCGTACACACCGGACAAGCCATTTACACCCTTGTATGCTAGCTTATTCACACAGTACTCTTATTAACCAATCGCATGGTAGAAGTGGAACGCATAAAATCATGCAGGTATAGGGCAGGAACTTTAGTTCACATCCAGAGCCACGGGGAAGAGGGGAGGGGTGTAATTTCACAGCTTTTGGTGACAGATTTTCACAAACCACAGCCTCTAGAGTTTTCTCCTTGCTGCAGAGTAAGGTCAGAGGAGAATGGCCAGACTGCTTTGCTCTGACAGAAAGGCTACAGTAACTCAGATAAGCATACTTTACATCAGTGCTGACCTTAAAAGCATCTCAGAATACACAACAAGTTGTGCCTCGTCAGGATCTGCTCCTATCAGCCAAGAAGAGAGAAAACTGAGGCTGCCACGGGCACAGGATCACCAAAACTGGACAGCTGAAGACTGGAAAAAACGTATACCCAGGTCTGGTGATTCAGAACGTCTGCTAGGCCACAGATGGTGAGGATGGAATATGGTAACCACAGAATACCATCCATGAAGCCCACCTGTCGTATCCCAGCAGTCCAGGCTTTGGGATGTGGTAGAACAGAGAGAATAGTAGCATGAATGTACAGCTGACAAACCTGCAAAAATTGTGTGATGTCATTGCGTCACCATGGTAAAGGATCTCAAAGGAAGTTTTCCAAACCCTTGCGGAATCCAGGCAATGAAGACCTGAGACTAATCTGAGGGCGCAAGGAGGCCCCACCCGGGATTAGAATTTATAAAACTGCTCAGGGACTGAATAACTTTGCTGGTGGACCAATGCTGGCAACGACTAAAGAGTTTCTTAGACAGGAATTACTGGTATGGTCAGGGGCACTTCTCATCCAGGGAACACCTGTACCCTATGTCACGTCACATGACCCTGATTACAAGACACAAAAAAAGGAGGAAAGATATGGAGAGAAGTTTGAAAAACAAGAAATAAGGGCCTGCAATAGATAAACTTAAAAAGGAAACCTCAGGTAATCAGACAGCGAGGGACATGTCAGCTGCCAGGCGCTGGAGGAAGCCCCTTCCAGGTAAGTACATCAAATTTTCCCTAGCTTGCCTGATGTTTCCTTTAAGGGGGTGCTCTACCTCTTCGTCACACTCTGAAGGATACCCTGTTCTGCCTTTCAAGGAAGGAAATAAGCCTTGGGGTGAATACACACATCCAACTTCGATTGGCCAATCACTGGCCAATTTTACCACCTCCATGTCGTATGAGAGCTTAACTACACAATCTGTTCATAGTATTCAAAATCTGTTGGCCCTCGTATTTCGTGGAGGTGGTAAAATTGGCCAATCATAAGTGGATGTCTGTATGCGCCCCAAGTCTTCCCACACTGTCTGGTGGGAGGGGGAAAGTGTTGGTGGAGATCAGGAGCCAGTCTGTCCAATCAGGAAACCAGTGAAGAAGTTTGGAGGCCACCTGGACTAGCAGTTAGGCACTGAGCACTCTGAGGTGCATTAGGGATTAGATCAGCCCTCATTACAATCAAAGAAAAACCTCAAACATGTAACCCAACTTCGACCTGTAAAATTATAAAGCAAGTAAATATGGCAGCCTCCATTATACCTCTCACTTCAGTTGTCCTTTAAGATTGGAAAAGTATGGAGGAGGAAGCCTGAGGGAGGAGGAGAAACCATGACACCAATAATTAACCCTTATTTTATTTATTTTTATTTTTTTTAAAAAACATTCTTAGGTTTCATTCTGGGCTATAATTTAAAAAAGGACAATTATTGGAAAAAAAAGTGTAAAATGTAAACCATATATACCTCTATATGCACTATAAAGTACTTTTTTTCCTGTGTCACTGTCACTAAAAGTCGGTGGTGAAAATCTGACAGGTTTTGGACTAGTCTCATCTCCTTATGGGGGATTCGCAGTTCTTTATTTACAAAAGTACTTCCTGAAATGCAGTTGCTCAGTCCAACTGCCAAAACAATGTGCAAACGAGCAGGGAAGCCGGATGACATCTTTGCACAGATCCTTCCCAGGGAGTGCTTTTGTAAAGAATAAAAAAAAGATACTAAAAATCCCCCACAACGAGATGGAGTGGTCCAAAACCTGTCAAATCTGTCAGCTCTTTACCACCTACTGTAAGTAACGGCAATAAAGAAAAAAATGTCACTCATAGTGCATTTTACTCTACATATGGAGAAATCTACATATGTGTGTTTTAATGCACAATTTTCTGCAATAGTTATGCTTTAAAGGGGGGGAGAGACATTTGTGCTGCCCTGGTCAGGTGACAATGACTTTGTAATCCCCCCCAACCTCAGCCCTCACTATAAGCCTTCCAACATTCTACCCAGATACAAGAGATTTAGAGGGCATCTGAATTTTGGCCAGAGATCGCATTCCAGGTATTGTTGTTCCCTCCTCGGAGCTGTTATTTTGTTTTACAGAACATTCCGAGCCGTGCTATCAGACAGACTGTATTTTACATTCCAGACAAAATGCAAATATTTCATCTGTTTCTGGCATTGGAAGCCAAACATTTCCAAGGGGGAGGGCGCGCCACAAAAAAAATAAAAAATGGGTGGGAGAGAGAGACAGGGGAACAAACATGACTCTTTGTATCCTGGATCGGCCTCTTCAGAGGGGGCTGTGAAGCCATCGGACACATTCACCCCCCCCCTTTTTTTGTGTGTTAAGAGTCGAGAAAGAGATGATGATGTTAAATTGGTCGGATCGTAGGGGAAATCATTTGTAGCTCAGAAATGTGTGTGTTCACACGTTTTAGAATTTGCGTGCGTTGTGCAGGTTTGGCGCGTCCTTTGCACATCTACTGTATTTCAATGGCATTACATCTGACCCTTGTATTTCTTGCAATTTGCTGGTTTTTTTTTGCCATTTAAAAATGGCGCGGCAGTGATGCTTTTTACTGTGTGCGATTCACATGTAATATATTCTGTACAGCGCTGCGGAAGATGTTGGTGCTATATAAATACTAAATAATAATAAAGGTAATGTAAGAATGAAAACACAAAAAATCCAACTTTTTATAACAGAATCGCATCCAGTTTTGAAATTAGAAACAATTTCAGTAATTAACTTAATTGGTATGCACGGAAAAAAAAAAAAAAAAAAAAAAAAAAAAATCGCATTCCCCCTCCCTACCCCTTCCAAAAAAAGAAACCGTTTACCAACAGAAACGCACATAAAAATGCTAAATCGGAGAGGAAAAAAATCAAAACTGTAAAATGAAGGATTGAACATGTGGGAAAAAAAGCAGAAACTCGCAGGCAGCATTTGCAGAGATAAAAGTGCATGCATACATCCAATTTTGATTGGCCAATCCCTGACCCATTCAAACTCCTCCATTTAGTATGAAGGCCAACAGACACTGAATACTATGAACAGATTGCGTAGGTAAGCTCTTATACTACATATAGGTGGTAAAACTGACCAATCAAAATTGGATGTAGTGTGAATGCCGCCTTAACTGTATGACTAGTAAAATGATTAGGAAGTTAGGAAACCCCGCCAGTATGGATTTATCACAGACATGCTACTTCAGTCAGGTGAAATGGTCGATTTCTGCTGTTCCAGCAGATCTTAAAGGACTTACGAGGCCAAAATCGTTAAAAAAGTCAAGTACCTGCAAGATGTTTAAATGCACGGAGGACGCCGTCCGTGCAGTTCTGCCGGGTCCGCTTCCTGAAAGCGCCTCCCCCCATGCCGATCGCGACCCCACAGGCCGGGCTCTCATGCCGCTCCTAATATTGCCGCCGGAGCTGGTCGCGGCTGCGCAGTCCGCATTGCCGCGAGTGTGGCTGCGCAGCTCTAGGGCCAACCCCTCCGATCCACGCTACAGTGCGTGGTTCGGAGGGTTGGCCTTAGAGTTGCGCACTCGCTGCAATGCGGACTGCGCAGCCGCGGCCAGCTCCGGCGGCCATATTAGGAGCGGCGTGAGAGCCCGACCCGGCCTGTGGGGTTGCAATCGGCACGGGGGGGGGGCGCATTCAGGAAGGGGATCCAGCGGAACTGCACGGAGGGCACAGACGGCGTCCTCCGTGCATTTAAACATCTTGCAGGTACTTGACTTTTTTAACGATTTTGGCCTCGTAAGTCCTTTAAGAACGGGCAAAAATGCAAATCGATGTTACCTATCCTTTCGGCCAAGAGTCGTGTATTCACGGCAACCCACGCAACAGCGAGAGAGTGCATGCCTTCACCATCACAGCAGAGCTCTGTTGGTCAAAGTTTGCCGAATCAAAACGGAAAGGAATATTTAAAGGATAACTGAAGTGAGAGGTATATGGAGGATGACAATTATTTCCTTGTAAACTATGCACATTGCCTGGCAGCGCTGCTGATCTATTTAGCTGCAGAACTATCTGAATCAGGCCAGAAACAAGCATACAGCCAGGGGCGTAACAATAGACCCTGCAAGGGATGCAACTGCAGGGGGGGCCAGAAGCCACAGGGGGCCCTGTCCTGACAGACTGACAACTGAGGGCAAGGAGAAAAAAACTTTTTGCTCTCTGCACAATTGTTCTAATGACTGCATCTGCTTAGCCACTGATAACAAATCATACAAAGTTGTGTAGACAAAGATTTGTAGACAGTCCCTATTCAGTGTGCAGGAAAAGGGCCCCATCCAAAGTTTTGCAGGGGAGCCCAGTGATTTCTAGTTATGCCCCTACATACAGCTAATCTTGTCAGATCTGAAAAGAATATCAGAAACACCTGATCTGCTGCATGCAGAACAGAAGGAAAACAAAGAAATGCATCTTGTATGTATTTATAGAGTTCAGCCTGTCTAATTCTCCCTTATCTGTGACTAAACACATGTTGTAATTTGATCCCTCAGTTGTGTCAGCTGTTTGCCACAGCAGAGCACCTAATCTGTAAACAAGGGTTGTTAGCCCTATGTGTTTTTATTAAAGCAGGAAGTAGAAAAACTAAAGATATATTGCAGGATTTGTATCAGCTTTAATAAATGTTTTTCTTTAAAATGTTATTATACTGTTACTTAGCTTTTAGAGCAGAGAGGAAGTTCTGAGTTCAGGTCCGTATTAAAGCAAACCTGCTCCAAACAATGATTCTCTTGATCTGAGCTCTACAATGTTCCACGTATGCAAATAACATTCTGCTACTGGTTTAGCTGGTCTAAAATGTTCTATAGGGGCCGCTATTTTTTTTTTTTCCCAGAAATTACAGAACTGGTCTGAACGAGCTACGGCAGTTGCTGCAGACACTGGAGGGTTATTTCTGCCTCTAAGCTCCCCTGGCAGCAATCTGTTTACAGTGGAGGGATGCGGTAGAGTCAAACAGTCAAGTGCTGGAGAAATTCACAGCATGAATCAACTTTTAACTCTCTGTGCCTTCAGAAAGCGGCTGACAAACGCTGCATGCAGCTTTTTGACAAGTGTTCAGATGTACACACGTACAACCCTCCGCCAGTCACGATCATACGGCGCGGGTATCTGTAAACGCCAAACAGTTAATCGCAGGAGCTGGTGAGCAGTGATCGCCTTGCATGGGAGTGGGCCCTAATTTGCTCATCTGACTACCGCACACAAGGTGTTTGGGAACAGAGAGGGGGTAAGGTTTTACAACGCACACAGCTGACTTCCTGGCAGATTAGTCTGCAGTAGCACACGGCTATTCCCCACTCGTGTTCAGGAGGGGGGGGGGGGTGGCATAGCTGCACTATGTGATTTAGGGACATCTGTCTCTCCTTCCTCCCAGCACATAAAATAGGGAGGGGATGATGACTGTTTGGAAATGTCCAGCTGTCAGCCCAAGACAATGAGCACTGAAGTAGAGGGATACTGACTCTGCAGCCCACCATTGCACTAGTGTGCACCCAGCCCCCCACCCATGACCAGCCGTGACCCTTTGACCACCGATTGCCCTCTGAGCGTTTAACCTCTACTCTGCCGGAATTTCTTTTAAACAGCATTGGGGTTCGTTGAAAAAAAAAAGCAGTTTTCTGGAATAAGGCCTTGTTCACATTGCGTTGTGCTTTTTTTTTTTTAAGTGCTTTTTTTTTTTTTTTTTTTTTATTCCTGGCCCTTGGGTGGGCATTGCGTTTTTGTGAAAAGTGCTTTTCTAAGGCCTGTTACACATCAGAAAGGTGCAGGAGAACGGCTCCTGCACGCGTTGCGGCGTGTCGTCGGGAAACTCCGGTGCGACGCTGAGTAGCGGCGGTAGTAGTTAATTAACCCGAAGGGGAAACAGCGATTCCCGACGATAAAATGCGCCGGGATGCGTCGTATCGAAACGCAGTGTCGGGTGTGAAAGGTCCATAGACTTTCCTTTTACCTTGGTTAACGCAAAGTATAGACCTTGCGTTAAAACGCGTAAAAAGGGCTCTGGTGTGAAAGAGCCCTAAGCACTTTTTCCAAGCGTTTTTTTAATTCACTTAGACCCGGAAAAGAATAAATACAATGGATTTATTCTTAAAAACTCAAACGCAATCGCTGCAAAGCGCTTTTGTGAGTGTTTGCGTTTTCCCCTATACCTTCCATTGAGGCAAGAACCGCGCTGATGTGAACTTTCTCATAGAGATTCCTTGCACACGTGTTTTGTGGGCGATTTTAAGAATTGCCTGCGCTTGAAAAAAGGCCAAAAAACGCCCCTACTGTGAAAGAGCCCTTACTAAGATGTTAAGAAAAACAAAAGTTTGCCTTCTTAAAACAGAAAGAATTTGCGATAATTAAACAATAATGTTAAAAGCCACTATTAAAGAGGACCTTTAGGCTGCTTACACACCAAGACGTTACAGGCGCACGTTAGTGCGCCTGTAACGCTCCCCCAACGCACAGCAATGTAACACAAGTGGGCTGTTCACACAGCCCACGTTGCGTTACATGTAATGCTGCACGTTCGGTGCAAAGTGCAGCATGCTACGGCGTTGGAGCGGCTATAGCCGCGTTAGACTGTTTGCACATGCGCAGTGGGGGGCGGAGAGGAGGCGGAGAGAGCCAGCTACAGTAGCCGCGCACATGGCTACTTAATATTCACTGCACTGGCGGCAGCTGATTGGCCGGTGGGACCACGTGATGCAGAGTGTCTCGCTCCGCATCACGTGGTCCCGCTGGCCAATCAGCGCCACTCTGGGAGACATTATAGGAATCGAGCCGCCGAACGCGGCTCACTCTACCGTCGGCTTTTGCAGCACCATACGTTGTGTTAGGTGCACGTTATGCGACCTTAACGTGGCACCTAACACAACGTCTTGGTGTGCAAGAAGCCTTAAACAAAGATTGAACTTCATTCCAATCAGTAGCTGATACCCCCTTTTTACGAGAAATCTCTACTTTTTCTCGAAAAGATCGGGGTGGGGGTCTGTATGACTGATAGTGGTGAAACCCCTCCCACACAGTGTCATGTCAGAGCCATGGTCCTGACAGTTTGCTGTCTGAACCTCGTTGCATTGTGGGATATAACGACTTTCTCCAACTGCCAAGCAAACCATATCTCCCTCTGTGCACAGCGCTCCCAGTAACGAACATTCCATACAGATCACCTGACAAAAATAAAGAGGTCACCACCAGTGATACATTTCAGAATGTAAATCAGGGAGAGGAAAGATTTTACAATTTTCAAACACTGGCTAAATTATCTATAAATGAATATTGTAAAAAATAAGCAATTTTATTCATTATGGTATTTTCACTACAGTTCCTCTTTAAACATATGCGGCATAAAATAATGGGTGAGTGATCAGACAACGGTGCAACGATTGTGTGCGCTACATGCTTGCGCTTTATTTTACGCATTTGAGGTTACGTTGGGGAGATAAGAGGTTACACACATGACAGTTATGCACTGAAATGCATCCTTGACTGTGCGGTGTCATGCTATAGGAAGTAGGCCCACCCGGCGATTGGTATGGTAACGGAGAGAAATGCACACTGTATGTATTTAGAGAGAGTTTAATTCCCCTTCTTCTGTGACTAATAAGTCGTAATTTGGCCTCTCAGCTCAGGAACCTCAGCAGCCCTCAGCAGAGCAGCTAATTTGTAAACACGGGATGTTAACCCTATGTCTGCTTCCATGAAAGCAGGAAGTAGACTTACTGCACATTTACAGCAGGATTTGTATCAGCGGTAACAAAGAAATGTTTTTCTTTAAAGGTTATTATGCTGTTGCATATATTTTAGAGCAGTAAAGAAAAGAACATCCTTAATGAAGTCTAACACTGACCTCCTAACTGAGAAAAATGCCATCTCCTCTACCCCTAACAGCTACCTAACCTTAACCTTCCTGGTGCTATCCTCTCCCAATCCAACGCCATTTTTACCCCCATCAGCAGCGCTGTCAGCTTCACTATCCACTCTATGGCCGCAATGTCACAGTAGGCTGCTTTGCCAATAGCAGGCGCTCAAACTCCACCCTCCGCCATGTACTGAACGTGTCACCACAATAAAGTTGTACAAAGTTTAAGGGTGCACAAGGATGCATGCAAATCAACCCGAAGGTCTTCTGTAACACTGAGGCCGGTTTCCCACTGCATATTGGCGGTAGCGGTGTGGCCCAGGGACTGCACCACCTAAAATAGGCCTTCAGAGATTACTGCATTAGTACATGGTAATCCCTGTCTGGCAGCAGGCCAAACAGGAAGTGACACTCACTTCCTGTGACCGGATTGATCACGTGCATGGAAGCGTATTGCTAAAATACACTTTGCACAACACGTAAAACTTGCGGCAGGCAATAAAGAAAAAAAGGTTGACAAAGAATTAAAGGATAACCGAGGTGACATGTGACATGATGAGATAGACTGACATGTGTATGTACAGCGCAAAGCACACAAACAACTAGGCCGGGTTCCTTTTTTTCTTTCGCTGTCTGAGTTAAAAATCAGGTATGCAAGTGGCAGTTTCTGCCCGGGTCTGACAATAGCATAACACTCACTGATTAGTAATTACAGACATAAAATATTTGCCTGTCAATAAATGGCTGTTGAAAGCAGAAAAGAGATTAAAAGGGTCAATAATTCATAGATTTTAGCGCTAGCGTCATTGAGCACAGACAATGAAACAGTAAAAACTGAAAAACTTGATTTAAATATAAAATAAAACTGTGGGATATCTAAAAAAAAAGTCATTTTTAGAAGGAGGATAGATACAATTGTTTTTCTCATCAGTTAATTTTCACCTCGGAAGTCCTTTAAACCGGAGCAGTGCTTTTCGGCGCTGCTAGATTTGAGCGCAGCCGGTGCCTACATAGACTATAATGGGAATCACATCTATCGCGGCTCTCAGATAGTAACGTCGGCGCCGTCAGAAGACAGAGCCGAGGTTGCATAAAAAAAAAACCACAATAATTCGGCCTCCAGCAATCGTTGGAAGCCAAAATATATTATCCCCCTACGTAATGAACACGGCCCGGACTTGTGCAGAAGCAGGATCCGCCATATACTGGCTGTATCCTGCGCCCAAGTCTACCAGCGCCGATTTCAAATGTATGCCTTTAAACGACTTTCGGTCCGCTGCACAGTAACATAGGTATGCGCTCGCGTTAGATAGGGTACTTCCAGTGTGGCGCAGTGCACCGCATGCCATGTGAACTACCCCATAGACCTTCATTGTCCTAACGTTAGGCCGTGCCAGTGTGAAAGGCCCCTGACAGAGATGGGAAAGTCTGGGCAGTCTATTACCCCAAACCATGGTTTTTACTATCGCCAGAGTTTTCTATATCCAGAATGCAGAAGAGGGTGGGATCCTGCATGGGCACTGCAGGTGATAGAGGGAGCAGAGGGCACAGCAGAGCAGAGACTGGCCTCATTGTTGGTGGCGTTGGGAAATTCGCTGGTCTGCGCTCAGCCCGCCCCCAATGGGGTGTATAAATAGATCAGAAGTTGGTAGCCAAGTCGGCAGCTCCTATCTGGGTACGTCAGCTGACCTCCCAGCCAGGAGTGCCATAGTTGTGCCTGGGCATGTGGCCACCATTATTGTGCGCTGACAGCTGCCCTGTGCCGTGCCGTGGCGTGGGTGTCACGGAGGCAGTGAGATATCGCTGGGCCTTCCTCCGAGTCTGCTTAGTAACAAGCATTAAGATGGTAATTGCTGGGGGGGGAATTTGCATAACCAAATAAAGAAGCAGTGTGATCTGTTAATGTTATGCTCGTTCATTCACATCCTCCCACTCAGGGTCACCTCGAGTAATGCGTGACACGAAAATCATCCCAGACGGCGGCCAGCCACCAGCGCCGGAGGCGTACTAAAGGAGGGCTCCGCTACCACCCGTACCAGTCACAGGGAACATGATGACGATCAACCAAAGTAACAGTGAAATAAAACCAACACGGCACCCTTTCTGTGCCTTGTTGTGCGCAGCGTGTAATACCTACAACAGTAACCGACACCCTCACAAACAAAGTGCCTCCACCTACCGCACTGTACACCGCAACTCCTGTACAACTCCTGCAGGATTATGGGAAGTCAGACATTTTTCAGCAACAGTTAAATGGAAGGGTTTGTCAATTTTCTACCATGTTCTGGCCACACATGATACAATAAAATGATCCGATTTTACAGCAATTTGCTAAATATGATCGGATATCTCTCTCTCGAAAAAAAAATCAAAAGCTTTTTCTTTCATTCGACTGAAAAGTCCGATCATATGTCCTGTTTTTTTTCTTCGATTTTTATCAATACGGAATGCTGGAAATGTTTCTTCAATTTTTCTAAAGATTGTATGGTGTGTGTTAGATTGTCAATTTATTAATATACACACCCAAGCAATTTTCTCAGAGTTTCCAATTTATCATAACTGGGGAAACATTGAACATAGGTGTGGTGGTACATTGGTCATATTTTTGAAATGTTACAGTCAGAAGAATTGATTGCAATTCTTAAATTTAACATATATTTAAAAAATTGTATGGTGTGTGGCCACCTTTACAACTGAACTTCAGATGTAAATATTTTCAGTATGCATTTAATAGAACATCATTTTATTCCAATTATGCATATAAAAAGTTTTCGCTTTTTTGGGGGGCAAAAGGAATAATGTTTGTAGTACAAATTCATAAGTCCTTACCCATCACTTTAAAGTGGGCCTGAACTCTTGCACAGGAGAAATGCACCCTGTATGTATTGAGAGTTTAGCCTGTCTAATAAGCCCCCATCTGTGACTAATCACAAGTTGTAATTTGATCTTTCAGCTGTGTCAGCTGACTGCCCTGGCAGGGGAGCTAATTTGTAAACACAGGATGTTACCCTATGCCTGCTTCCATGAAAGCAGGAAGTAGGACACGGCAGATTTATTGCAGGATTTATATCAGCTGTAACAAAAAAATGTTTTTTTTCTCTATAGGTTATTATGCTATTGCTTATCTTTTACAGCAGAGAGGAAGTTGTGAGTCCAGGTCCGCTTTAAGGGCCCTTTTCCACTTGCTGCGTTTTGATCTAAAAATCGGATTTATCACGTTTTGATGATTGAAACGGCACCTTGATTAACATGTAAATCGCTGTGCTGCTTTTCCACTAGGGCGACTTATTTTCTTCAGAATTGCAATTGTTGGCCTACATCATTTGCAGAAATATTGCAATGACAATCGCAAAAATCCCTGCGACTTAGCAATTCAAACTATTTTCCAGCAAAACTGCGGTTAGAGAAATAGAAATAAACAATTGCACTGCAGCAGGATTGCAATTGTGACCATGTTTCTTAGTGCTAAAGGGCCCTTAAAGAGAACCCGAGGTGTGTTTAAAGAATGTTATCTGCATACAGAGGCTGGATCTGCCTATACAGCCCAGTCTCTGTTGCTATCCCAAACCCCCCTAAGGTCCCCCTGCAATCCCTCATAAATCACAGCCGTGCTGTGAGGCTGTGTTTACATCTGTAGTGTCAGTCTCAGCTGCTCCCCCGCCTCCTGCATAGCTCCGGTCCCTGCCCCCGTCCCTTCCCTCCAATCAGCAGGGAGGGAAGGGATGCAGGCGGGGACCGGAGTTCTGCAGGAGGCGGGGAGAGCAGCAGACTGACACTATAGAGATAAACACAGCCAGCTCTGACAAGCTGTTTGTCAGCAGCGTGGCTGTGATTTATGAGGGATTGCAGAGTGCAGGGGGACCTTAGGGGGGTTTGGGATAGCAACAGAGGCTGGGCTGTATAGGCAGATCCAGCCTCTGTATGCAGATAATATTCTTCAAACCCACCTCGGGTTCTTTTTAAAGCAGGGGTCTCAAACTCAATTTACCTGGGGGGCCGCAGGAGGCAAAGTCAGGATGAGGCTGGGCCGCATAAGGAATTTCCCAATCGCGGCGCATCGCCGCCTCTGCCCGCCCCTCTCACTCTTCCTTCACAGAGAGGGGCGGGCAGAGGTGGTGATCCGTGCGGCGATTGAAATCAAGAGGGGCAGAGCTGAAGCTGAAAGCTCTGCCCCTTCCAGGAAATGCCGGCGGATTTCCCCCCGGGCGATTTGGGGGCTCTACAGCCCTCGTTTAGCGGCGGGGATGCGGCGGATTACTTGGGAGCACTGAAGCGAACTATAAGGCCTCTTGCACACTGCATGCGATTTTGATTCAGATTCTGCTTTTTAATCGGTTTTTACATCCGATTCCGATTTGCAGTTTGCTCTCTGCACACTGCAAATCGGAATCTGAATCGGACGTAAAAAACGATTCAAAAGCGGAATCAGAATCGAATTCACTTGCAGTGTGCAAGAGGCCTAAGGAAGCTTT
Organism: Hyperolius riggenbachi; assembly: GCF_040937935.1. Lineage (NCBI taxonomy): Eukaryota > Metazoa > Chordata > Amphibia > Anura > Hyperoliidae > Hyperolius > Hyperolius riggenbachi. Next base: position 180,289,452 of record NC_090657.1, read on the forward strand.
TGCCGGCGAGGGCCACAAAATAGTGTATCGAGGGCCGCAAATGGCCCGCGGGCCGCGAGTTTGAGACCCCTGCTTTAAAGGAAACATGAGGCGTTAAAAAAAACCCCCAAAAACCAGATCTACTTATATGGGGCTTCCTCCTGCCCCTGGAAGCCTATGTGTCCCTCCCCGTCATTATGCCGGGGTCCCCCTGCTGCAGCTGGTGACCTGGCGAGCTCAGCCACTTCTGCGCCTGCGTGAATCGGAAGCGAATGATTTTCTCCTGACCCTGGAGGGCCTTCCTCCCAACCAGTCAACACCACTACTTCTACTTTCGCTCTAAAACAAAAATATTTTTCCTTCTGCAGTTTTCATGCAAAGCAACCTTGGAAGGTGCAACTTATCTCCATCTGCTGTATTTATATAGAACAAGTTCTTTATAAGGTCAATTTAAAGCAAAATTTCTATTGCGACAGGGAGCATTCCTTTGAAAGTCTTCCACTATAAGCCATTTGCAATTCATACTTAGCAGAACTCAGCAGCCACGGCCAAGCAAAGGGAAAAACAAAACAAACCCACATGTGTAGTTAGGGAAACAACATCAAAATAACACAAGCATTATAATAATTTATAATAATGGCCCCAGGCCAGAACAATCTATTAATGCAGCTGATGACCTAGTAAGCTCTCCCCATGTACCGCATCTCTTACCATTACCAGCATACTAAACAAGCCCGGAAATCTCCCGTTTCTTTTCCTTGTTATACCCAGACACTATTAGCAAGTGCCGCAACATGCCTTTGTTAGACAACCGATCTTAAAGGACAACTGAAGTGAGCGGTATATGGAGGCTGCCATATTTATTTCCTTTTAAGCAATACCAGTTGCCCGGCTGTCCTGCTAATCTTCTACCTCTAATACTGCACAGTAGAGCGGACCAGGTTGGGATCGGCCATTCCCGCCTTAGCCCATTGGGGAGCCACTACTGCGCCTGTAAATATTTACATGGCCGCCATTTGGAGGGGCCCAGCGAGACCACCATGGGACGGAGGAGGACAGAGGAAGCCTCGATAGGATCCAGAGTCTTCCACCTCCCGAGGTAAGTATCCCACAGGGGCACTTTTTTTTTTTTTCACAGAGTCTCTTTAATGGTGGCCATACATGGTACAATTTTTTCATCCAATCTTACCAATTCTATGTAGTATAAGGGAACTGCCTAAATTATCCTCTGTATATTCACTTAATTTACCCTTATACTACATAGAAATGGTAAGATTGGATGAAAAAATTGAACCATGTATGGTCACCACCAGATACATTTCAGAAAAAGCAAGATGCTCATACTAGACTGTGACTCCTCTAGCTTTCCATCCAACCATACTGGCAACAAGAGGTCAGATGAGGTTAATGGGAACTATTACAGCAGCGATCTGATACAAACTGAAAAAATGATTAGCATCTTATTACTGAACACTTGTCCATTGTAGCCTATGGAATTCTACACAAAGTATGAATAATGCTAATAACAGCACCTTTGTCTCCATGTTTATACATAGGTTCCCTTCACATCAACCAGCACATACACAAGACCCTTAACGTCTAGGAGCGCACACTAAAACCTTATTTTGTCTCTGTGAAGTCCCATTCCTCAGATATTTCCACTTCCTGCCTGCAGACACTCTGGCAGGCCCCTTTTACACTTGCCTTGCAAGTGTGCGTGCGTGCATTGCGTTACTCTGATTTACCGCAGGGTAACGCAACGACAATGGAGCCCAGCACACTTACCGCATCTCGCTGGAAGTGCCCAATCGGCTGCCGACCCACCGTGAAAACCACTGCGCCTGCGTTGCCATGTCCTCAATCCCGCTGATGTCACCAGGAGCGCACAGCGCAGGCACAGACCATACTGGGCCTGCGCAGTATGCTCCTGGTGATACCAGCGGGAGCGAGGAAACAGCAATGCAGGCGCAGTGGTTTTCAGACTTTAAAGTCTGAAATTCCAGAAGTGAACCGGAGGCGGGGCCGGAGCATTGGGGAGTGGCTGCGCGGGCACAGGATGTCTACGGGGGACCATTAGAAGCCCCGGGTAAGTTCAACTCATTTTCCTCCGATCCCCCTACAGTACCCCTTTAAAGTTTACCTGAACTATTGCAGAAGTCAAAAGGAAAACATAGAGAAATGCACCCTGTATGTATTTAGAGAGTTTAGCCTGTCTAATTCCCCCTTATCTGTGTCTTCTTACAAGTGTAATTTGATCTCTCAGCTTTGTCAGTACAAAAATCTTGCCAGTCCCTTATCGGTGATTAAGCACAAGTTGTAATTTGATCCCTCAGTTGTGTCAGCTGACTGCCACTGCAGAGCAGCTTATTAGTAAACACAGCATGGTAACTATGTCTGCTTCCATGAAAGCTGGAAGGAGACACACTGCAGATTTATTGCAAGATTTGCATCAGCTGTAACAAAATAAATGTTTTTTCTTTAAAGGTTGTTATGCTGTTGCTTATCTGTTTAGAGCAGAGATGATGTTCTGAGTTCAGGTCTGCTTTAAGTAAAGCAGCTCGGACTTGCAATATATGCAAAGCAGCCGCAAAAAAATGGAAAAAAAAAATTACAGACGGGGATTTTCCAGGCGGAGCAGACAGCGCAGGGCAAGTCTATTCCCAAGACGCAATCACATCTGAAAGCTGTCTAGACACTGATCAGAGCACTCAGGGTAGCCGGCTCTGCAGTACCCCAAAGCCGCACGCCGCCGCGTAAGAGGCTAAAAAAGCCAAACGCACAAAGAGGAATCTGTTTATTAGAAAATATATTTAAAAAATGCCATTTTTAATCGGCTTGAAGAACGAGCAAAGTATGTAGAGGAAGAAACAAAACCGTGTCTCACGGCCGCCGCGTCTAGACATCAGATAAAGCCTGGGTGAGCGGCGCGAGAGACGATAGTCATTTAAGGATGCGGCTAGCGGCGGGTCTCCCCGGTACGCTTTGTCAGACGGAGTTAAAATAAAAATGATTAGCTATCACTTTGTGTCATGGAGCGAGGGGGAAAAAAAAGCAATGCACTTAGCATGTGAAGAAAAGGAGTCGTAACCGAGAAAAAGGAAATAGGAGGGGGAAAAATATCGCATATTTAATTAGCGACATTTCTTTTACAATTTAACGAGGAGACACGCCACATTTACAGGAAACGAAATAGCTAGATGAACTCTTCTATGAAGAACCAATCAGGTTTCAGCTGCATCACACCTCCCACAACCTTAGATCAACAGGATCTAATAACTTAAGCATCGCCAGAGTCCAACTAAAAACTTTTGGGGTAAGACCCGTCTGTCGTGCTGCCCCAACTCTTTGGAATACCTTGACATACCGACTTGAGCCAGCTCCAACCCTGGAGGCATTTATATGAAACCTGAAAAGCCACCTGTTTAGCCAGGCATTTATGATTACATAACTTTGTCCCCTGTACACATCACTATGTACTGATCTGAGACAAGCTTATGCACTTTGGGTCATATATGAGAAAAGCGCTTTACTAAAATCTTTTGTTGTTGTATATGAAACAAGGATTCTGATTGGTTGACCGCTCCCACTTTACTCCTATTATCTGCACGTGTCTATAAAAGTTCTTGTGATCCAGGGTGTGATATATACATAAAAGTAAATGATGCTGACTAGACACTATTTCGCATTCTGGAAGACATTAAACGGAACTTATTCACGTCACAAGGAAAGGAGGAGTACCCAGTACATACAGGATATTCCCCTTAGGGCCTGTTCACAGTGGTCAGTTGCATTGCAGAATAATTCTGCATGTTAATTTACTGCCCATACAATACTATGGGGCTGTTCACAGTACTGCGCTGTAACACATCACTGCCCATACAATACTATGGGCCTGTTCACAGTACTGCGCTGTAACATATCACTGTCCATACAATACTATGGGGCTGTTCACAGTACTGCGCTGTAACACATCACTGCCCATACAATACTATGGGCCTGTTCACAGTACTGCGCTGTAACATATCACTGTCCATACAATACTATGGGGCTGTTCACAGTACTGCGCTGTAACACATCACTGCCCATACAATACTATGGGGCTGTTCACGGTATTGCGCTGTAACTGATCACGTTATTATGATGCACCATTTTCAAGCGATTTCCCGGAGATCGCATTTCAGTGCTATAGAAGCGATAAACGCGATCGCGGAAAAATTGATGCAGTGTCCAGTGATATTTCCACTGTTAATCGCGGAAAAATCGCTCCCTTCGCTTTTAAGTGTGAATGGGGCCTAAGGCTAGGAAAGAGGCCATCTACAGAAAACTTGAATAGCCATCCCTAAACAGAGGAAAGGTCCTTCCATTTATCATCAACGTGCAAAAATGATTTTGCATCTTTGCTAAAGATTGTCAAAGAGGCATTAACCATTCATGTTTGCATGCAAATTATATGCTGTTTGGAATCGGCCAATCACTGCCCAATTTTACCACCCCTATGTAGTATGAGGGTTTCCCTACACAATCTGCTCATAGTATTCAATATCTGTTGACTACGTGGAGGTGGTAAAATCAGTCAGTGATTGGCCAATCATAATTGAAAGTGTGTACCAGCCTTAAAGGGTGTGGGTGTGAGGTTTGAAAATAAAAACGTACACTTACCTGGGGCTTCTACCGGCCCCCTACAGCTGTAATGTCCCACGCCGTCCTCCAACGATCCACCGTTCCCCGCCGCCGGTCCCGGTCTAATCCTGCATCTAATCCAACTGTGGCCGCACACGTGCTCGCTCCCGCACGCATCATCGGGAGCTTACTGCGCAGGTGCAGTACAAGAAAACTTTGTACTGCGCCTGCGCAGTAAACTCCCGAAGATGCGCGTGGAAGCAAGCACTATTTGTCTTCTTAGACGAATATCAGACCGGGACCGGCGGTGGGGAACCGAGGATCATAGGAGGACGGCGCTGGACAGGACAGCTGCAGGGGGCCGGTAGAAGCTCCAGGTAAATGTCCCTTTATATTTGATTGTTGAGCTGTGTGCTCAGCAAGCAGTTACCAGGCAGCAGCGAGCAGTTGTGGGAGTCTGAGAGGCATTTCACTGCCTATCAGCAGTCTGTGGAAAAGAGGCCTTAGAAGTAGATTCTGTCAGGGAGGGTACAAACCCGCCATAATCAATACGGCAGGTAGGCGGAGTTGCTAAATCCCACCCCCACAATCAACCGGCCACAAGCATACACCCACAGTTGCTCTCCTATCAAACCACTGACAATGAGTCAGTTTTGCACTCTAGGTTCGCATGGCATCTTGCGCTTCCACATACCGTCGTTGGCAAATGATCTAGATGCGCTGTGACAGGGAACGTCTTTCCTGGCAGCTGCTGGAACATCTGGTGGCGGCGTCCGCACTCAGCATCTTCCGTCGCCTCTGTAACGAGGCGGGCGCTGCAAAATTAACAGTGGCGTTCACTGCGCAGGTCGCATCCCAGAGATCAACGAAAAGCAGTTTTCAATAACGTCTGATTTTGCGGCGCCACTAAAATAGGTCTCGGAGATCTTGCTCTTAAAGCATTCGTTCAGGGCACAGATGTTTTCAGAAGCATTTAATAATACATTTTAAATGAATAATGCATAAAGTAAAAGTGTTGCAAAAAAAAAAAAAAAAAAAAAAGGAGGAGAATACCTGCTATATCAATTCAGACAGACCCAGCTCCTCACAGACTTCCTGTTCTCTCCCAGTCAGTCTAAAACACACTCCTCCTCTAGTCACATGAGTGTGGACGGGAGAGACTGATTGCTCTGTGAGCTGAAGCCACACCTTAGAAAATGGGTGGCGTACCCCTCCTGTGTGAGTCAGTCTGCAGTATGCTGTAATCTGAGATGAGCTAGGGTGACCCTTGTGAGTGGCATCGATACCTGATCATTCAGCATACTCTTCTCCAGTGCCTGGGCTGGATACAGAAGAATTCTGAATTAATACAAATATCATGCTGAGTTTATGCAAAATAAAAATGGACCAATCACATTGGTCCAATTCCAAGTTTCATAAATTTCCATAGAAATTAGGGAACTATTCTCATCAAGTTGGGAATGATCGGCAGGACACTGACCATCTCCACTGACAAAACAAGGCCTACTGCTCATCACACACACGTGTACGTTTTAATGCAATTCTTCTCAAAAATGTGGTGAAAAGGTTGTTTGAATGGTTCGACTGTCACTTTTTCCGCCCCCCCCCCCCCCCCCCACCCTGTCGAAATGATCACATTTCATTAAAGGACCACTAACGCCACAAATTGTAAAATGAAAAATCCATATTTCTAAGTCAATTTTTGCCTAAGAAGTATGCACTATAAAGGACTTCCAATGTCGCCGTCACTTACAGTAGGCAGTAAAAAAATCTGACAGATCTGACTAGGTTTGTACTTGTACATCTCCTCATGGAGGATGCTCAGGATTTCTTTTCTTCTTTAGAAAAACTATGAAAGAGATCTATATAAAGGATGTTAGTCGGCCTCCCTACTCATTTGCGTGCAACTTTTTGCAGATGGACTGAGCAACTGCCGTTCAATAAGCGCTTTTGAAAATAAAGAAAGCTCTGAGAATCCCCCATGGGGAGACAGACTAGTCCAAAACCTGAGAGATCTGTCAAGAATCTTACTGCCTATTGTAAGTGACAACAACATAGGACAAAAGTCATTTATAGTGCATTTCACCACGGAACAAACAAACTTCTTAGACATATGCATTATAAATTGTATTATTTTTCAAAATAATGGTCCTTTACAAACAAGTTTCATTCATTGAACGACTTACACTTGAGCAGCCGGCATAAATGTTTGGCGTGGAAATTTCAGATGTTTGGCTGCCTGTAGATTCTCGGAGGGAAGATTACATTAGAGATGTTGAATGAAAAATGACAGAAACAAAAAAAGGGAAGGAAGGGCCTGGTGGTCTGGCAAGGGGGGGGGGGGGGGGGGGGGGGCGCGTTTCCCAGGCCCGGATACCCCTGACAAAATGGATACCAGGACGTCAACTTCCACAAAGAGGCCCACAGCCTTCCTTCACCCGCATCTTCTCCTGTTTCCCACCCAGCCTGACCAGACGGATGAGGCAATTCCCAATTAATCATCTTCAGGGGCCATCAAAAGACGTGTTTAGAGTCTGTGAGGAACCATGAGATGCCATGACATCACTGCAGCATGCCCAGTCTAGTTACCCACCGACTTACCGCCTGCCCTCTCCTCAGTCCTCACTGACATACACATTTCACAGACGTGAGGAGACGACACCCAGGTCCGGCCTTTGATGGGTGTGACCGGTGTGGCTGCAGAGAATGCTGGGAAAGAGGCACAGAGAAGGCCACAGAGCGCCTAATAAGCCACAGTGCGCCATCATGGCACCTATCCATACAGAGCGGAGCCCCTCCAATACAACCACTGGATAAGTATATCCAGTAAAATGTGCAAAAGCATAATATTGTTTAATGCACAAAAAGCATTATCCTTTTTTAGCTCTATAGCACTGACATCTTTCTGCAGTACTTTACACGGTACATAGTTATGTCCCTGACTGTCCTCAGAGGAGCTCACAATCTAATCCTACCATAGTCACATGTCTATTGTCCTACCATATTATTATTATGTATTTATATAGCACTGACATCTTCTGCAGCACTTTACAGAGTACATAGTCATGTCACTGACTGTCCTCAGAGGAGCTCACAATCTAATCCTACCATAGTCACATGTCTATTGTCCTACCATATTATTATTATGTATTTATATAGCACTGACATCTTCTGCAGCACTTTACAGAGTACATAGCCATGTCACTGACTGTCCTCAGAGGAGCTCACAATCTATACTTCAGAGGGCCGTACCCATTGCGTTTCATACCTACAAAGTTTGCTTTATGTACAAAATGTAGTGTGTCTGTTTTTGTTATTACATGTTACAGTATTGTATAAAAACGGGTGTAAGTAGCTGAAAACAAAAAACACAGTTTATACTGTCTGTCCAAATCCAGAGTTGTCCTAAAGTAATACCCTACTGCTACTCCTAAAGTAAATCATTTATTCACGTTTCACCATGTGTAACACGACTTTACTTACAAGCAACCTCCCAGAACGGAACCCGTTTGTAGGTAGGGATGAAGGATGCATTTGTCTAAAGAACACCTGAACTGAGAGGGATATGGAAGCGGCCATTTTTATTTCCTTTTAAACAAATCAAGTTCCCTGGCTGTCCTGCTTATCCTCTGCCTCCAATACTTTCAGCCACAAACCCTGAACAAGCATGTCAATCAGGTGTTTCTAATTGACGTCTGACTGGAATGGCCACATGCTTGTTTCAGATGTGTGATTCAGACACTGCTGATGCTAGAATGATCAGCAGGATAGCCAGGCAACTGGTATTGTTTAAAAGGAAACTAATATGGCAGCCTCCATATCCCTCTCAGTTCAGGTGTACTTTAAAGGTTTGTGAAAACGCCCAAAAGAATCAGACTTCCGAGGCGATGGGGTTTAAACAAATTTTACTTACATAGGGGTTCTTCCAGCCCATAGCAGCAGTCTCGTGCAGGCGTGATCTTCACGGGTGGCCAGCGGGACAATGCGGAGGACTTAAGGTAGCCATACACTGGTCGATTTGCCATTAGATCGACCAGCTGACAGATCCCTATCTGATCGAATCTGATCAGAGAGGGATCGTATGGCTGCCTTTACTGCAAACAGAATGTGAATCGGTTTCAGCCTGAAACCGATCACAATCTGTTGAGCTGCTCCTGCCGCCTGTCCCCCCCTCCCCCCGTATACATTACCTAAAGCTGGCTCCGGGTCCTCTTCTCCGCGCTGCACCCCGCACCGCATCCCAGCGTACACTGTGTCACTCCGTGACCAGGAAGTTCAAATAGAGTGCCCTCTATCTGAACTTCCTGGTCACTGCAGTGACACAGGAAGTTAATGTACGCTGGGATGGAAGCAGGAACAGAGCGGTGCAGCGCGGAGAAGATGCCCGGGAGCCAGCGTCAGGTAATGTATACCTGATCGGATCGGCCGCCGCTAGCGACGCGCTCCCTACCCGCGGGCGATCGACGGTATTTTTCCGCACGGAGCGATCGACGGACCGATCCGATTTCGGGAGGAAATCGGATCGGCGGGTGCGTTTAGCGTGAACGATTGGCAGCAAATCGGGCCAGTGTATGGCCAGCTTTAGGCTGAGGGGAGGACACGAGACGGCTGCTCTCGGCTGGAAGAACCTCCAGGTGAGTAAACATTGTTTAAGCCCCCTCGCCTCAGGAGTCCTTTAAGCTAAATACTCACCGGAACGGAAAGTAAAGCGATCGCGGTACTTTGTGCGGAGTCGTCGGGGATCTTACAGATACGATCTGCCGCGGCGGTCGTTATCACCATGTGCCGCAAAATGCCATTCACGTGATCGCGCATCTGTACCCACATTGCGGAAATGCTCGCTCGTCACTCAAAAAACAAAAAAAACTGCCTGCCATCGGAAAAAAATTGCGCAGTGGGTCTTTACACGGGATCTTTTGCCTACTTCGCCGATGGTGACAAGCGTTTGCCGTTAATCGCTGTATAAATGCACGGTACAAATGCTGTACAGGCGACCGGGAATATTGGGCCTCACTGGAACGCCACGTTACCCTTTCAGGAAGCAATAACATACAAGGGGTGCAGTTGTTACTCTGAGAGGTACAGGGTAGGCTGCGGAGACGCACACCACTCTGCCAAAGCACAAAACTAGCAAAGCTGTCACGTTCCTCGCGACTCTCCGCCGAGAGGCAGGAACCACTGAGCAGGGATCAGGGGAACGGAGACAGAGGCTGCAGGGAGGCTTTCATAGCCACTGACGCATTCCCGGCAAGGAGCAGCAAGAATTGGGAGGTGGGCTGAGAGTGTAACCGAATCAGCCCTTCGACGGGCCGTGACAAAGCCGCCGAAACGGTGAGTAACAGGCCAGTTATTTTTAATACGTTCCCCTTTTGTGTCCAGAACACTGGGTGGAATCCATTAAAAGCGCAAGACGGGGGTTTTATTTTGTTTTCCCGTCATGAATATGTCCCCGGCTTCTGGACAAAAGCCCAGCTCAGACTCCGCGACTGGAATTAACCCTTCGTCTTTACTTCCGAATTCCACAGGGCTCCCGGCAACGACTGAAGACTAGCGGAAGCCTAAGAGACGAGTAACAGTGTGTGTCGGTAGGGGGGGCGGGGGGGGGGGGGGTAATTATTAAAAAAATGCCCACAAAACACTTGTGCAATAATTTCCTACGAGAGAGTTCACAGCTGAGTGGTTCGTTGCCGTTGCAAAGCGCTGCGTGTACCATTTTTGGGGCCTTTTTGCTATAATGAAAGGTATAGGAAAAATGCAACCCGCTCACAAAAATAGCTTTGTGCAGCGATTGCGTTTGCGTTTTTAAGAATAAAATACATTGTATTTATTCTTTTCCGGGTCAAAGAGTTTACTTCCTGACTTGCGTCAGGGAGTGAATTACAAAACCGCTCTGAAAAAGCACTTAGAAAAGCACTTTTTACAAAAACGCAGTGCACAGTGAAGCGCCGGGAGGGGGAAAAAAAACAGCGCACAAAAAAGCAAAACGCTTGCGTTTTCCTTTTTAGGTGTGAATGAGGCCCCAAAGTGTTTCTAAAACCGCCATATCGAGGAAAGCGCCGCACAGCTGCCCGATTTTCAAGTGCTCAAAACTGACACAGTCTCCCGCCAGGCGGGACACTCCACCTATTCACACCAGTCAGAATACAAGTGCAGAAACAGACTGATTGATTATCCACTTCTGGGATGATCATCGACTTTAAAGACGACAGAACTCTACCCAGATTTAAGCTAATTATGTTTGCTAAAAGGAACCTGAGGTGATAGACCTATGGAGGCTACCATATTTATTCCCTTTTAAACAATACCAGTTGCCTGGCAGTGCTGATGATCTTTCTGGTCAGTAGGGTCTACATCACACACCTGAAACAAGCATGCAGCTAATCTAGTCAGATTTGTCATAGACATCTGATCTGCTTCATGCTTGTACAGGGGCTATGGCTAAAAGTATTAGAGGCAGAGGATCAGCAGGATAGCCAGGCAACTGGCAATGTTTAAAAAGGAAATAAACATGTCAGCCTCCATACCCCTCTCCCCTTGGGTTCCCTTTAAACTCCATACACAAGCTCAAGCAACATAGTTATAAAAGGAATTATCCCTGAAGGTTAACGACATTGGAGCACGTTTGAGTTCAGTGGCAGCCAAACAACGGTCCACCGATCGTATTGTTGGCGTAACTGCGAAAAGGAGGAGCCGGAAGTGCAGGATTAGCTACAGCTAAGTGCTTTGAATGGAGCAATCGTTTTGTTATTGTTGGATACAAACGACTAATAGCGATTATGGTCTGTACCAATGCGCCAGAAAATATCTGTCAATAATTGCCGGTTGACTATGCTTATAGAACTTAAAAGTTTATTTCAAAATAATATAAGAGGAAAGTATTGCCTTCCATGCTGTTTGGCTAAAATTAAAGTGGACTTGAACTCGTGCACAGGACAAAAGAAAAACAGAGACATGCACCCTGTATGTATTGAGAGTTTAGCCCGTCTAATCACCCCTCATCTGTGACTAATCACAACTGTAATTTTATCTCTCAGCTGTGTCAGCTCAGGAATCTTGACAGCCTCGGCAGAGCAGCTAATTTGTAAACACAGGATGTTCACCCTATGTCTGCCTCCATGAAAGCAGGAAGTAGACACACTGCAGATGTATTGCAGTGTGTGTGTCAGCTGTAAAAAAAAAAAAAAAAAAAAAAAAAAAGAAAAAAGAAATGTTTACAGTATGTTTAAAAGTTGAAAGTAAGTTCTGAGTTCAGGTCTGCTTTAAAGGGATACTTGTAGGGGGGGTTAGGGGAAAATGAGTTGAACTTACCCGGGGCTTCTAACGGTCCCTGGCAGACATCCTGTGCCCGCACAGCCGCTCACCGATGCTCCGGCCCCGCCTCCAGTTCACTTCTGGAATTTCAGACTTTAAAGTCTGAAAACCACTGCGCCTACGTTGCCGTGTCCTCGCTCCCGCTGATGTCATCAAGAGCGCACAGCGCAGGCCCAGTATGGTCTGTGTCTGCGCAGTACACTCCAGGTGACATCAGCGGGAGCGAGGACACGGGCGTGCAGGCGCAGTGGTTTTCTGACTTTAAAGTCTGAAATTCCAGAAGTGAACTGGAGGCGGGGCCGGAGCATCGGTGAGTGGCTGCGCAAACACAGGATGTCTGCGGGGGACCATTAGAAGTCCCGGGTAAGTTCAGCTCATTTTCCCCTGACCCCCCTACAGTATCCCTTTAAATAGTCTATTATTTTAAAAATGAACGACTTTATCCTAAAATTGCCTAACAGATGTCCTGTCGCCTCCTTCCTAACACCAATTTCTATTATCAAAAAGAGCCAGAAGCAGGCACTGCAAATGTTATGTTGACAAAAAGCCACACTAAGATTGGCCATACACTGTGCAATCCGATTGTACAGTCCTACCAACCTCTGTATAGTAAACTAATAAAGTGTGATGTATTAGGCATGTACTATTGTGAACTAATAAGTGGGATGTAATTTGGCTGTGCGGTTTAGGAACAGAAATGGTAAACAAGATACAAATGATTCCATCTTGCCTACAAATTGTATGCCGATTGAAAAAGGAGACACTCAAATGTATTTCCTGGCATTTTTGCTTGGCCTAATTTCAAGATGCATACAAGTCTAGAATTGCTAGCATCTCGGTATTCAGGCAGGTCCTTAGGTCACATAAATGTGGGCAAGATTGGATGAAAGTTGCACAAACAGATTGTATGGTATATTTTTATCGTTGCAGGGATTAATAAAGTCAGTGCTTCAACAAACATGATATGATACCAGGACACCTACTGAGTCTAGCTCCCAGTGAGAAACCCCCCACCTACTGAGTCTAGCTCCCAGTGAGAAGCCCCCCCACCTACTGAGTCTAGCTCCCAGTGAGAAGCCCCCCCCCCCCCCCCCCACCTACTGAGTCTAGATCCCAGTGAGAAGCCCTCCACCTACTGAGTCTAGATCCCAGTGAGAAGCCCTCCACCTACTGAGTCTAGATCCCAGTGAGAAGCCCTCCACCTACTGAGTCTAGATCCCAGTGAGAAGCCCTCCACCTACTGAGTCTAGATCCCAGTGAGAAGCCACCCACCTACTGAGTCTAGATCCCAGTGAGAAGCCCCCCACCTACTGAGTCTAGCTCCCAGTGAGAAGCCCCCCCCCCACCTACTGAGTCTAGCTCCCAGTGAGAAGCCCCCCACCTACTGAGTCTAGCTCCCAGTGAGAAGCCCTCCACCTACTGAGTCTAGCTCCCAGTGAGAAGCCCCCCCACCTACTGAGTCTAGCTCCCAGTGAGAAGCCCCCCCCACCTACTGAGTCTAGCTCCCAGTGAGAAGCCCCCCACCTACTGAGTCTAGCTCCCAGTGAGAAACCCCCCACCTACTGAGTCTAGCTCCCAGTGCGAAGCCCCCCACCTACTGAGTCTAGCTCCCAGTGAGAAGCCCCCCCACCTACTGAGTCTAGCTCCCAGTGAGAAGCCCCCCCCACCTACTGAGTCTAGCTCCCAGTGAGAAGCCCCCCACCTACTGAGTCTAGCTCCCAGTGAGAAACCCCCCACCTACTGAGTCTAGCTCCCAGTGCGAAGCCCCCCACCTACTGAGTCTAGCTCCCAGTGAGAAGCCCCCCCACCTACTGAGTCTAGCTCCCAGTGAGAAGCCCCCCCCCCCCCCACCTACTGAGTCTAGATCCCAGTGAGAAGCCCTCCACCTACTGAGTCTAGATCCCAGTGAGAAGCCCTCCACCTACTGAGTCTAGATCCCAGTGAGAAGCCACCCACCTACTGAGTCTAGATCCCAGTGAGAAGCCCCCCACCTACTGAGCCTAGCTCCCAGTGAGAAGCCCCCAGATACTGAGTCTACCTCCCAGTGAGAAGCCTCCCACCTACTGAGTCTAGCTCCCAGTGAGAAGCCCCCCACCTACTGAGTCTAGCTCCCAGTGAGAAGCCCCCCACCTACTGAGTCTAGTTCCCAGTGAGAAGCCCCCCACCTACTGAGTCTAGTTCCCAGTGAGAAGCCCCCCACCTACTGAGTCTAGCTCCCAGTGAGAAGCCCCCACCTACTGAATCTAGCTCCCAATGAGAAGCCCCCCACCTACTGAGTCTAGCTCCCAATGAGAAGCTCCCCACCTACTGAGTCTAGCTCCCAGTGAGAAGCCCCCCACCTACTGAGTCTAGCTCCCAGTGAGAAGCCCCCACATACTGCGTCTAGCTCCCAGAGAGAAGACCCCCGCTACAGAGTCTAGCTCCCAGTGAGAAGCCCCCAGCGACTGGGTCTAGCTCCCAGTGAGAAGCCCCCAGTTAAAGAGACGAGTTCCCAGTGAGAAGCCCCCCCCCCCCCCCCCATCTACTGAGTCTAGCTCCCAGTGAGAAGCCCCCAGATACTGAGCCTAGCTCCCAGTGAGAAGCCCCCAGATACGGAGTCTAGCTTCCAGTGAGAAGCCCCCCACCAACGGAGTCTAGCTCCCAGTGAGAAGCCCCCAGATACTGAGCCTAGCTCCCAGTGAGAAGCCCCCAGATACGGAGTCTAGCTTCCAGTGAGAAGCCCCCCACCAACGGAGTCTAGCTCCCAGTGAGAAGCCCCCAGCTACTGAGTCTAGCTCACAGTGAGAAGCCACCCACCTACTGAGTCTAGCTCCCAGTGAGAAGCCCCCCCACCTACTGAGTCTAGCTCCCAGTGAGAAGCCCCCAGATACGGAGTCTAGCTCACAGTGAGAAGCCACCCACCTACTGAGTCTAGCTCCCAGTGAGAAGCCTCCCACCTACTGAGTCCAGCTCCCAGTGAGAAGCCCCCAGATACTGAGTCCAGCTCCCAGTGAGAAGCCCCCAGATACTGAGTCTAGCTCCCAGTGAGAAGCCCCCCACCAACTGAGTCTAGATCCCAGTGAGAAGCCCCCCACCTACTGAGTCTAGCTCCCAGTGAGAAGCCCCCCACCAACTGAGTCTAGCTCCCAGTGAGAAGCCACCCACCTACTGAGTCTAGCTTCCAGTGAGAAGCCCCCCACCTACTGACTCTAGCTCCCAGTGAGAAGCCCCCCACCTACTGAGTCTAGCTCCCAGTGAGAGGCCCCCAGTTACAGAGCCTAGCTCCCAGTGAGAAGCTGCCCGCAACTGAGTCTAGTTCGCAGTGAGAAGTCCCCAGCTACAGAGTCTAGTTCCCAGTGAGAAGCTCCCCACCTACTGAGTCTAGCTCCCAGTGAGAAACCACCCACCTACTGAGTCTAGCTCCCAGTGAGAAGCCCTCCACCTACTGAGTCTAGCTCCTAGTGAGAAGCCCCCCACCTACTGAGTCTAGCTCCCAGTGAGAAGCCCCCCACTTACTGAGTCTAGCTCCCAGTGAGAAGCCCCCCACCTACTGAGTCTAGTTCCCAGTAAGAAGCCACCAGCTACAGAGTCTAGCTCCCAGTGAGAAGCCCCCCACCTACTGAGTCTAGCTCCCAGTGCGAAGCCCCCCATCTACTGAGTCTAGCTCCCAGTGAGAAGGCCCCCCACCTACTGAGTCTAGCTCCCAGTGAGAAGCCCCCCCCCACCTACTGAGTCTAGCTCCCAGTGAGAAACCCTCCACCTACTGAGTCTAGATCCCGGTGAGAAGCCCTCCACCTACTGAGTCTAGATCCCAGTGAGAAGCCCTCCACCTACTGAGTCTAGATCCCAGTGAGAAGCCCTCCACCTACTGAGTCTAGATCCCAGTGAGAAGCCCTCCACCTACTGAGTCTAGATCCCAGTGAGAAGCCCCCCACCTACTGAGCCTAGCTCCCAGTGAGAAGCCCCCAGATACAGAGTCTACCTCCCAGTGAGAAGCCCCCCACCTACTGAGTCTAGCTCCCAGTGAGAAGTCCCCCACCTACTGAGTCTAGCTCCCAGTGAGAAGCCCCCCACCTACTGAGTCTAGCTCCCAGTGAGAAGCCCCCCACCTACTGAGTCTAGCTCCCAGTGAGAAGCCCCCCACCTACTGAGTCTAGCTCCCAGTGAGAAGCCCCCACCTACTGAATCTAGCTCCCGGTGAGAAGCCCCCCACCTACTGAGTCTAGCTCCCAGTGAGAAGCCCCCCCACCTACTGAGTCTAGCTCCCAGTGAGAAGCCCCCCACCTACTGAGTCTAGCTCCCAGTGAGAAGCCCCCACATACTGCGTCTAGCTCCCAGAGAGAAGACCCCCGCTACAGAGTCTAGCTCCCAGTGAGAAGCCCCCAGCGACTGGGTCTAGCTCCCAGTGAGAAGCCCCCAGTTACAGAGACGAGTTCCCAGTGAGAAGCCCCCCCACCTACTGAGTCTAGCTCCCAGTGAGAAGCCCCCAGATACTGAGCCTAGCTCCCAGTGAGAAGCCCCCAGATACGGAGTCTAGCTTCCAGTGAGAAGCCCCCCACCAACGGAGTCTATCTCCCAGTGAGAAGCCCCCAGCTACAGAGTCTAGCTCACAGTGAGAAGCCACCCACCTACTGAGTCTAGCTCCCAGTGAGAAGCCTCCCACCTACTGAGTCTAGCTCCCAGTGAGAAGCCCCCCCACCTACTGAGTCTAGCTCCCAGTGAGAAGCCCCCAGATACTGAGTCTAGCTCCCAGTGAGAAGCCCCCAGATACTGAGTCTAGCTCCCAGTGAGAAGCCCCCCACCAACTGAGTCTAGCTGCAAGTGAGAAGCCACCTACCTACTGAGTCTAGCTCCCAGTGAGAAGCCTCCCACCTACTGAGTCTAGCTCCCAGTGAGAAGCCCCCCACCAACTGAGTCTAGCTCCCAGTGAGAAGCCACCCACCTACTGAGTCTAGCTCCCAGTGAGAAGCCCCCCACCTACTGAGTCTAGCTCCCAGTGAGAGGCCCCCAGTTACAGAGCCTAGCTCCCAGTGAGAAGCTGCCCGCAACTGAGTCTAGTTCGCAGTGAGAAGTCCCCAGCTACAGAGTCTAGTTCCCAGTGAGAAGCTCCCCACCTACTGAGTCTAGCTCCTAGTGAGAAGCCCCCCACCTACTGAGTCTAGCTCCCAGTGAGAAGCCCCCCACCTACTGAGTCTAGCTCCCAGTGAGAAGCCCCCCACCTACTGAGTCTAGCTCCCAGTAAGAAGCCACCAGCTACAGAGTCTAGCTCCCAGTGAGAAGCCCCCCACCTACTGAGTCTAGCTCCCAGTAAGAAGCCCCCAGCTACAGAGTCTAGCTCCCAGTGAGAAGCCCCCCACCAACTGAGTCTAGCTCCCAGTGAGAAGCCTCCCACCTACTGAGTCTAGCTTCCAGTGAGAAGCCCCCAGATACTGAGTCTAGCTCCCAGGGAGGAGCAACCCAGCTACTGAGTCTAGCTCCCCCACCTACATAAGCCTCCTAATAATGTGGGTGGCCTTTCTTTCCCATACTATAAGGCAGCTTCTAACCAACTATCAAGGTGGATGAGTAAAATAGTTGATCCACCAACTGTGTAGCTGTACAAACACTTATTATAGCAGCTCCTTGATTTGCCTTCTGAAATCTTTAGTTCTGTCAGGTGATCTGTACGGAATGTTTGTTACTGAGCGTTCCATGCACAGGAGATATTGCTTGCTTGGCAATTGGAAAAAGCCGTTATTTCCCACAATGCAATGAGATTCACAGCCAGCTGGGACCATGCTCATGACTTCACACTGTGGCAGGTGTTTCACCACAATATCAGCCACAGAGCTGTCCCTAATGATCTAAAAGAAAAGAAAGATTCCTCATGGGAAAGGGGGTATCAGCTACTGATTGGAATGAAGTTCACTCCTTGGTTAAAGTTCCTCTTTAAAAGGACCTGTTGCGAAAATCGGAAAATTTAAAGTACATGTAAACATACACAAATAAGAAGTACATTTCTTCCAGAGTAAAATGAGCCATAAATTACTTTTCTCCTATGTTGCTGTCACTTACAGTAAGTAGTAGAAGTCTGACATTAACGACAGATTTTGGACTAGCCCATCTTCTCATTGGGGGGTTCTCAGGATGTTCTTTATTTTTAAAAGCACGTAGTGAATGGCAGTTGCTCCGTCCAACTGCCAAAAAAGTGTTTGTATAAATCTTTTTCAGGGAATGTCTTTATAAAGAATAAAGGCCATGCTGAGAATCCCCCATGAAGAGATAGACTAACCCAAAACCTGTCGGTAAGGTCATATTTCTACTACCTACTGTAAGTGACAGGAACATAGGAGAAAAGTAATGTATGGCTCATTTTACTCTGGAAGAAAAGTACTTCTTATTTGTTTGGGTTTTAAATTTTAAGATTTTTGGGACAGTTCCTCTTTAAGAGGTCTTCTGAAGGCATCTTCAGGGGCAATATTCTAGATCACTGTATCTGTTCATCTAAAACATCAGAACGAGATGAACATAAAAGAAAACTAAAACAAATACTTTGAATGTGGACATTTGGTAGGCCTCAAGCCTCTGCTTAAGTAGAAACATTACTTTCTCTTAGTTCCTCTTGGCAAAGAGAACAGACATCAAAGATCAGATATCCGAGCAGCACTATCGGCCTCTTTCAGATCGTCTGGGTGAAGTTTCCTTGCCGTGACTCTGTCACTGTTCTGTCACTGCTCCAAGCTGGAAGAGATTAGCAGCCAGATTGGTTGGGAAAAGGTCTGAGGAACAATGGGTATCTTGTCAAAACAAAACCGCAGGAGGAAACGGACAGGTGAAAGAAGACACCGTCCCTTAAAAAGCAGGACTGAAAAAAATAATAAATAAACAAGCACAAGGAAACAAGAGTGCAGAATCAGGTGAGGCAGGAACACACCTCAACGAGGTAAAGGAGCCCAGTCATGTTGCAACACGAATCTTTGTCTACAGGACACGAGGCAGCAGCAGCAGGAAACCAAATGAAAATGGAGGCTGCCTGGAGAAGTCTAAAGCCAAATTGTGATACTTTTTTTATTAAAGTTTTGGGTAGAGGGACAAAAAAGGGCTTCTGTCTTTTCCAACCCCTGGGGTCAGAGAATCTCCAAAGCTGAAGGCCTTCTGGTGTGTTCCCGGGAAGCAGCGATTAGCACCTACTAAAAGTCATCCAAGGAAAATGGGTGGATGTCAATATCAGGGCTGTAGAGTCATCGTCTGTGATTTCATAAACTGAGGAGTCGGATGCCCTGGTAAGTATTAGGCTAAAGGAGTTGGAGTCGAGGAGCCAGAGCAATTTCGGGTACCTGGAGTGAGTGGTTTCATAAACTGAGGAGTCGGATGATTTTTGTACCAACTCCACAGCCCTGGCCAATGTAGGTATACAATGAACAGTTTAGAAAGTCTGACACCTTGCCTCAATCGATAATAGATCAGATCTTAGAGATGTGATCGTACATTATCCACACCACTGCTGGAGCTAGCTCTGTAAAGCCCATTGCAGTGCAAAGCCCACACACCATACAATCTTGGTTGTACAGATTTCCAAAATCTATGTAGTATAAGGGCCAACAGATTGAAAATACCTTGAATGATTGATTGGATAAGCTCTTATACTACATGAAAGTGGTAAGATTGAACAACCAAGATTGTATGGTGTGTTGAGCCTAATGCAGCCCTGGCTCTAGGACAGGGGTAGGGAACCTGTGGCTCTTTTGATGGCTACATCTGGCTCACAAACAATCAGTAGGGGTTGATTCACTAAGCTACACTGCTCAAGCAGCACAGCTTAGTGTGGCAGGGCAGGTAAAATTTTCAAAGTCCCACCCTGGATCCTGTCAGGTCCAGTGACTTTGTAGGACGAGATCCCTGCACTTTGATTGGCCCAATAGGCTGCCTGTCACTTGACAGGCAGCCTATTGGGCCAAGTGCAGGGATCTCGTCCTACAAAGTGAATCAACCCCTAAGTCAGCTAGCTAATTGTACAAGCTGTTAGTCTGTATTTCTCCTGTCTGGCTCTTGAGGGGGCAATTGCTAG
The DNA here is from genome assembly GCF_040937935.1 of Hyperolius riggenbachi. NCBI lineage: Eukaryota > Metazoa > Chordata > Amphibia > Anura > Hyperoliidae > Hyperolius > Hyperolius riggenbachi. The sequence continues at coordinate 180,309,388 of NC_090657.1, forward strand.
TGTTGCCAAAACCCAAGAGAAGCTGTCTGACACTTCCGCTGCCTGCAGAATTAACTGTATATACATCACCATGGCAACAGGGACGTGCGCCCTCTGCTGCCCATGCGCACTGTCCCAGTTTGAAATATATGGTATGGCTCTCACGGATATACATTTTTAAATATGTGGCGTTTTTATATATGGCTCTTTCAGCAAAAGAGGTTCCTGACCCCAGCTCTAGGACCACTTTACTAACCGCCGCCCCCAACACACTAACCACGGCAGCTCTGCTGCCCCACACCACTCCACTCCAACCAAAGCAACCAACAAAACCCTCAGAGTTCCATTTAGAAGGCCTTCATTATTCATCAGTATTTTTTTTCCTTGAAACGCGGCCCTCTTTTGCATGGCCCACAGTATGAATAGCCATACCCCTGTATTGGGCGCTACAGTCTTTATAGTTTTAAATGTAAACATCTGAACATAAGTAAAAGTTTTCATTTTATATAGCGAATAAAGTAATGTAATGCAGCACGAAGGCAACACCGTATACATATATACATAGTCTACGTTTTTATTGAATCTAATATACAGTATATTCAAAATATCAAGCAATGTAACATTTCCCCCAAATTAAGACATCCCTTGAAAGTAAGCCCTAGCAGGAATTTCGAGCTTGCTTGAAATATAAGCAGTTATGGGGGCATTGGAGGACACAGCGGAGGACATGGGACACAGGAGGAGAGGGGATAGAGGGGGACACCAAAAGGACACTAAAGGTACAAGGGGGACACGCATACGAGAGGTGGATCCAGCAGAGGAAGAGTCGGCACAGTGGGGGAGGCAGGAGGAAACACAGCACAGAAACAAGACATCCCCTGAAAATACCATAAGCCCTAGCACAACTTTTGGACCAAAAAATAAGACACTGTCTTATTTTCAGGAAAACACAGGTTAGTAAGGCCTACCTCAGCTTTGACACATTCTCCACTCCAAGATTTTCACAAACATACACCCCCTGATGGTAATGGCACTCTTCGATAACAGGATGATAGGTCATGATAGGTCTAAAGCTGGCCACTAACGGTCCAATTTCTAGCGAAAAATCGTTCGAGCGATCAGAAATTCTGATCAGATTGGTTGTAAATAATCTCCATTGGTGGACACAATCGATTATGAACGAGTGAAAAAAAATGTCGCCCGAATGAATTTTCGTCGAACGAAAATTTGGATTTTCTTGGTGGTCGTGAAAGATAGGAAGCAATGATTGGTTAGTTGATGGTGTAGTGAACGATTTTTCATCCGATCAGAATTTCTGATCGCTCTAACGATTTTTCACTAGAAATTGGACCGTTAGTGGCCACCTTTAGGCCACCACCCCATTAAAACACTGTCTACAAACTGTTAGAAGAAGGGTTCATAGCATCGGCTTGGCTTCTAAATACCTCAAATCTCAGCCTGATCGGGATGTGCTGGAAAACACTTCTGATCCATGACGGCCCCACTCCCCAACTTACAGGAGACAAGGGTTCTGCTGCCATAGACTCAGTGCCAAGATACCACAGGACTCCAAGGTCTTATGGAGTCCTTCTCTTGTTGGGTCAGAGCTGATTTGGTAGCAATAGGTGGATCTAAACAGTATTGGCCAAGTTGTTTTAATATTTTGGCCAATATGTTTATTTTGTAACTTAATTTATTTTTATATTTAGCTATAGAATTTTAGTTTACCTTTAATTAGAAGCTTTTAAACCTTCTCTGCACCATCATAGGCTACAGAGAAGAGAGAAAGAAGAATGAAACATCTCTGGCTCTGGATACGGGAGGGGAGGGGGTGATGTGAACTGAGGTTTCCTCCTGTGTGTATTGCATGACTGCAGCTAAAGTGAGCCACGTTCTCCTGAGTACAGCCTGCAGACACACTCACACAAACATTTCCAGATCCCATGATCAACCCAGCGTCTGAGTCAGAAGTAAACACAAGGGGTGGGGGAGGAGGGTGGGGGCAAAGGAACACATGATGGTTTGATGGAAGGTCTACCACAGCAGAAGGGTGACTAGAACTACCCTAACCACAGCACCAGTCATTGACGGTTAGGATGAAAAAGAGGTTGCCGAGACACGATCACATGATTTTCGGGGGATTGTCGAACTATACATCACCACCACTAAGGCAACACCTTATGACACAATTTTATGATTTTTTTTTTATGTATCTCCTAGTTATAGGAGTTACGGCAATTCATAATTGAATATATCACTCCTATAGTCTGCACTGGAAAATTGTAATTTACAGACTCATAGAAGCATTGTGACTAATGGAGTGACTGTTTCTGCTGTAAAGTGTAGCACCCCCCTTGAAACTGTTGCTTTAAAGTGCACCTGAACTCTTGCACAGACAGAAGGATGGCCTAGAAAAATCTACCCTGTATGTATTAGAGTGGTATAAATAAACACTTGGCCTTCCTCCACACGCTGGAATGGACCACATACTCCACAGGGGCTGGATACTGGTGCAGCATAGCCGAGGTGTACCGCAAATTTAAGACTGTTTTTGGCTCTCCAGCCAGATATAATTTAGGATGCTGCAGCGATGATGCATAAAACAGATGGCTCTCTGTTCTACTCTTCACGTATTTTGGAGCGCGGCAATATTTTCCGAGGCTCTGAAAAACCCAGTCCTGGGAAACAGATCTGTGAAATTAGCCAGATACCAGACCCCCCCCCCCCCCCCCATATTCATTTAAAGAGAAACTCCGACCAAGAATTGAACTTTATCCCAATCAGTAGCTGATACCCCCTTTTACATGAGAAATCTATTACTTTTCACAAACAGATCATCAGGGGGCGCTGTATGGCTGATATTGTGGTGAAACCCCTCCCACAAAGAAATTCTGAGTACATGCTCTTGGCAGTTTCCTGTCTGTGAACCTTGCTGCATTTTGGGAAATAGCTGTTTTCCAACTGCCAAAAAACATGCAGCAGCTACTGCCAACAGTAAAAATGGAACCATGTAATAAAATGTCAGAATGTAAATCAGGGATTTAAAAGATTTTACAATGGGCAAACACTGATTAAACCATTTATACATAATTATTGTTAAAATAAAGCACTTTTTTAAATTATATTATTTTCACTGCAGTTCCTCTTTAAAGGGCAGCCATATTGTCACCTTGAACACTTTACGGTTCCCACCAGCTCTTACCACCCCTGGAGCTTGCAATCTAGTGTAACGTGCTAGGAGTGAGGGAAAGTAGTTCTCCTAACAAGCTGTTTAGCCCCAGACAGGAAGCAGGAGCTGGGATTATTAACTTGCAGCCTCCAGAAGTTGACCCAGTAAACAGCTGTATTCATCATTAAGTGATCCGAAACAGTCTGTATTGTATGCATGTTGGATTATTATGGCTCTGTACAAATTAACAAGGTGACACATCATTGCATTCCATCGGTTCTGGAGGTGTGTTTAGCTTCTAAAGGTACAATGGTTAATTTGCATATATTCAGCAGTGTTGCTCTGGGAGACATCTCAAGCTCACTCCAACCTGAATTATCGCAAATTCTGTTTTAGGAAAGCAAACTTGTGATTTGCTAGGCACAGGCAACATTAATTGGCCTGTTAGGACAATTTATCAGTAATCACTAGTAGCAGCCTGCACTAACTAGCAAGCAGACCTGACAGGGGACTCTGCTGTGAGGAAAGCTGGCCGATTGCTGTATTCAAAGAAAGTCACCTGATCAGCTTAGCAGTTGCAAGGGAGGGAAGGTATGAGGAAAAAGAGGAGCGCTCTCCAGCTCAGGAAGCGAAAGGGGGAGTAGCAAGTTTTCTTGCTTAGTAAGCAAAAGGAGGAAAGGGGCAGGATCAATAGCTCAGAAAGCAGGAGAGTGGCGGGATCTCAAGCTCAGGAAGCAGAAGGAGGAGATGTGGGATTTCTAGCTCAGGAAGCAGAAGGAGGAGATGTGGGATTTCTAGCTCAGGAAGCAGAAGGAGAAGAGGTTGGTGCTCTAGCTCTGGAAGCAGAAGGAGGAGAGGTTGGTGCTCTAGCTCTCGAAGCAGAAGGAGGAGAGGTTGGTGCTCTAGCTCTCGAAGCAGAAGGAGGAGAGGTTGGTGCTCTAGCTCTCGAAGCAGAAGGAGGAGAGGTTGGTGCTCTAGCTCTCGAAGCAGAAGGAGGAGAGGCGGGATCTCTAGCTCTGGAAGCAGAAGGAGAGGAGGGATCTCTAGCTCTGGAAGCAGGAGGAGAGGCGGGATCTCTAGCTCTGGAAGCACAAGGAGGAGAGGTTGGTGCTCTAGCTCTGGAAGCAGAAGGAGAGGCGGGATCTCTAGCTCTCGAAGTAGAAGGAGGAGAGGCGGGATCTCTAGCTCTGGAAGCAGAAGGAGAGGCGGGATCTCTAGCTCTGGAAGCAGAAGGAGGAAGAGCGGGATCTCTAGCTCTCGAAGCAGAAGGAGGAGAGGCGGGATCTCTAGCTCTCGAAGCAGAAGGAGGAGAGGCGGGATCTCTAGCTCTCGAAGCAGAAGGAGGAGAGGCGGGATCTCTAGCTCTGGAAGCAGAAGGAGGAGAGGCGGGATCTCTAGCTCTGGAAGCAGAAGGAGGAGAGGCGGGATCTCTAGCTCTGGAAGCAGAAGGAGGAGAGGCGGGATCTCTAGCTCTGGAAGCAGAAGGAGGAGAGGCGGGATCTCTAGCTCTCAAAGCAGAAGGAGAGGCGGGATCTCTAGCTCTGGAAGCAGAAGGAGGAGAGGTGGGATCTCTAGCTCTGGAAGCAGAAGGAGGAGAGGCGGGATCTCTAGCTCTGGAAGCAGAAGGAGGAGAGGAGGGATCTCAAGCTTGAGAAGTATAAAAGGGGAGCGGACGGTTATCCGGATCAGTACAGTACATAAAAAGAGGAAGAGGCAGGAAGCACCGGGCACCTTTCTCTCATAACCATCATTCAGTATTTCAGCAAACTGTGCTGCAGGTTAACCTTCTTTTCCTATGGCCATCACTGAGTCTTGAGCACCTGTAGCCCTGTCTTTGGTTGTCTATTATCTGGTCACTTTTGGTGGCAGGGGTTACACCCTTCTTAAGGTAGCCATACATTGGTCGATTTGCCATCAGATCCGACCAACAGAAATGAGGGGGGGGGAAAGGAGTTGAACTTACCCGGGGCTTCTAATGGTCCCCCGCAGAAGTCCTGAGCCCACGCAGACAGTCACCGATGCTCCGGCCCCGCCTCTGGTTCACCTCTGGAATTTCAGACTTTAAAGTCTGAAAACCACTGCGCCAGCGTTGCCGTGTCCTCGCTCCCACTGATGTCACCAGGAGCGTACTGCGCAGGCACAGACCATACCGAGCCTGTGCAGTACGCTCCTGGTGACATCAGCGGGATCAAGGACACGGCAACGCGGGCACAGTGGGTTTCAGACTTTAAAGTCTGAAATTCCAGAAGTGAACCAGAGGCAGGGCCAAAGCATCGGTGAGCGGCTGCGCAGGCACAGGATGTCTGCAGGGGGACCATTAGAAGCCCCGGGTAAGTTCAACTCATTTTCCTCCGACCCCCCTACAGTATCCCTTTAAGTTCAGTTACCTTTAAAGCGGGATTGTCAGCTGCAAAATTAAATTCCATTGACCCACTGCTCTGCGTTTACTATGTAGTCTACATGCAGACTGCATTGCAAGCATTTCAATATAATCATAAATGTTTCTGCTGTAATGAATCTCATTTCAAATCAGCCTGGCTCTATTCTGGTACATTGCCGGTGAGAGGGAAGCTTGTTATCTCCCCGCCCACATTCCTGCTTCAGTCAAAGGCAGTAAAGATGAAAAATACCTAGAACAGTTTTCTTTCTTTACTACATAAAATTCACTGAAATCAAAATGTGGACCGTATAATACATATGATATGTAAGTAGAAAAAGTATTTACATATATATGTGGTTTTTTCCCTGAGATAATATGGCTGTCCCTGCTGCTTTAAGGACCGGCTGCAGAGCAATGACCCTTCCCCGGGTTACCCAGCCAAACAGACCCAAACAAAAGCAGAGGGGAACCTGAGCTAATTGCAGAGGACTGTTCATCACCGCTGCACCAACGTCTTACTCCAGGCCCCAAAAATAGCCAAGGGAAGAGTGTCTGGAGAAAGCTCGGGCCCTGCCAGCGTGCGCCCGGACCGTCACTGACGAAGTTTTGGCTGGGATCAGCGTTCTGGAATTACAGTAATAAAGCTGTGGCCGGCGTAGACACCGATCGCATGAATCATGCTTTCCGCCAGAATAAAGCTTTGGGCTTTCACAGACGTCAATTAGAGAGACAAGCCAGCCAGACGTGTTTGTACAAAGTCAGGAAGAAGCGAGCGCAGGAAGAGAGGGCCGGACAGCTGTTACTGCTTCAAGTGTATACCTCAGCCCACATAGACACACACCACAGGCACAGCCGCCAACATCTGATTGGTTACCACGGGCAATGCGCGTTTCCGCTACATCCACCCACATAAGGCTAAAGGATTAAAAGCCGAGTGGCCCTTTAAAAGTTAAAGCGACCTTGTGTTCAAATTTTGCGACGGAAAGCAAACAAACTACGGCTTGACATCTAAAGGTGCAGCAGTACAATTTTTAGCGAACGATCACATTTTCTATTCAAGTATTGTTTCCTTAATGAAATGGTTGATCGGCATGGCGGTTATATTTGACCGCAAATGTGATTCTTTAATGCTGTGGATCAATTAAATACAAACTATACTCAAGCTGAATTATTTTATCGAAAATCTGATTGTTCCAAAAGGGGGGGGGGGGGGGGGGTGATTGCTAACGGGCATGACTGAGTATGCAGCCTATCCATTCACTAGAGACCAGCGACATCACTGAGAATGTAGCCTAGCCATTCACTACAGACCGGTGACATCACTGAGAATGCAGCCTATCCATTCACTAGAGACCAGTGACATCACTGAGAATGCAGCCTATCCATTCACTAGAGACCAGTGACATCACTGAGAATGCAGCCTATCCATTCCCTAGAGACCAGTGACATTATTGGGAATGCAACCTATCCATTCAATAGAGACCAGTGACATCACGAGGAATGAAGCCTATCCATACACTAGAGACCAGTGACATCACTGGGAATGCAGCCTATCCACTAGGCCTGAAAGATGAATCGAATTTAAACCGAAATCGCAATCACCAAGATCACAACTTTGGAATAGTCAAAGCAGCAATTATCGCGATCACGTCATTTCCACATGGGGAAGTTTGAAGAAGTGGCTTCAAACTTCCCCAAAGTCCCGGCGTGTGCGTCCCGCAGCGTTGGACATACCTTTTGCATGAGTCCAACGCTGTCCGTCCTCTATCGCCGTCTGCCGGTTCTTGTGCTTGGCAAAACTCTGGGTTCCTCTATGTCACATGACATACACGGAGTATTGCGTGCATTAGAGCCTGCAGGAGGCGAAGTAGATAGACGGGCATCGCTGGACTCTTGCTTGAAGCTATGTCCAGAACTGATGCAGCTTGGGGGACAGAGGAGGCAAAGAGAGACACAGAGTGGGCACAGAGACTCAAAGGGGGTACGAGAGAGACCCAGAGGAGGCATAAAGAAGCAAAGGGGGTACAAAGCGAGATGGGGGCAGAGGGGGAGCAAACAGGCACAGAGGGAGAACAAAGCTTGATTTGAAAGAAATCGTGAATCGAATCAAAATCGTAATTTTAGACAGAAAACGCTCAATTCAATTTTTTCCTAAAATCGTTCAGGCCTACTATCCACTCACTAGAGACCAGTGACATCACTGGGAATGCAGCCTATCCATTCACTAGATACCAGTGACATCACTGAGAATGCAGCCTATCCATTCACTAGAGACCAGTGACATCACTGAGAATGCAGCCTATCAATTCACTAGGGACCAGTGACATCACTGAGAATGCAGCCTATCCATTCACTAGGGACCAGTGACATCACTGAGAATGCAGCCTATCAATTCACTAGAGACCAGTGACATCACTGAGAATGCAGCCTATCCATTCACTAGAGACCAGTGACATCACTGAGAATGCAGCCTATCCATTCACTAGAGACCAGTGACATCACTGAGAATGCAGCCTATCCATTCAGAGACTGGTGACACAATTTAAACTTTTTAAAGCATCATTACAATTGTTCCTACAGAACAAGTGGTTGATATGTAGAGAGATAAACCCATGCAACCGCCATTAGCTGAACCTGCAGGATAGGATGGATGGAGCTAAAACTCCATCCCATTTGCTTCAACATCCAAAGCCCTAAGAGCAATGCTTTATTGAACCCTGCAATTTAAGACACAGATCTGTTAATAAGGTGTAGGGCACAGCACAGCGTACCCCAGAAAACCTGACACAATTCTGCCCAGAAGGGTCCTCGTAGCCCTACGGCTCCTAAGAATTTGAATGCTGAAGTAGACTTTTTGGTTAGTGGTTAGTATCACAACAGGGCAAAAGACAAGATGGTGCCCAAATTCAAGTTAAAACGAAGTCAGCTCTGGGGTCACGCAGAGTGCGACACTTCTGAGCATTTAGAGTGGTCTTCTCAAGAGAAACCTCAGACAAGAGGGTCCTGTGTGCGGTTATACGACAAATGACCTTTACACTTCACTAATAACCTTCACAGAGACCCTTCCCCCAGATGCTTTCCCTGTCCACACACAATGGGGACGTGCAGGGTTGACATGGAGGTTAACAGCTGGAACTGTTGTAGACATTTTACTAGCCTAGCAGGGCCGCCATAAAGGCCAGATGCCAGGCTTCCTATAAACCTCACATAGGGGATGCCTGAAACAGATTCCTCCTTTTATGGGGCAGTTTAATAGGTAGGTGTTCCATTTAGTTCTGCTCCAACCCAGACTTCACAAACAGATTCTCACAAACTTGAGAGTGGACTCAGCTAATGGAGGCAGCAGGCTGGTCTTCAGAGATCAAGCCACAAATAGTCCCTCAAAAACCGGAGGTAGCACTCAGCTAATAGAGGCAGCAGGCCATCCATTGGAGAGACACGGCCACAAACAGTCCCTCACAGAACTGAGGAAGTACTCTGCTGAAAGAGGCAGTAGTCAGGCCTTCAGAAAGACCCAGTCACAAACAGCCCCTCACAGAACTGAGGAAGTACTCTGCTGAAAGAGGCAGTAGTCAGGCCTTCAGAGAGACCCAGTCACAAACAGCCCCTCACAGAACTGAGGAAGTACTCTGCTGAAAGAGGCAGTAGTCAGGCCTTCAGAGAGACCCAGTCACAAACAGCCCCTCACAGAACTGAGGAAGTACTCTGCTGAAAGAGGCAGTAGTCAGGCCTTCAGAGAGACCCAGTCACAAACAGCCCCTCACAGAACTGAGGAAGTACTCTGCTGAAAGAGGCAGTAGTCAGGCCTTCAGAGAGACCCAGTCACAAACAGTGCCTCACAGAACTGAGGAAGTACTCTGCTGAAAGAGGCAGTAGTCAGGCCTTCAGAAAGACCCAGTTACAAACAGTGCCTCACAGAACTGAGGAAGTACTCTGCTGAAAGAGGCAGTAGTCAGGCCTTCAGAAAGACCCAGTTACAAACAGTGGCTCACAGAACTGAGGAAGTACTCTGCTGAAAGAGGCAGTAGTCAGGCCTTCAGAGAGACCCAGTCACAAACAGTGCCTCACAGAACTAAGGAAGTACTCTGCTGAAAGAGGCAGTAGTCAGGCCTTCAGAGAGACCCAGTCACAAACAGTGCCTCACAGAACTAAGGAAGTACTCTGCTGAAAGAGGCAGTAGTCAGGCCTTCAGAGAGACGCAGTCACAAACAGTGCCTCACAGAACTGAGGAAGTACTCTAAAAAAATAAATCTACCCTGGTGTGGTATAGAGTACAGGTATAGAGTACAATACAGACAATGCTGGGGACCCTATGTAGTTCATGCACAGTGCAACCTGGGGCATCCAGCAAAACAACCAAAAAAAAATAATTCCTGTATCTGTATAGCGCTTTTCTCTAGTCGGACTTAAAGCACTTGCGAAGCAGCCATTAGCGCGCACTCAGTAGGCAGTAGCTTTGTTAGGGAATCTTGCCCAAGAACTTACTAAATAGGTGCTGGCTTACTATGGCAGAGACTGAGACTAACTATCTACACTATCCATTAGCTCATACACAGTATAACATTCACCAATACAGGTACATGCTCATTTGCTAAGTAGCACAGAGATGACAAATCCTAGAATTAGGACACTGCCCTTCTAAGCTTAGAGGCTAGTTAAGGCAGCTAACGGGTCCATGGATGTGGCAGCGAGCCTCAAAATCAGTGCAGATGTGGATTGGTCTCTGAAGAGGCACTGTGACAGATTGATTGTCCATTGGGGGAGAAGGAAGGATTTTAATGTGAACCTGAGCTGAGGTGAGCTTAAAGAGAAACCGTAACCAAGGATTGAACTTCATCCCAATCAGTAGCCGATACCCCCTTTCCCGTAAGAAATCTCCTTTTCTCAAACGGATCATTAAGGGGCTAATATATATATGTATGGCAAATATTGTGGTGAAACCCCTCCCACAGTGTGATGTCAGGACCAAGAATCTGTGAACCTCATTGCATTGAGGGAAATAGCTGTTTACAGCTATTTCCAACTGAAAAAAAAAATGCAAGCAGCATCTCCTTCCACAGACATCACTTGCCAGCAGTGAAAATATCACCATGTGATAAATGTCAGAATGTAAATCAGGGAGAGGAAAGATTTTACAATGGGCAAACACTGACTAAATCATTTATATATAATAGTAAAAACAGCACTTTTTTATTACATTATTTTCACTGGAGTTCCTCTTTAAGGACAAAAAAAACCCAGATACTTACCTAAGAAAAGAGAAGCCTTTGGATCCTCCAAAGGCATTCTGTTTCTCCCTCTCCTTCACCACCACTCTGGAAATCCAGGCTGCACTCCTCTTCATGCATGAGCCGCTCGGGCTTACTTTGCAGGCGCGGCTGTACTTGTCGGGGTGCAGGACAGCCGTGCTTGTGCATGAAGAAGTGCAAGGCCCGATTCTGACTAACTCATTGGATTTTTCTTTCGGGGGTTTGGAAGACTGTGTGGGAAGCCACTACGTGATCCAGAGGCTTCATTCTATTTAGGCAAGTATCATTTTTGACCCTGTGCCTCTGGTACACTCTAACATTTCAGAACAAGGCGACACAAGATGCGGAGGAGAGTTCCAAAAGAGGGATGAAACTCGTGAGAAGTCCTGGATGCAAGAGGACAGGAGTATTTCACTCAAAGAGCGAAGGCTGCTAGTGGGATCTGGAGATTAGTGAAGGGACACATTAAGAGACACTTGAACTGAGGATATGAAGGCTGCCATATTAATTTCTTTTTAAACATCCACTGCCTGGCAGCCCTGCTGATGTATTTGTATCAGGATCGAAACGCCGCGTTCGCGCTTACGCCGGTACAAAATGCGCCAATACACTTGAATGGGAGCGAGTCCTGAACACCGGCGGTAAACGTGGGGCAGACATCCGTGTGAACCAGCCCTTAAAGTGGAACTGTAGTGAATAGAACATCATGAATAAAATTGCTTATTGTTTACAATATTCATTTATAGATTATTTAGCCAGCGTTTGCTCATAGTAAAAATCTTTCCTCTCCCTGATTTACATTCTGAAATGTATCACTGGTGGCGACCTCTTCAGATCTGCCAGTTGATCTGTACGGAATGTTCTATGTACAGAGCGGGACACTGCTTGCTTGGCAGTTGGAAAAAGCCATTATTTCCCACAATGCAACGAGGTTCACAGACAGAAAACTGTCAGGGCCATGGTCATGACATCACACTGTGGGAGGGGTTTCACCACAATATCAGCCATACAGAGCCCCCTGATGATCTGTTTGAGAAAAGGAAAAGATTTCTCATGGGAAAGGGGGAATCAGCTACTGATTGGGATGAAGTTCAATCCTTGGTTAAAGTTACTCTTTGAATTACCCAACAAGAGTCCCGTAAAATGGCGAGGCAGTCCCGCGGCCATATGTCCCCTCTGGCCACAAACAAGAGGAATTCTTTAGCTTTTGAGGGGCCTTTAAACCTGATTTGCCGTTTCCCAGGCATTCCTATACAAATGGTCTGGTGGGGGTCGCCGGCTAACTCTTCCCCCGGGAACCCTGGCCACTTTCCCTGAAGGGTCAAGGTAAGTTTAAGAAGCCCCCTGACTCTGGTGAACTCCTGACGGGGGAAGTCCCGGGCAGCGGCCCTATTCACAGGGAGAATGGGGGTTAGTTGTTTTGGTCTCGGTGAATGATGCTTTGTATCGAGGACACATTGGTCCTGACCTTCACATGTGACCAAACAGAGAGGCTTTGATCAGCGGGCGCAGTCCTGGTGCATTGTGTACCATTGTGTGACCTCCATCTGGCAAGGAATGGGTTCATGAAAAATGTCCCTTCATTAGTGGATAGGAAGAACTAGCCTGACTCCTTCCTAGGACAGGTCAATCATTTTTCCAATGTATGAAAACAAAAAACACATAACTAACACACACACACAGCATAGATCTCACACACACACCATATATATTACACACACACACACACACACACACACACACACACACACACACACACACACACACACACACACACAGCATAGATATTACACACACACACACACACACACACACACACACACACACACCATAGATATTACACACACAGACACACAGATATTACACACACAGACACACAGATATTACACACACAGACACACAGATATTACACACACAGACACACAGGTATTACACACACAGACATCACACACACACACACACACAGATATTACACACACAGACACACCGATATCACACACACACACACACACACACACACACACACACACACACACACACACACACACACACACACACACTAGATATTACACACACAGATATTACACACACAGACACACAGACATATCACACACACACACACACACACATATATATATATATATATATTACACACACACATATATTACACACACACACACACACACACACACACACACACACATATATTACACACACACACACAGCATAGATATTACACACACACACACACACACACACACACACACACACACACAGCATAGATATTACACACACACACACACACACACACAATATTATATACATACATACACACACACACAGCGTAGATATTATATACACACACACACACACACACACACACACACACACAGCATAGATATCACACACACACACACACACACACGATATTATATACATACACACACACACACACACACACACACACACACACACACACACACACACACACACCATAGATATCACACACACACGGGAAGGATAGTCAGACAAAATCGAGAACATAAGATAGATAAACACATAGTGTTATGCTATATAAATATATAACACTACTACTACTACTACTACTAAATAATAATAAGGTAAGACAGACTGTGACTATGGTAGGATTAGATTGTGTAGCTATGCGTGATTAGATTGTGTGACCTCCTCTGAGGACAGAGACTCTGCAAAGTGCTGCAGAAGATGTCAGTGCTACAGTGGGTTGCAAAAGTATTCGGCCCCCTTGAAGTTTTCCACATTTTGTCATATTACTGCTACAAACATGAATCAATTTTATTGGAATTCCACATGAAAGACCAACACAAAATGGTGTACACATGAGAAGTGGAACGAAAATCATTCATGATTCCAAAAATTTTTTACAAATAAATAACTGCAAAGTGGGGTGTGCGTAATTATTCAGCCCCCTTTGGTCTGAGTGCAGTCAGCTGCCCATAGACATTGCCTGATGAGTGCTAATGACTAGAGTACACCTGTGTGTAATCTAATGTCAGTACAAAGACAGCTGCTCTGTGACGGCCTCAGAGGTTGTCTAAGAGAATCTTGGGAGCAACAACACCATGAAGTCCAAAGAACACACCAGACAGGTCAGGGATCAAGTTATTGAGAAATTTAAAGCAGGGTTAGGCTACAAAAAGATTTCCAAAGCCTTGAACATCCCACGGAGCACTGTTCAAGCGATCATTCAGAAATGGAAGGAGTATGGCACAACTGGAAACCTACCAAGACAAGGCCATCCACGTAAAATCACAGGCCGAACAAGGAGAGCGCTGATCAGAAATGCAGTCAAGAGGCCCATGGTGACTCTGGACGAGCTGCAGAGATCTACAGCTCAGGTGGGAGACTCTGTCCATAGGACAACTATTAGTCATGCACTGTACAAAGTTGGCCTTTATGGAAGAGTGGCAAGAAGAAAGGCATTGTTAACAGAAACCATAAGAAGTCCCGTTTGCAGTTTGCCACAAGCCATGCGGGGGACACAGCAACCATGTGGAAGAAGGTGCTCTGGTCAGATGAGACCAAAATGGAACTTTCTGGCCAAAATGAAAAACGCTATGTGTGGCGGAAAACTAACACTGCACATCACTCTGAACACACCATCCCTACTGTCAAATATGGTGGTGGCAGCATCATGCTTGGGGGGTGCATCTCTTCAGAAGGACAGGGAAGCTGGTCAGAGTTGATGGGAAGATGGATGGAGCCAAATACAGGGCAATCTTAGAAGAAAACCTCTTGGAGTCTGCAAAAGACTTGAGACTGGGGCGGAGGTTCACCTTCCAGCAGGACAATGACCCTAAACATAAAGCCAGGGCAACAATGGAATGGTTTAAAGTGAACCTAAAGTCAAGGTAAAAAAAAAAATTTGATTTACTCACCTGGGGCTTCCCTCGGCCCCCTGCAGCCGATCGGTGCCCTCGCAGCTCCGCTCCGATGGTCCAGGACCCGCCGGTGAACACTTCCGGTTTGACCGTCGCCAGGAGGCCGCAATAGCAGCATAGGGGGCGATATACAGGCTGGGAACGCGAAGAATCACTCGCGTTCCCATGCCTGTCGGCCGGTGACGGCCAAACAGGAAGTGTTCGCCGGCGGGTCCTGGACCATCGGAGCGGAGCTGCGAGGGCACCGATCGGCTGCAGGGGGCTGAGGGAAGCCCCAGGTGAGTTAATCTCATTTTTTTACCTCGACTTTAGGTACACTTTAAAACAAAACATATCTATGTGTTAGAATGGCCCAGTCAAAGTCCAGATCTAAATCCAATCGAGAATCTGTGGCAAGATCTGAAAACTGCTGTTCACAAACGCTGTCCATCTAATCTGACTGAGCTGGAGCTGTTTTGCAAAGAAGAATGGGCAAGGATTTCAGTCCCTAGATGTGCAATGCTGGTAGAGACATACCCTAAAAGACTGGCAGCTGTAATTGCAGCAAAAAGTGGTTCTACAAAGTATTGACTCAGGGGGCCAAATAATTACGCACACCCCACTTTGCAGTTATTGATTTGTAAAAAATGTTTGGAATGATGTACGATTTTCGATCCACTTCTCACATGTACACCACTTTGTATTGGTCTTTCACGTGGAATTCCAATAAAATTGATGCATGTTTGTGGCAGTAAT
Source organism: Hyperolius riggenbachi (assembly GCF_040937935.1). Classification (NCBI taxonomy): domain Eukaryota; kingdom Metazoa; phylum Chordata; class Amphibia; order Anura; family Hyperoliidae; genus Hyperolius; species Hyperolius riggenbachi. Next base: position 180,324,820 of record NC_090657.1, read on the forward strand.
GTGACAAAATGTGGATAACTTCAAGGGGGCCGAATACTTTTGCAACCCACTGTATATAAATACATATTAATAACAATATATGGTAGGGCATTAGACTGTGACTATGGTAGGATTAGTCCCTCTGAGGACAGTCAGTGACATGACGATGTGCTCTACAAAGTGCTGCAGAAGATGACAGTGCTATATAAATACATAATAATATGTAGCACATTAGACTGTGACTAAGGAAGGATTCGTTTGTGAGCCCCTCTGAGGACAGTTAGTGACATGACTATGTGCTCTACAAAGTGCTGCAGAAAATGTCAGTGCTACATAAATATATATTATTGTAGTATATTAGACTATGACTATGGTAGGGATTAGAATGTTAGCTGCTCTGAGAACAGTCAGTGACATGACTATGTACTCTGTAAAGCACTGTAGACAATGTAAGTGCTTTATAAATACATATTTTTAATAATAATAATAATAATAATAATAATAATAATAATAATAATAATAATAATATGGTAGTATATTAGCCTCCTTAACAGTAATCCCGAGTCAGGCTCGGGATGGAAATCCGCAGCTCAGGGCGGTAACCCCGTGCCCGAGTGAGTTATATGCAGGAGCGGCTGCAGATCTCTCTGTGGTATGTTTTTTTCTTGTTTACAGTGTTTAAAAAGCTTGTTAAAAAAAAAAAAAAATATGACAAGGCTTATAGACCATAAATCCGGAAATAATCTTAACGCCAGGGAGGCTAGACTATGACTATGGTAGGATTAGACTGTGAGCTCCTCTGAGGACAGTCAGTGACATCACTATGTTCTCTGTAAAGTGCTGCAGAAGATGTCAGTGCTACATAAATACATAATAATAATAATAATAATAATAATAATAAGGCAGGATATTATACTATGACTATGGTAGGGATTAAAACAGGGGTAGGGAACCTATGGCTCGGGAGCCAGATGTGGCTCTCTTGCTGGCTACATCTGGCTGACAGACAAATCAGTAGGGGTTGATTCACTAAGCTACACTGCTCAAGTAGCACAGCTTAGTGTGGCAGCGCAAGTAATGTTTTCAAAGTAGGCACGCTACTGCTGTAGCATGCACTACTAACTTACTCTCACTACCCCAAAACGAACGACGGCTGCTCCAATTGTCCCACACTGGACCCTGTCAGGTCCAGTGACTTTGTAAGACGAGATCCCTGCACTTTGTCCCAATACTCTGCCTGTCAAGCGACAGCCAGCCTATTGGCCCAAAGTGCTGGGATCTCATCCTACAAAGTGAATCAACCTCCAAGTCAGCTAGCTAATTGTACAAGCTGTTAGTAGGTATTTCTCCTCTCTGCCTCTTGAGAAAATTGCTGATGTTGCTGAAACCAAAGAGAAGCTGAAGACAAGTCTGACACTGCCGCTACCTGGCGGATCAACTGTATACACATCACCATGGCAACAGGGACATGAGCCCTCTGCTACACATGAGCGCTGTCTCAGTTTGAAACATATTGTATGGCTATCATGGAATTACATTTTAAAACATCTGGCGCTTATGGCTTTCTCAGCAAGAAAGGTTCCTGACCCCTGGATTAGAATGTGAGCTCCTCTGAGGACAGTCAGTGACATGACTATGTACTCTGTAAAGTGCTGCTGAAGATGTCAGTGCTATATAAATACATAATTATAATATGGTACGGCTGAGAGGATGAGCGGTGTTCCCCTTTAAAGCGACAGCACACAAGGGGGAAGCTTCCTGCACTGTGGGGTCTCTGAGCGTGGCGTCCTCTTTAAGCCAAACGCACAGAGAGCCCGTCCTCTCTCGGGTTGCCCGGGACACGGCAAGAGACGGCTTAGCAGGATCTGACAAATCCAGGTGACATAATTCCGCAGGCTGCCACAAGCAACACAGCATATGTGCGCATTATAATGCTAATTTTTTTTTTCTTTTTATTCCGAAGCTCCTTCTCGTGATGTTCCAAATTCTGTTCTTCTCCCAGTTAAAATTAGACTGTGGAACAGGCAACGCCGTGCCGCATCCAAAGGACACGAAAATATCGGAGCATGCCAGAACTCGAATGCTTGTGCAAAATGGGAAAAACAACACTACAGCCGGGACTGATCTGCTTGCAGGAACGCAGCATACAAATAACAGCGGGGTGCGGAAGCCAGCCTGACAGCGTACATAGTCCTGTCAGTCCTCAGAGGAGCTCACAATCTAATCCTACCATAGTCATAGTGTAATGTCTTACCATATTATAATTATTATATATTTACATAGCACTGATATCTTCTGCAGCACTTTACAAAGTCCATAGTAATGTGACAGACTGTCCTCACAGGAGCTCACAATCTAATCCATAGCCATATTTAGGGGGAGGGGGAGTCAATTCACTTATCTGCATGTTTTTGGGATGTGGGAGGAAACCGGAGTGTCCAGAGGAAAAACCCTGCAAATAGTGCCCTGGTTAGGATTCGAATTGGGGATCTAGTGCTGCAAGGTGAGTGCTATCCTATCCCCATTCATTACATTAAAAGCCAAATCTATGTACAAACAAAATAATGAAAAGCTTAAAGGGGAACTGAAGAGAGGGGTATATGGAGGCTGTCATGTTTATTTCCTTTTAATCAATACCAGTTACCTGGCGGCCCTGCTGGTCTATTTCTCTGCAGTAGTATCTGATTAAAACCAGAAACAAGCATGCAGCTAGTCTTGTCAGATCAGACTTATAAGTCTGAACCACTGAAACACCTGGTCTGCTGCATGCTTGTTCAGGGGCTATGGCTAATAGTATTAGAGGCACAGGATCAGCAGGGCTGCCAGGCAACTGGTATTGTCTAAAAGGAAATAAACATGACAGCCTCCATATACCTCTCTCTTCAGTTCCCCTTTAAACTAGACCAGTGATCTGCAAACTTGGCTCTCCAGCTGTTAAGGAACTACAAGTTTCACAATACATTGCAGGAGTCTGACAGCCACAGTCATGATTCATAAAGGCAAATGCATTGTGGGATTTGTAGTTCCTGAACAGCTGGAGAGCCAAGTTTACAGATCACTGAACTAGACTGATAAATTAAACAAGACGAATTCACAAAGCACCAATGTTCATAAGAGTAAATTATAAAGTATTCCTTTTCTCTTTTCAAGTAACAATAAACAAAACAAATATAACATGTAGGTGTGCTTGCTTGCAGCTGTGCACATATCCATACAGACTTAAAACATCTGTTGCCTGGCTAGTTTCCTGTTAGTAGATGGGGGGGGGGGGGGGAAGAGGTGATGCATGATAGGATGTTTCCATCCCTTCATGCATGCACTGCAGGGCTCCACCTACACTACATGGGCTCGGCAGGCCACCATAGAGACATTCGGAGAAGACTTATTGCATCTATAACGAATGGGATGGCATAGGGTTTCCCATGAAACCCACGTAGCAGTGCGCTGTCAAAAAAATGGTGCTGTGCTGCATATAAGCTGCATCAGACAGTGTAGTCTATGTACTGTGATGTTAAAGTATCGCACACGGCTATCTGATCGGCAACGCCAAATGCACCATGTATGTAGAGAGTTTAGCCTGTCTATAGTCTAGTCCTTAAGCAAACCTGAAAATGAAAAGTCAAAATAAACATACACACGTCATACTAACCCCCAGTGTAGTCTACTCGTCAATCTCTTTCTCCTCTCCTGCTTCCGGTTTGTCCTCAAAGCAGCTTCCTGGTCAGCACACTGTTAAACTGTAATATGGGCCACTTGAGCCATAGGGACACATGGACATTACCTTGCACATCAGTTCTTTCAGTTACAACTGACAGCAGCTGATATAGTGCAGTTCTGATAAACTCTTGTCAGAACTGAAAGGAATCGTAAGAAGAAAATGTTGAGCTTCTGAGAGGAACTGATGGGGAGGCAAGTATGTAATAATCATTTGCAGGTACATAATGTGTTTATTGTAAATCCTTTCAGTCGGTTTAGGTTCCCTTTAAACTCCCCTACTTTAATAGCACAATCACCTCAGCATGCTGTAACGTCAGTTATACAGCCAAGGATTTCATCCAGAAATCACTGCATCAAGGACAAGCTCCACTATATCTCAGTAACATTCCTTCTCTTCTACAAATATATGCCCACGGCCTGCTTTCCTGAGGAGGGTCTTCAGCAGCTGTGCGCTGCTATCCTCCACTAGTCCCCCCTGACAGCTGCAGCAGCAGGTACCCTGATCTATTAGACAGCAAGACTTCCTAATGTCTGCTCGTTTGCCCCCCAGACGATGGAGAAGAAAAAAAAAATCCAGACGTCTGCAGTCCTGTCTGTGTCTGCTGCGTTCAAAGCGGCAGGATTGCGAGCCGTGAACTCACACGTAAATGTAACCCGACCAGAAAACAAGCTGGCTTTGATGATGGTGACATGATCGGAACGCACGGAAGAACGCAAATTTAAAGCACAATCGACAAAAGTGCTTAAGTGGGTCATAGACGTACTACACGTTATTAGATCATTGGCGGATCAGGTAAATGATCGATATCAGCTTGAAAGCGACCAAATACTTGGATCACCAGCTTGCACTGATCGTTACTGGGTTAGACTTGAATATCGATTGGAATGCCGCCATCCCCGCTAGCTATGCTTTGTTCGATACGGTACAAAGCCATTCCGCTGTTAAAGTTCCGACCAACCTTCCAATCCGATAATAGCAAATGGAAGAAATACAATCATAAATCACCTCCACAAATGGGATTAAAAAAAATAAAAGGTTACCAATCTGATCATTTCAAACAGAATTGATCAATCATACTTTTGTTTATTGTTGATCGGCAACATGAACATCTCCCCAATTTCAGCTAATCAAATCGCAATGATCAGATTAGGAGGTCTATGGTTTACCAATTGTACCGTTAATGGGCAGCTTAAACCGCCCCTGACGCAACTGATAAAAGAAAATATCTCAATCAGGTTTCAATTGTTATTTTGGTAAAACCGTGATCGCAAGAACCTTTTTTTTTTTAATAGACTTCCTTTGGAAATTATGTTTTTATTGAATCTAGTAAAAAACAGATACCCCAACTGAAATGTGACATAATGAGATAGACACGTGTATGTACAGTGCCTAGCACACACATAACTAGGCTGTGTTCCTTTTTTTCTTTCTCTGCCTGAAAGAGATAAACAGCAGGTATGTAAGTGGCTGACTCAGTCCTGACTCAGACAGGAAGTGACTACAGTGTGACCCTCACTGATAAGAAATTCCAACTATAAAACACTTTCCTAGCAGAAAATGGCTTCTAAGAGCAAGAAAGAGGTAAAAAAGGGGAATTTGTTATCAGTGAGGGTCACACTGTAGTCACTTCCTGTCTGAGTCAGGACTGAGTCAGCCACTTACATACCTGATATTTAACTCTTTCAGGCAGAGAAAGATAAAAAAGGAACACAGCAGTTATCTGTATGCTAGGCACTGTGCATACACATGTCTATCTCATCATGTCACATTTCAGTTGTGGTATCCTTTAAGAGCGGTACGCAGAAAAGCCAGCCCCCCGATGTGCTGTACTGACCCCACCCCCCAGGAAGTGGACTGGCATTGTCTGGTTGCTATTGGTTTCAGCGGTCTATAGGCTTCTCCCCTCGAAGCGTAAAATGTTTCACAACTAAATGAAGCTCGCCCGACGATAGCACAAACAGTGCGCTGAAACTACATGACCAATTATGCGCTACACGATAAAATAACAGGCCAATAAAAGCGTGCGTTTAACATGCACACATATTCCGAGGCCCATGACAACAGGCGGCAGATTAATCCCATTATTGTGTCTGGCTATTGTGGTAAATTGTCGACTTTATCAGGTAGCCCCCCCCCCCCCTTCCCCCTTCCCAAATCCACCACAACGTTGCAGAGAGGAACAGGCCCAACAAGGTAGGAATGGCAATAGGGTGGAATAATGACCAGCATTATAACAACAACAACCAGTTATTCCCACACTCTGTACATTGAGGCAAGGGTCAAACATGTTGAAAGCACAGGTGCTTTGCCGCAATGCGAAAACGCAAGTATTACCTTCCTATGGGGCCGTTGATTTTAAGGAGCCATCGTTCTGCATAGCATAAAAAAAAAAAAAAGACCAGATCATAGTACTTTTTGAAATTCTCTGGTTACTGTACCCCCCCCCCCCAAAAAAAAACACATGCGTTCAATTGCTTGCAAGCCCTGGTGGTGGAATTCCTGCGTTTCTCGCAGGCACACGAGTGATCCCTCATGGAATGTTTGGCCTTTGTGAGGAGTGAATAAGGAATATGTGGCATGCTGGACCGTACAGCAACTAAACACAAATCATCTGCTCTTCTCATGACTTATGGGAGCTGACAGAGTGTGTTACTGCGTCCCGTAGGCCATCAGCGGGGTGTTATGTCAATGCCACTGTATGGCACTGAGAGGTTCCATATCAGTACCATACTCCTGTAGAGTGCCACGTTTTGACATTGTATATTCTCTCACAGTGCCACAGAGAGCCACACTCTTACTGACATACTTTCACACAGAGCCATGCTAACATGTTCTCACACGGTGCCACTCTGCCATACCCTCACACAGTGCCATACTGCCATACCCTCACACAGTGCCACGCTGCCATACCCTCACACAGTGCCACGCTGCCATACCCTCACACAGTGCCACGCTGCCATACCCTCACACAGTGCCACGGTGCCATACCCTCACACAGTGCCACGCTGCATGCCATACCCTCACATAGTGCCACGCAGCCATACCCTCACACAGTGCCACGCTGCCATACCCTCACACAGTGCCGCGGTGCCATACCCTCACACAGTGCCGCGGTGCCATACCCTCACACAGTGCCACGCTGCATGCCATACCCTCACACAGTGCCACGCTGCATGCCATACCCTCACACGGTGCCACGCTGCCATACCCTCACACGGTGCCATGCTGCATGCCATACCCTCACACAGTGCCATGCTGCCATACCCTCACACAGTGCCGCGGTGCCATACCCTCACACAGTGCCGCGGTGCCATACCCTCACACAGTGCCGCGGTGCCATACCCTCACACAGTGCCGCGGTGCCATACCCTCACACAGTGCCGCGGTGCCATACCCTCACACAGTGCCGCGGTGCCATACCCTCACACAGTGCCGCGCTGCCATACCCTCACACAGTGCCACGCTGCCATACCCTCACACAGTGCCACGCTGCCATACCCTCACATTGCGCCACGCTGCCATACCCTCACATGGTGCCACGCTGCCATACTCTCACACGGTGCCACGCTGCCATACCCTCACACGGTGCCACGCTGTCACTGTATGACACTGCCATACACACAGCGCCACGTTCTTCTGACATTGTCATGCTCTTACACAGTGCCACACTTTGTTTCTGAGATTTTCTAATACATTGTACTTTTGCAGGTGCCACGCTCTGACACTGCCATGCTGTCAGTGGGCGCCATACTCCGACATTGCCATTACCTTACATAGCATAGCATACACATGTCCATACTCTCACAGTGTCACGCACTACACTGCACAGCACACAGACATGTCCACATTCTTACATATTGCCACACTCCCACTTTTCCATAATCTTAGTGCTACATCCTGACATAGCTCCATGTTCTGCCACTTCTCAGAGTCCTAGGTTTAAACCACAATCTGGTCAACGTCTGCATAGAGTTTGTAGGTTCTCACTAGGATCACATGGGTTTCCTTTGACCACTCCAGTTTCCTCCGTGACCCCTCAAAACACACTTATGTAAATTGGTTCCTCCTAAAAAAAAATAAAAGTCTTATATGGCATGGATGATCAGACCATGACTATGGAAGCGATTAGACTGCAAGTTCCTGAGACAGTCAGTGACATGATTATGTACTCTGTAAAGTGCTGCAAAAGATGTCAGTGCCATATAAATACATAATATGGTAGGACATCAGACTATGACAATGGTAGGATTAGATTGTGCGCTCCTCTGAGGACAGTCAGTGACATGACTATGAACTCTGTAAAGTGCTGCAGAAGATGTCAGTGCTATAAAAATACATAATATTAATAATATGGTAGGACATTAGACTAGGACTATGGTAGGATTACATTGTGAGCTCCTATGAGAACAGTCAGTGGCATGACTATGAACTCCGTAAAGTGCTGCAGAAGATGTCCGTGTTATATAATTACATAATAGTGCCAAGCTCTGTCACTTCCATATTCTCGCACAGTGCTATGCTCTTCACAGGCATGATAGCACCTAGACTCTCTCATTGCCATAGTCTCAGATATAACTACCCTGGTGCATTGGGCTTACAGCGCCATATCGTGATACAGGCTACCAACCACGAAGACGCACACTACCCCACAACATTTTCATCCTATAACCTAAGGGCACAGTTTTGTCATAGATAAATAAGCCCATCTTCTACCCCAACAACCCCCAAATGCATCAACACAGTCCCACCTCAACAAGCAGCACATCGTCAGACATAAAACTCATGGGTTAATCATTCGCCACAGGTGGGAAGGGGGAACTAAAATGATTATTGCCAAAAGTCTGGAATATCCGGTTTACAGATTCAGAAAAGCTGCATTTTTTCACCTCGACGATGTATTTCTCAGGAAAAGAAGATGTGTCCGCCTGAGGGGTAACGTGACACTAAAAATAAGTTCTTAAAAAGTGTCCTCAATTTCAAGTGGCCCCGAGATACGTTAAATACGTCCTCACCTTGCCGATGCGGTTTTTATGACAGGCGCATCCTGCGCACAGAGCTCTGTCCATATGCGGAAATCATATTCTAACAAGGTACAAACTTCACATCTGATAATTCTATGGCCTCTTGACCTTGACCAAACACAGACAAAAGAGCTCAGACAGAACTAAAACAAAACAAAAAAAAAAATCCTATCGCAGTTCTTCAACAAGACGGTGCAAAGGCACGAATAAAAAAAACAACAACAAAAAAACGAGGAAGTCTGACTGCCAATTATTTGCTATGGGTTACCGAGCATCGAGCCAAAAGGAATTCTAGAACACTTAACCCCTTCCACCGGCAACTACTGATCAACCACAGACATTAAAAACGTTAGTGTTTATAGAGAAGACGTCCAATGACATCAGATCTCTTTACAATCTTCAAAGTTAAATTTCACTACCAATAAATAATTGGTTGGTTTCCCCAACCTAAAAAAGGAGGATAAAAGTCAAACATAAAAACAGATTTAAGTTAGAAGATACATTCAGGGGAGCGTAAAGTAATGGGGGATCAATGCACCTTGAAAGATAGGAGTTAACGAGCGTTTACTTTCCTTAAATTTGATTGGATGTAACAGATCATTCAAAGGTGACCTCAATAATCTCATCGATACACGGCCAATTACAGATCAGGATAGCCAATGAAGAGTACATACAAATGGTGAAAGAAAAGATATTATTAAAATAATCTGAGGTCTTCAACAACAAAAAAAGTTATATTAAAAATAAAGGATATATTTAAGATTTTAAAGGGTGACACCACCAAAAATTGATAGATCAGATATTGATGAAAGTACAATGGACTGAGTCATACAATGCTTAGGTTGTAGAGTTTAGAACATCGGTTATCATGGTACAAAGTGTTCCATATCCCCCAACCCCCCTCCTTTTTTTGTAGTCCCAAATGCATTACAAACCTAATACGAAGATCAAGACACCTTCATCAATGACTCAGCAGGTCTGCAGACCTGGCAAATTAATACACAAAGACCTTGGCACAGGATTAAGAAACTTGTAAGTAACTTCACTTTCCAGCATCTGCCAGACATAGGAAGTTTATGTTCTGGGTGGGATTCCCCTTTAAAGGGTTTAACACCCTTGGCCAGTCTATAAGGTACTTGAAAGTCCCAGCAAACACCTGCTTCAGTTAACGGGATCTGCTGGGAGCTGTAGTTCTTACACAGTCGAAGGTGACCCAGCAGATGTCGCCTATCTTCCTCCGGTAATTAAAACTCCTGAGTCATATTTACGTCCACGGACTGTAGCCTCAATCGGACGAGTCATCCCTGAGTCAACAGTCGCACTGTAGCCATCAGACAGACCTGATGTAAGCGCTGTCTCAGGTTTTGCTAAATAGCTTTGGAATCTCAATAACGTCTACAAAAACAAAACTTCAGGAGTCTATAAAAAGTGAGCTTATCTGATAAAACTAAACTCATATAGAATTATAATCTCTGAGACTATGAAGTACATAGACTACACCAAATATTTGTATTTTTTTTTTTTTTTTTTTTAATAGGATAGATAAATAATCACGATGGCATTTCAGTCTAGTACAACCCACAAGCACCGGCTGCAGAGCAACACAGGTCATGTAAGGCAACGATGCTGAATTTTATTAACCCTTTGCCTCCGGTAATTAACTCGGTTGATAAAAATCGGAATACATTTTCTTTCGAAGGGAATGTCAAGTGTATTGTTCTGTTCACAGAGAGGACAAGAAAGCAGACAGAAATTCCAAGTCGTCTGTGATCAGTTCTTGCCCCCCTTCTCTAAATTGAGTGCGAGAATAGCTGGGATTAATAAATCGGGGACTTAGAGCTGTTGAGCCTTCGACGATTTAATGCTACATAAAAACAAAAAAAAAATTGATCAAGAATAAAAATCTCATCGCAATTAACATCAAAAACTTGTTTCTGCTCTGGACAAGGTGCAAGTTTTTAACATCATCATTATAACAAATCTGATTATTTTTTTCAGCTATCTGGTGTGTCTACAATCAACGCCATGTCGCCGCCGATGCTTCATCTAGTTTGAAAAGGAGAGAAAGAAGACCGGGACGAAAGACAAACCGGGAGGGGAATTACGTGTTTAGATATAAAAACAATAAAAGTCTTTTGAGGAAGGAATTTGCGGTGAAAATAATGGCGATCAATAAACAGCCCTGTGGGTCTAGGCTTTTTATCCATCGTCTCTTGTGGTTGGCGATGAGGAGGGGGGGGCGCTTTTTAAACACATTGTTCGGCTGCCAAGATGAGGACCTCTCCTGATTGGTATCTGGACAGCAGAGCCAGCCAAGCTCGCTGTCTGGTCGCCGTCGCGGGGGGCTGTCACTCCACCTCCCAAAAAAATTTGGTGCAGTCGCTGCTCTGCCACCTCACTTGCGGTGACATTAAAAAGCCTTGACTGCAGCTGCAGACAAAACAGCACCTCTCCTTCCTCTTTCTCTCTCTCTCCTTAACTCTTAAAACTTACGCAAGGGAACTGTAAACTCTAAAGTTCCTAGGAGACCTTGTAAAAAGCAAAAGCATTGAGCAAGATTTTTATTTGAAGGTTTCCTATAAGAGAAAAAAAAAAAAAAAAACTAAATAAAAAAAAGGTGGAAAGGGGGGGGGGGGGGGGGGGGGGGATGTGAAGTGCAGTAAAGACATTCCACATTCTCCAGAGAGAGGGACAATCCCTGGTCATTATGCAACACGTTCGACGCAAATAAAAGGGAAAAGAAATAACTTTATAGACATTGCGTCACTAGTGCAGACACAGCTGAGGTCATTCTCACTTTCCTGCTCTGCTCTGAAACCTTCTCTGGAAAGAGGAGGGGAGAAAGAAAGAAAATGTTGATGACAAAAAGAGTTCTAGAAGTCTTGGGAAGAGGGGTGGGGGGTTATGGGAGAAAGTTTAGAGTTTGCAGGAAAACCTCCCAAACCCAGACAGGAAGTCTATGTGGCTTTAGCAGTATCAGACAAAGAGGGGAAGAAAGGAAAAAAACTTGGGCAACTCTTTAAGTCTTCTCCACTACCCTCCCAAAAAGAGGATTAAAAAGAACTATCCAAACTACCAGCCTGATCTAAACACATCCCTCTATCAGTAAACTTCATTTTCTAACATTTGTGGTACTTCTAGATGTTGTTTTTTTATGCTTATTTTACTGTTCAGAAGACAAAATTTGGCCTGGGAAAAGTAACTTCCTCACTGAAGCAAGGATAATTTAAGTGACAGGAAAGGGGAAGCTGGCCCCACCCTTGGCAAAATTGTGCCCCTCTCTGTCACAACAGAAGCCTCTTTGACTGTCTGAATCCCTTTAAACAGAACAGCAGAGTAAACAGAACTAGATCAGAAAATTTACAAGGAAGTCTGCTAGTCTATACAGATCCGTACATTGGGACACAGTGGGTCTACACAGATCCATACATTAGCAGGGAGCAAAGTGGATCTATAGAGATCTGTACATTAGCAAACAACACAGTGGATTTATACAGATCCGTACATTAAACAATGCACACAGACGGTCTATATACAAATCCATACAGTAAGCAAGGACCACAGTGGGTCTATACAGCTCCGTACATTAGCAAGGATCACAGTGGATCTCTACAGATCCATACATTAAGCAAGGATCACAGTGGATCTCTACAGATCCATACATTAAGCAAGGATCACAGTGGATCTCTACAGATGTATACATTAAGCAAGGAACACAGTGGATCTCTACAGATCCATACATTAAGCAAGGAACACAGTGGATCTATACAGACCTGTACAATCTACATATGAATAAGAACCACAATGGATCTGATAAATTATAAAGGATTGACAGTGGATCTACAGAGATCTGTGTATTATTATGGATAGCATAACAGTGAATCTATAGATTATTAAGGATCTCCATAGATCTACAGAGATCCATACATTATTAAGGATCACAGTGGATCCACAGAAATCAAAATATAAGAAGGATCACAACGGATCTACAGATGTCTATTAAATATCACAACAGATCTCAATTTGTGAACTATTAAGAACTGTAGAGGATCTATGCGGAATCAAGGCTCACATTGGGTTTCTACAGATTATACCTGATCACAGTGAGTCCATAGTGAACCGCATAATTTCAAGGATAACAGGGGATCTATAGATAAGTACCCTGCGTAACATGTTAGGACTTTATAGGAAAATAATCAAATATTAATTTAATTATTTAAGGATATCAGTGGATCTTTACATTATTAGCAACAGCTGCGACTCTATACAGATCTATAGATTATTAGGGATCATTGTGATTCTATAGTTCTATACATTATTGGGGATACATGTGATTTTATAAATCTATACATTTTTGAGGGTTAATGTGATTCTTTACAGATCTATACATTAATGTGGATCACTGTGACTACACAGTCTTAGGGATCACAGTGACTGACTATACATTGTCAGGGGCCACTGTCACCCTCTGTACATTATCAGGGGCCACTGTCACCCTCTGTACATTATCAGGGGCCACTGTCACCCTCTGTACATTATCAGGGGCCACTGTCACCCTCTGTACATTATCAGGGGCCACTGTCACCCTCTGTACATTATCAGGGGCCACTGTCACCCTCTGTACATTATCAGGGGCCACTGTCACCCTCTGTACATTATCAGGGGTCACTGTCACCCTCTGTACATTATCAGGGGTCACTGTCACCCTCTGTACATTATCAGGGGTCACTGTCACCCTCTGTACATTATCAGGGGTCACTGTCACCCTCTGTACATTATCAGGGGTCACTGTCACCCTCTGTACATTATCAGGGGCCACTGTCACCCTCTGTACATTATCAGGGGTCACTGCCTCCCTATATACACATTATCAGGGGTCACTGTCACCCTATATACACATTATCAAGGGTCACTGTCACCCTATATACATTAGCAGGGGTCACGGTCACCCTATATATATTATCAGGGGTCACTGTCACCCCATATACATTATCAGAGGTTACTGTTATCCTCTATACATTATATGGGGGTTTACTGTAAATCTTTATAGTTTCTGGGGTAACTGGCTATACAGAACTAGTGATCACATTGATTCTGTACAGATGTATACATTGCTTTGAGATCATTGTCCTCATACAGATCTGTACATTCTGAGAGGTGACAGCACGTTCTGAGGGATGGCTGTGGATCTACACAGCTCTGCTGGAACACAAAGTGCCATGGAAGCCAGGAGTGAAGCGTCTCTATACATACACACTGCAGCAGAGGATGCAGAGCAGCCACACAGCGACCCCTCCCTCCCCTATACAATGTACAGCAAAAAGTTTCCCCAAACTTTTCCAAGGCTGCCCCCCGCTGCAGGGCAGGCAGGATCGCACAGTCTGGCGGCACTACATCCACCAGCATGGCCTGCTGGAACTTGTAGTGCCACAGCAGCAGCATTCACAGAAGGGAAAGGTTACTAGAAGAAGAAGGTACTCACTGATCTCCATACTTTGGAATAAAGACCTCTTACAGTTGCATGTGCAGGAGACATTGGAGTGGGTGGTGGTGCTGGTTCCGTTCAGACCCATCAAGCTGTACATGGAGGGGCTCCAGGCAGTGTGAGGGGCTCACTGGGGGGCACACATGGCACAGCCAGCTCACAGCTCTGCAGGGCTGCTGGTGGAAGGCAGACAGATACTTTGTTTCAGTCCCAGGCTGGAAGTGTACAGGGGGGGTTGGGGGGAGTTCTGCTGATCAGTCCTAGCTCTTAAGCTGCTGGCAGTGCCAGGCTCACTCTGTACTTGCCCCAGGCTCACTCCCTGCTTGCCCCAGGACCAGGCTGGGCTGCTGGAAGGAGAAGCAGTCACCAAACTCCCCAGCACTCCCGTCTTCCTTCCCCCTCCTCAAGTCCAAGGAGATTGCCTCTATACAGCTGGATCCAACCCCAGGCAGCCAGACGGGCCGTGACGTCAGCGCCAGACTGGGACTGCCCTTCCACCGCACGGGGGCGGGGCCGAAGGGGAGCTTTGATGGAAGGGCAGGGCAGCCAGTGGGAAGAGGCGACGGGGGCGGGCGCTGCTCTTAAAGGAACAGTAGTCAGTTGAAGTGAAAGAGACTCTCAGACTAGCCAACAGAGGGAGATTAGGAAGTGAGGGCTTGTCTGGAAAGAACAGAATTTTTTTTATACTCTCTTCTTTCATTTTTTTCAGACAGAAAAGAAGTGCTGTTTTTTATTTTAAAGGATGAAAAACATACAATATGTTTTAATAATTTATATATTTTTTGCTATAAACACTTTGCAAAGCTTGTCTTGCAAAAAAAAGTAATTCTTTTGTCTGACATGAAAGACGTGCTGGTTTTATTTAAAGTGTCTGGATAGCTTCCCAGATAGATCCACCTCAGGTTCCCTCCCCCACTGCATCTAGCAAAGCATATCTTAGGCCTCTTGCACACTACATGCGATTACGATTCGCGATTTTTAATCGATTTTCACATGCAATTTGATTTCCAATTTTTAATAGGTACTGCATGCCGTGTTTTTCTTTCGATAGCATCCAGGTAAAATCGCAAATCGGATGTGTAGTGTGCAGGGAGCCTCAATTCTATTTTGGCGTTCAAAAATCCGCATTGAACGATCTCAATGGAGTTCAGATAACTTCTGTGTGGGAGTGTATTCTATCACTTCCAGGTAGATGTTGTTTATTAACTTTTTGTATAGTACTAAACCTGAACTGAAAATTAAAAGTCAAAATAAACATACACATGTCATACTTACCTCCCATGTAGTCTGCTCCTCAATCTCTTTCTCCTCTCCTGGGTCCTGCTTGTCCACTGTGATCAATGGAATTCTCCATGCTTTATTTTTAAAATGGCTATTACCCCATAACAGCTCTGTGGTCAGCACTCTGTTAAACTGTAATATTGCCCACGTGACCCATAGGGAAACATGGACATTACCTTGCTCATCAGTTGTCCTCTCAGTTTTAACTGACAGCAACTGATATATAACTGACAACTGATATATTTCAGTTCTGACAAAAGTCTTGTCTGAACTGGAAGGAATCATTATAAGAAGAACATGGTGAGCGTCTAAGAGGAAATGGTGAGGTAAGTGTAATATTCATTTGCAGGTACATCATGTGTTCATTTTAAATAATTTTACTCGGTTCGGGTTCACTTTAAGCACAAGTTGGATGAAAATCGTTTAAACCAAATGACACCAATATATCACCAATTCAGATGAGAATCTGTATTAAAAAAGTAGCCAAATGATGGTAAACAACAAGGGACCGATATCCCGTATTCTAGTCGATCCAACTGGCAGACCAATTCTGAGGACTATGCGGCAGATATGGTGCAGACGGCCAGTGTGTGCAATGTCAACACTGTTCCAGGGCATACGTGCAAGTGGTGTGAAATACCGCTCATGTTTGCACGCGTCCTATTTGAATGATAGTCATTTGGGATATTGGTGAGTGTGTGTGTGTGTGTATGAACAACTTCATTTAAACTACTTATCGTTTCTTGTTGCTTGGTAATATAATCTGGGGAGGCATCGCTTGTTTGCGTGCATCGACTTCAATCTAGCGCGGACCCTAAGGTTTCGTAGACACTCTAGATAGTAGTCTTCCATAACGAACGAAGAACAACGTGCTGTACAGATTTGGGGGGGGGGGGGGGAGGGAGGGGGGGAAGACCTATGATGACGTGAAAAGGCACCCATTTTCGCTCATGTAGACCAATCTGACCTGGTGTATCCATTCGAAAGATAATTGGTATAAGTCGTTAGAAAGCTCACGTATGGGGCGAAGGCAAACAACCAGCCCATGCAAAACCCTTGTGCATGGCTGGCTACGTACTTCCAGATCCTCAGTTTTGAGCTTCCACTAGTGATCCGATTGGCAGACCATCGTTGTATTAAAACGTACCATGTTGCTGTCAGATGTCATCTACTCATCACATTGGCGTTGGGGATCACTCTTCTGCTAATGATGGCAGTCTAGCCTGTGTACGTAGCTTTAGCAAGACGTTGTTGAGACAAGAGATAAGACTCAATGTTGAAGCTAGCACTGCACCTCCCTCTGACCTGCGAAACCAAAAATTAGTGTCAGGCAGAAGGCAAGAGAACAGGACAGACAGACTCGAATTTGAAGATCAACCTTTTAGGATATAACATAAGCAATTACTAATACTGACAGCCACGCGGAAGGCTGTAACGTTTTATTTTGTGAACAACGACGCACTTTTAGAGCTGACTGTATATTATTGAACAACTCTCTTTCATACACAGTGCTGTATGGAAATGACTGGTAGCGGGCTCCCTGACCAGGTACTTTCTATACTGTGTACTGTTCAATGGAGAGGGAGGAAGGATGGGCTGGTGCACGAGGGAGCAGGCTAAGCTCTTGTCATTTAGGGATCTACTGTGCCGGCCATTCAAACAATGTCATAGGACGTTTGTACCCACATTAGATTTTTTACCTTGGACCTTGCAGAAACATGTAAAAGAAAGGGAAAACACAATCGAGAGCCCCAATAGTGTATTATTGATGATAAAGGAATGCCAAAGTAGCAGCAATAAGAAATATACTCACAAGTATGGGTTGCCGGGTTCAGGCAACCACTTAAAGCACGTATTGGGATATTAGGCCTGTCCCCACTCAGGCTAAAAAGTCGCTCTCTGTAGAAGGAAAGAAGGGGTGTTCACCCATCCACCAGGTGGATAACAATAATTGCAATGGAAACAGAGGTGACAGCAGAGTAAAAATTGATCATAGGTAAAAACAGATAAAAGTTGGGGGGCAAGGGTGGACTTACCTCCCCAAAACCAAACACAACCACTATGTATGGTTTAAACAAGATTTAATTCGTACTCCAGAACAAATGCAACGCGTTTCGCGGGTCTCTAGCCCGCTTCCTCAGGCAATAATAAAGGTCGCGGGTCTCTAGCCCGCTTCCTCAGGCAATAATAAAGGTAGGAGTAACTGCAATATAAAACAACAACATATAATAAAATAACATCTGCCTACACTAGCACTTATTATGTTCCAATGTTTATATAAGAAAAACTCTAAAAAATATCAAATGCAGATTATGAACTCCAAAACTCATTATCAATTTATATACTGCGCCCTATATGAAATAAATACATTATTGGACATAACGGGCTTGATTCACAAAGCCGTGCTAACTGTTTAGCACGGGTGTGCTAAACAGTTAGCACGTGAAGTGCCGTTCGCGGACTTATGTGCGCGCAAAGTGCCGCGACTCGCGCGACAGCGGACTTTGGCGGGCGCGTGGCAAATTGCGCACGCAAAAGTCCGTGATCGCGCAAATCGCGGCACTTTGCGCACGCAAAAGTCCGCGAACGGCACTTCACGTGCTAACTGTTTAGCACACTTGTGCTAAACAGTTAGCACGGCTTTGTGAATCAAGCCCAACATCTGTATGTCTTCCTTGCAGAAATATGGGTCGCCTCTTTAGAACACAATAACAATAACAATAATATTTATATAGCGCTTTTCTCCCTGGGGACTCAAAGCGCTGTGACCCTGCATTATGCAGTCTCAAAGGCTAGGGAAAAGAGGTGAGTTTTTAGCCTTTTTTTAAAGCTGTCCAGGGAAGGAGCCTCTCGTACTGATTGTGGAAGTGAGTTCCATAGAGTAGGGGCTGCATAGGAAAAGGCCCGAGCACCAAATGTTAAGTGTATCCTGGGAATAACCAGCTTCATCTTGTTGGCAGAGCGGAGGGTGCGTGGAGGGGCATAAAGTTCCAATAGATCCGCTATGTATTTGGGTCCCATGTGGTGTAGAGCCTTGAATGTCAGCAGGCAGATCTTAAAATTGATTCTCCATTTTACTGGCAACCAGTGAAGAGTTTGCAGTACTGGGGTGATGTGTGAGCTGCGGGGGGCATTGGCTAGGAGTCTGGCTGCAGCATTCTGTACTAGCTGTAAGGGGCGCAGAACCTTATCTGTAGATCCGATTAACAGGGCGTTGCAGTAGTCTAGGCGGGAGGATACAAATGCGTGAACCAGGGCAGGTAGGTCTTCAGCTGGGATTAGGTGTTTTATTTTCGCTATATTTCTTAGATGGAAGAAGGAAGACTTGACGACAGCTGATACCTGCTGTCTGAGTTTTAGATTTCCATCCAGGATCACCCCAAGGTTTCGCACAGAGTCTTTATACTGTACAGTATCTCCCCCAATTGCTAGTTTGAGGTGGTGAGCGGTTTGAACTTTATCCATCATGTGTGGACCACCTACCACCAACACCTCTGTTTTGTCAGAGTTCAGCCTCAGCCAGCTGGTGTTCATCCAATTTTGTAAATCCACTAGACACGCATTTATGGATGCTGATGGGTCTTGGGTGCCAGGCTTGAAGGACAGATACAGTTGTGTGTCATCTGCATAACAATGGTATCCTAAACCATAGTTCTGGATTATTTTGCCCAGTGGGAGCATGTAGACTGCAAAGAGTAATGGTGATAGTACAGAACCCTGTGGAACTCCATAGGCAAGTGGCACTGGATTAGAGTAGTGTGTGCCCAGACATACTTGCTGTGTCCTGCCAGATAGGAAGGTCTGAAACCAGCTAAGAACAGTACCCCTTAGGCCACAGTAATTCTTCAGTCGCTGGATTAGTATTTCATGGTCCACAGTATCAAATGCTGCTGACAAGTCAAGAAGAATCAGAATTGAGCAATCACCCTTGTCCCTTGCAGTAAGTAGATCATTCATTACTCGGACTAATGCTGTTTCAGTGCTGTGCCTTTTCCTGAATCCTGACTGAAAAGTATCAAAGATGTTGTTATCTGTAAGCCTGGCTTCTAGCTGGTTGGCGACTGCTTTCTCGATAACTTTTGATAGGAATGGTAAGTTCGCCACAGGTCTGTAGTTGGTTACAGAATCAGGATCTAGTGATGGTTTCTTCAGGAGGGGGTTTTATGATTGCTTTCTTTAGTTCTTCTGGGAAAAGTCCACTTTGCAAGGAGCACTGAGTGATTTTGTGAAGTGCTGGCCTGAACAGCGCTGGGCACTGCATTAAGGATCCAGTTGGGCCAGGATCCAGGTCGCAGGTAGTGGGGCGGAGACTTTGAATGAGAATTCCAAAATCTTCTACACTCAGAGTGTCAAAGACTTGCCATGGTGGGATAGGTAGAATAGGTTCTACCTACCCCTGTCTCTTCCCTCCATGGACAAGCACCCCTCCACCCTCCTCCCCTTATATGGACATTGCATACATTGCTATATAGCCAATATATGGATATTTTTGCCGTAGTTTGAACCATCCTTTACGATGCTGACCAATTAAAACTGCAAGCTGATAATAAAACACACTTTTTTTAAAAAAATGAAGCTGCACAGAATACTTGTGACACGTGTAGACATTACATGTGTCCCGAGACTCCAATCATCCTCAGCAATGGGCAGGGCTGGTTATAGACTTTTTTTTTCTGCTTGAGGCAAACTTGAATGATCGCACAGCACCCGAAAATTTGCACCGCACATTATAGTTGAGCCTCCCAAAAAAACACCCTCAATATAGGTAGGTAGCCAGGTATGGGTGCCCCCAGTATTGGTAGCTAGGTATAGTTGCCACCAGTATAGGTTAGCCAGGCACTCTCTTCACTTCCTGTTTCTGCCTGGTGCTGTCCCCAGACTTCTGCCGCCTGAGGAAGTCACCTCACTTGGCATCATGGCGGACCAGGCCTGGCACTGGGATGCCAGACTTATCAGTGGTTGAAGCCGGACCCTCTTAAGCGATGACCTGGTTGAATCTCACAGCCCATGACTATAGGACTTTTAAGGAGCTCTGGACTCTTAGCCACTGCCCATTTTGCCCTTGGGAATGTGTATAGTTTTGTCCAGAGTTGGATTTCAAAGCCATGGATCAGCAGGAAATCTAACATGCCTCATTTTTTTACCCACGTCAGGCTCTCCTTGAGGTTTAGTTCAATCACATCTGTGTTTTCCTTCATGGGCAAATACGTTTTTATCTTTTGGTATGGGAAGTCCATGGCTGAGTTCTCTGTGCCCCCCCCCCCCCCCCCCCCCAAGTGAGCTGCATGTCTCCTACTGCATAAAGGAAAAAGCTCAAGGGATAAGCCTACCAAGGTGGAGATGCTGATGGTCAAGGCCCACCACTGTGGTGATGTGAATAGAAAAAGCCCACGACTGGGTATCTGCTGATGAGAGGACCCAATATTGTGGAGCTGCTGAAGGGAAAAGCCCACCATTGTGGAGATGCTGAAGGGAAAAGCCCACCATTGTGGAGATGGTGAAGCCAACCATTGTAGACATGGTCATAGGAGAAGACCTTTATTGTTGAGATCCTGCTTGGAGAATTCCACCATTGTAATGCTGCTGATAGGGGAAGCCTACCATTGTGGAGCTGTGACTGCCCCATGGCCAGGCTGGAGAGTTACGGAAATGACCACAAGATCTCAAACACGTCTGTCAGCACCTGGCTTAGGAGGTAAACGTTTTTTTTTTACATTATGATCTTAAACAACCCTAGAGTCGACATTCTATCCAACATCCGAATCACAGCCGCCAATCTGGAAGAGGCCAAAGTCAACACACAGTTTTTTGCAGAAGATTGTAGATAGGCCTTCACTTCTCTAAGGAGATCAAACGTGAGCATTGGATACAAGTAGGTGTAACTCGCACAAATAGAACACAACGAAGATGGTACATTTATTGCAGATCTTTATTCCAGGGCAGTGTGGTAGCCATGGTGCCATTTAATCTTACCCTAGCAATTGAGAACTAGCTGAAACTACATCGTGCCATGGGGTGGGAGCAGACATTTGGCATAGTACATTTCTAGTCATACTGATGCAGGTAAGAAAGTGTGATCCAGCCATAACGACTACACTATCTTCTTAATTGACTAACTGACTGCATAATTTTTTGCACAAGGCTCTTTATGCCCTTTGGGAGAAAATTGATAAAAAATATTACTACTGCTATTATGATGTTGTATTACCATTACCATGTAGGGCACCTGGAACTCAGCTACTGACTCTAAGCAAACATGGCAAAACAACATTATGAGTTGATGACAAAATGGTGTAGCGTGTCCCCTCCCTGTTTAGGGATGGTTGTTCGAGTTTTACATAGAATGCCTCTTGCCAACCCATTTTCTTCTCTGCCCCTTGCCATCCTCCAAACAATGACTCTTGCCAACCCATTTTCTTCTTTGCTCCTTGCCATCCTCCAAACAAATTCAAACATTTGTATAACGCTTTTCTCCTGTTGGACTCAAAGCACTCAAGAGCTGCAGCCACTGGGATGCGCTCAAGAGGCCACCCTGCAGTGTTAGGGGAATCTTGCCTTGAACTCCTTACTTAGTAGGTACTGACCTTAGCCAGGATTTGAACCCTGGTCTCCAATGTCAAAGGTAGTGCCCTTAAAGTGACTCAGAGCTGAAAATAATACAGTTTTATACATACCTGGGGCTTCCTCCAGCCCCATCCGCTCAGATCGCTTCCACCCCGCCGTCGCAGCAAAAAGTATCTTCTTTGCGTATCTCTCCAGCAGCCGCTGGAGTGATACGAAGAGGGCGCACTTCTCCTGTGTAGACTGGCCCCGACTGACGTAATTGACGGGACCCGGTTCCTGAAGCAGGAAGGGAATGGAGGACGGTGGCGTGGGAGCGATCCATGCGGATGGGGCTGGAAGAAGCCCCAGGTATGTGTAAAACTTTTATTATTTTCAGCTCTGGTACACTATCCAGTCACTACCAGATTTCAGAGGCAGTGGGGAGGAGAGAGGAGGAGAGGGGACTGACACAGGCAAGCTGATAGCATCTCCAGCCCTCAGCCTGTGACAATGTGACAAACAGAACATGGCTGCCCTCATTGTATCACAGGAATAAATAATCATAAACTTTTGAAGCCGTTTGCAGCTAGATATGCTGTGTACACTATCTAAACTTTAGATAAGATATATAGACAAGTTACTTGTTATAGTTAGTTTTTCATCTCGGATCCGCTTTAACCAGTACACTATCCAGTCACTACCAGACACATAAATTAGGCTGAAAAACGTTATGCTCAGGCTAAAATCCATCAGCCTATCACGTAATTTTGTTCAATGGATCCTGAAACTGTTGCCTGAAAAATATTGCTGTTGATATCGCCTATGCTATGCTGTGTGATACCAAACGCCATCTTACATTGCTGAAAGAGCAGGTCAGAAAACCCCTGCCTTTTCTAGTTTTGCATAAATGCAAAGGGAGGAGCCTGGGGCAGGCTTTTTTGCTCCTTCCCTTTTCCCATAATTCCCAAATAAGTGGCGTAAAACACTCCCGCAAGGCTGGGATACTTCATTAAAAATGAACTGTTGTGAAAATAATGTAATGAACAAAATTGCTTATTTTGTACAATATTACTTAATAAATTATTTAGTCAGTGTTTGCCCATTTTAAAATATTTCCCCATCCTGATTTACATTCTGAAATGTATCACAGGTGGCGGCATCTTTAGTCTTGTCAGGTGCAGCTCTGTGGAATGTTTGTTTAGTGAGATTTCCAAACCAGTACAAATAATACCTGGTCTCCCAGAATGCTCTGAGAAGCAGAGCACCACATAGCTAAACAGCCTAGGCTTAGCATCACTGGGAGAGCAGGGCTACATATCATTATACAGCAATATATAAATTATAGGAAGTGGTCCTGATGCTGAAATCAGGAAGATGGCTGCCAAAATGGGTATCCTGAATAATTTACTGCATTCTACTCTATGTTACTATGGTACCTCTTTAACCTCTTGCCGACTGCTCCACGCCAATTGGCAAGAGCAGTGCAGCAGCCCCAGGACCGATCCATGCCGACTGGCATGAACGGCTGGGAATGGGCTTTTCAGGAGAGCGCGCTGAATGCGCGCGCATCTCCGCTCTGATGGCTCCGCTCTGCCTCCAGTCTACCAGCGACGATCGCAGCTCGGAGACTGTTACCTATGTACAGTGCTGCGATCTAAGGCTGAAGCCTATCACAGCCGATCGCTGTCATAGGCAGACGGGGGGGGGGGCTTGGGGAAATTAAAATAATAAAAAAATTTTGGCATGGTGTAATGAAAAAATATATATATTTACAAAAAATAAATAAACACACCTGGGGTCCATCTGACCCCACCAACAGAGAGCTCTGTTGGTGGGGAGAAAAGGGAGGGGGAATTACTTGTGTGATGAGTTGTGCGGCCCTGCAGCGAGGCCTTAAGGCTGCAGTAGCCTATTTAGTAAAAAAAAAAAAGGCCTGGTCACTCGGGGGGTTTAACACCGCGGTCCTTAAGTGGTTAAGAACAGTTTTAGTCAAGTGATCAGAAGGCGTTTTAGAAACAGGCACACAGGCCATGTGACCAGCATACTGCAAGAAGGGACGTGGCATTCGTTACTTCAACAAAGGTAGGTTATTGAACTTATGTGAGTGCCAGGGAATTGGGGATGAATAAAACCCGAGATACTGTCCATACATCAAATAAGGGCGTGGGGTATAGCTGAAAATTTAAAATATTGTCTATAACAATGAAAATTAAAATATATCAAGAGTCGTAATAAGCATAGTAAAACATTGCTAAATATTACCAATATTTTTCTACTACTAAACCTAACCCTACTCTCACACAGAATCCTCCCTTTACACCTAACCCCCCTAGTGGTACCTAGCCCTAAGACCCCCACCTGGTGGTGCCTAACCCTAAAACCCCCTTCATGACACCTAACCCTAAAACCCCCTTTCTTGGATGCAAATAACATTAATACAAAAAGCAATACATTTGTAAGATAATACATTTCAAAATGATGATAATTTAACATTTTTTAAAAATTATAAAAATAAGTTAGAACAATAATTTACAAAATCATAATTATCAAAATTAATTTAAGAACAATATTTTTCAAAACCCTGATTCTGAAAAAATGTTTTGGTTCGACAGGTCCGACGCCTGCAATTTATCGGGCATCCCAATTTCTTCTTTGGCGATATTTTGCATTAGCGCCTATGGTTCGCCCAAACAGCATATAAGCACCTGGTTGTCGCCCAAACACCCATTGCCCCCCCCCCCCCCCCCCCCCCCCGTGCTGGACTTGGCGCTTCCCAAGGTCTTCGTAGTGATCTACAGGAGCACAGCGGTATGTGAGATTTCCGCTCGTTTCATAGCAAAAGGGCGGATGGGATCTCTGAACTGGGAATGACGAAGCGGTCAATGAGGGGTTAACCTCGACAAGCAGCCGAGCCCAGGGAAACTTGGAGAGAAAAAAAAGTGAAGTGTCTGCGTTGCCCCCGGCAACCAGACTACAGCTGTCACGTCTCAGGTTGGAGGACGCAAGGAAGCCCCTGGTTGGTTGCCAGGGGCAACACCCGTATTTTATCCTCCTTTGCAGGAGTTTAATGAGCGATGCTGGCAGTAGCTTGGCATTCTCCGATAACGAGCATTAATTAATGGCTCTCGGGAAAGAGAGGCACTCCATTCAGCCTTGCCTGACTTTGGATTTCTGTAAAAAGCTAGAAGTACAAAACACGGCTAATTAGGACACAAGGGGGTAGTGTGCGAAGACTACACCGCCCCCTATTGCCAGTCTGCTGCCACTGTCTGCAGGATTACTCCTGGGAGGGAGGGGAGGGGGGTGCAGATAAACAGAAAACTTTTACAAAAAGAAGGCTAGTGGATATTCACACCTAAATGGATAAATTATTAAAATATCCGGTTTGATTGAGACAGATAGATGAAGTAACAGATGGATAAGTGGTGGAACGGGAAGAAAGAAAGAGGGAGACAGATGGGGGGTGACAAAAAGAAAGAAGTGAGAGGAGGAGACGGAGAGAGAAAAGAAAAGTGAGAGAAAGCTGAAGGAAAAGGAAAAACCTGAGTGAAAAGGGGGAGAGAAAGAAGGAAGAAAGGAGGAGACCGAGAGAAAGTGGAACAGAGGGAAGGAAGAGATAGGGCAAGACCGAGAGAACGGGGAAGGGATGGGGGAAGACCAAGAGAACAGAGAAGAGAGAGGAGGAAGAGATAGCGGGAGACCAAGAGAATGGGGAAGAGAGAAGAGGAAGAGATAGGGGGAGACAGAGATAATGGGGAAGAGAGAGGAGAAAGAGATAGGGGGAAGAGATAGGGGAGAACAAGAGAACATGGAAGAGAGAGGAGGAAGAGACAGGGGGAGACCGAGAGAACATGGAAGAGATAGGGGAAGACCAAGAGAAGAGAGAGAAGAGAGAGGAGGAAGAGGTAGGGGGAGACCAAGAGAATCGAGAAGAGAGAGGAGGAAGAGATGGGGGAGATCAAGAGAATGGGGAAGAGAGAGGAGGAAGAGATAAGGGAGACCGAGAGAACATGGAAGAAAGAGGAAGAGATAGGGGGAGACTGAGAGAACATGGAAGAAAGAGGAGGAAGAGATAGGGAAAGAACAAGAGAACAGGGAAGAGAAGGGAGGCAGAGATAGGGGGAGACAGAGAAAACAAGCATGAGATAGGGGGAAGAGATAGGGGAGACCGATAGAACAGGGAAGAGATATGAGGAAGAGATAGGGGGAGACCGAGAGAACAAGGAAGAAATAGGAGGAAGAGATAGGGGGAGACCAAGATACCAGAGAAGAAAGAGGAGGAAGAGATGGGAAAAGACCAAGAGAACAGGGAAGAGAGCGGAGGAATAGATAGGGGGAGACCGAGAGAACAGGGAATAAGGAGGAGGAAGAAATATGGTGAGACCAAGAGAACAGGGAAGCTAGAGGGGGAAGAGATAGGGAAAGCCCAAAAGAACAGGGAATAGAGAGGATGAAGAGATGGGGGAGACAGAGAGAACGGGGAAGAGATAGGGGAAGACCGAGAGAACGGGGTAGAAAGAGGAGAAAGAGATGGGGATACCGAGTGAACGGGGAAGAGATAGGGGGAAACCGAGAGAACAGGGAAGAGAGAGGAGGAAGAGGTAGGGGAAGACCGAGAGAACGGGGAAGAGAGTGGAGAACGAGATGGGGGAGACCGAGAGAATGGTATAGAGAGAGGAAGAAGAGATAAGGGGAAACTGAGAGAACAGGGAAGAGATAGGGGGAAGAGATGGGGAGACTGAGAGAACAGGGAAGACAGAGGAGGAAGAGATAGGGGGAGAATAAGAGAACAGGGAAGTGATAGGGGGAGACCAAGAGAACGGGGAAGAGAGAGGAGGAAGAGATAGGGGGAGACTGACGGAACGGTGAAGAGAGAGGAGGAGGAAGAGATTGGGGTGACCCATATGAAGAAATGTGGGGAGACCGAATGAATGGGAAGAGAGAAGAGGAACAGATAGGGGAAGCAGTAGAACAATGAAGGTGGAGGGGCAGACTGAAGAGAGAGAGAGAGAGAGAGAGAGAGAGGCTCCACTACTTCAGGGACCTCTACAAAGACATCCCAGAAAATGCCCAAACCCCGGAACAGAAACAAATAGCCGCAAAGCTGAAGGACATGGAGGAGACAATCAAGGACTTTCAAAACCCCCTGGATACACCAATCACGATGGAGGAAATAAGAGAAAGAACAAAGCTGATAAAATGTAAGAAGGCTAGCGGTACCGATGGCATCCTGCCAGAGATGATAAAATACAGCCCCCCGGACATACATGAGGCACTCGCAAGACTTTTCAACCTTATCCTGAGTGCGGGCTCCTTTCCTCAGGCCTGGAGTGAAGGCCTCATAACACCCATCTACAAGAATGGGGACAGATATGATCCAGCAAACTACAGAGGAATCTGTGTCAGCAGTACACTGGGGAAACTGTTTAACAGCATCATCAATAAAAGGATCCTCTCCTTCCTCACACAGCAGGACGTACTCAGCAAAAGCCAAGCTGGGTTCATGCCAAACCACCGCACAACCGACCACATCTACACACTGCACAGCCTTATCAAGACTCATGTCCACAGCTCACGTGGCAAAATACACGCTTGCTTTGTGGATTTTAAGAAGGCGTTTGACTCGGTGTGGCACCCAGGCCTTTTCCTAAAACTCCTAGAGAGCGGAATAGGAGGTAGAATCTATGATGTCATCAAGAGTTCATATACTGGGAACCAATGCAGTGTGAAAGTGGACGGGAAGAGAAGCGCGTTCTTCAAGCAGGGTCGAGGAGTCAGGCAGGGCTGCAGTTTGAGCCCAACGCTCTTTAACATATTTATTAACCAACTGGCTGTAGCCCTGGAATCCTCCCCAGCACCAGGCCTCCTCCTGCATGACCACGAGGTGAAGTTCCTGCTGTATGCAGATGATCTCCTGCTGCTCTCCCCAACAGAAAGGGGCCTACAGGACAGCCTGGCAGTACTGGAGAGTTTCTGCACCACATGGGCACTGCCCATCAACCCAAAGAAGACAAAAGTGATGGTGTTCCAGAGAAAAAATCTAAAAATGCCCACCTCCTCATTTATATTAAATGGCTGCCCACTGGAGACCACAAACAGTTACACCTACCTGGGGCTGGAAATTAACCAAACTGGGAGCTTTAAACCAGCAGTAGAGGCCCTGAAGGAAAAAGCCTGCAGAACGTTTTATGCCATCAGAAGGCAACTTTACCACCTAAAACCACCGGTGAGAGTCTGGGTAAAGATATTCAACAGCATCATCACCCCAATCCTGCTCTATAGCAGTGAGGTATGGGGCCCGGTCACCTACCCTGACCAATCAAAATGGGACTCCAGCCCAACAGAAATCTTCCATCTAGAGTTCTGCAAGTATCTTCTCCAAGTCCATCGCAGCACTTCGAACTCAGCTTGCCGGGCAGAGCTAGGCAGATTCCCACTATGGCTGACTATCCAGCAGAGGGCGCTCTCATATTGGGCGCATATACAGAGCAGCAACCCCAGCACTTACCACCATAAAGCCTCACTGAGCCAGGGTGGGGAGGCCATACCACGCTCTCTGAAACAAAACGTCAAGAGCCAGCCCAGCCAAGACCACCAACACAGGCTGACAAAAGCCCAAATAAAAGGAATGATAGAAAGCTGCAAGGACCGATACATAGAGGAATGGAGAAGTGACATAAAGAACTCCCAGAAACTCACTATCTACCAATCACTACAGAGGGAGTACACAATGGCCCCATATCTGGAGAGGCTACACCACCACAAAGATAGACAGGCCTTGAGCCTGTACCGTCTGAGTGCCCACAACCTGGAGATAGAGACAGGACGACACAGACAGACATGGAAGCCCCGGGAGGAGAGACTGTGCAGGCAATGTGACCAGGGGGTCCTGGAGGATGAGGCCCACTTCCTGCTACACTGCAGCAAATATACACCGTTGAGGACCGCCCATTTCCAAAGACTCTCCGCCCACATTGCAGATTTCACCTCCACAGATGAGGAGAGGAAACTCTACATCATACTGGGGGAAGAGGAAGAAACTGTGCAAATAGCTGCCCGATATGTCACAGCCTGCCACCAACTGAGAGGAACATGATAACACATGGACTGTATAACCCCATACTCCCCTCCCCTATGGACTGTATGCCTATACCCCCCTCCCCTATGGACTATATACCCCATCCCCCCATACCATCCCGTACATCCTCCTATGGACTGTATACCCATGTCCTTCCCTTATTCCCACAATCCCCCCCCCCCCCCCCCCCCCCCCCACATTAATGTTCTATTTTGCTTTGGCAATGCTAAATGTATTTGGTCCTGCCAATAAAGCTTTTTTGGATTTGGATTTGGAGAGAGAGAGAGAGAGAGAGAGAGAGAGAGAGAGAAAGAGAGAAAGGGAGAGAAAGAGAGAGAGAGAGAGAGAGAGAGGCGTGAGAAAAGGAGAGGGAAGAGAGAGGGACAGAGAGATTTAAGGGGGGGGGGGGGGTACTCTGTAGACAAAACAAAGAGAGAGGAGAGACAAGGAGAAGAAAGAGAGACAGATAAAAGACAGAGAGAGGGAAAGAGAGAGACAGATAAAAGCCAGAGAGAGAGACAGAGAGAGATAGAGACGGAGATAAAAGGAAGAGGGAGACAGAGACGGAATGAGATAAAAGGCAGAGAGAGAGAGAGAGACAGAGACTGAGATAAAAGGCAGAGAGAGTGAGAGACAGAAATAAAAGGCAGAGAGAGAGAGAGAAAGAGAGAGAGAGAGAGAGAGAGAGAGAGAGAGAGAGAGAGAGAGAGAGAGAGACAGAGACAGAGAACAAGATAAAAGGGGGAGAGAAGGAAAGAGAGAGACAGACTGAGATGAAAGGCAGAGAGAGATAGACAGAGACCAAGATAAAAGGCAGAAAGAGGGAAAGAGAGAGACCTGAATAAAAGGCAGAGAGAGTGAAAGAAGAGAGAGACTGAAATAAAAGGTAGAGAAATGGAAAGAGAGAGGGAGAAAGACACAAAGATAAGGAAGAGAGAGTAAGAGATAAAAAGGCAGAGAGAAGCAAAGAAAGAGGGAGAGAGAGACACAAAGAGAAGGAAGAGAAAGAAACAGACTGAGATAAAAGACAGAGTGAGGAGGAGAGAGAGGAGAATAAAAGGTAGAACGGGTGAAAGAGAGTCAGAGATGAGAGAGAGAGAGAGAGAGAGAGAGAGAGAGAGAGATAAAAGGCAGCAAGAGAGAAAAGTAGCTCTAAGATGTCACTAGAGCTACTCAGTTAACCAATAAAAGTTATGAAGTAACTAGTGCACAGGCAAGCAGACAGACATATGAATAGTACATACATAGACAATCACACAAATCACACCTAAAGCCAGTATATGTGGGACTGTGGCCATATTGCTGAGTAATCTCAGGGAGGGAGATTGGATGCAGCAGTAATATCTGTCCATGCTTTGCGGTATAATGAATAGGGACGCACACCTCTATCCGGAGAGAGCTGTGAGCAGGACCGTCTTGTGCAGCGTCGCTGCCATCAGCGCCTCGGAATCTATAATACGTTTTATTTCCAAGGGAATAACTGGAAAATTGAAAATAATTTGGAGCTAAAATGATGGCAAACATTGTGAGCCTCCCCTCCTGCCAGATGATTGCATTAGTGAGGGGCGAGAACTCAACGCCTAGGTAAAAAGATGAGGGGGGGAATATGTCTATTTTGGTACATCTGTTCCTATTCTGCAGTCACAGGAATTTCCAAAAGCCTGTCTAGACATATCTATTAGGACTTCTCTGCTAGACACCCCCCACCCCCCTTTCATCATTTAACTCCTTCCCTGTCACTGGAAAGGTTTCCCGAGTGCACAAGTCGCCCCCTTCATCCTCAGGGAGATAAAGGATTAAATGCAGATTTGTAGAAAAATGCAACTTCACGGGCACCGAAAGAGGTTTCCAAAATGCGGCAGACGTGCAAGTGGAGGGGGAGGCAAGGGATCCGGGGGGCCTTGGCTGCAGGTCAAGGCAAGTGCTTTTATAGGACCAAACAGGGCACTTGCCCAGACACCCCCCAGCTGCTTAGGTCCCCCCCCAGTTAGGGATTGTGCAGGTCACAAGTCACAACAACTTTACTGTCAGTACAGCGTGAAAACGTAGTGGGATGCACATTTATTTTTCACACCACTTTGCCTACAACCATTCTTTCTGCAGGACAAAAAGCCCCAGCATCCCTTCCCTTTTACCTCACAGTTATGGTGCATGCAGATGATAGGGCTCTGCTCAAAGCTGTAAAGTGACCCTGAAGTGTTTGTGTGTAATATAAACTAATAAGTCACACAATGCCATTGTTACCTCAAGAGAACTGCATGGCGTAGCCTCCCTTGCGGTATGGACGAGCTGAGTTCGTCCAGCAAAAACTTGCAAAAAGTGGTAATGACGAGCTGTCCATCTCCGTCACCAAGTCTCGTAATGTAACTGTACGGCAACTGAGACTTCGGAGATGGAGGAGACAGTGCGCTGCAGCTGTCGCTGGAGAAAGCCCTCGGGTGAGTACACACATTTACCCAACGGGCTGAGACGTGTGGGGGGGGGGGGGGGATCGGGAGGGAGGGGGTTTGGAAGGGGATAGGCAACCCAAATAGCCACCATTGAAGGGGGATCCCCCCACCCGCACAGAGGGGGATCCCCCCTCCTTGCCCACATAGCCATCATTGAAGGGGGATCCCCCCACCCGCACAGAGGGGGATCCCCCCTCCCCGCCCACATAGCCATCATTGAAGGGGGATCCCCCCACCCGCACAGAGGGGGATCCCCCCGCCCACATAGCCATCATTGAAGGGTGATCCCCCCAACCGCACAGAGGGGGATCCCCCCGCCCACATAGCCATCATTGAACAGGGATCCCCCCACCCGCACAGAGGGGGATCCCCCCGCCCACATAGCCATCATTGAAAGGGATCCCCCCACCCGCACAGAGGGGGATCCCCCTCCACATAGCCTCCGCATACAAGGGGGAACCCCCGCACATTCTCTGCCCCGCTGGCTGCCCAGGGATTCCCTAGGGTGGCTGGATGCTTGTTCTGCACGCTGTGGGTAGCACAGATCACTACCCACAGCGTGCTAGGATGGGGGGGGGGACATCTGGCAACCTATAAATCTGGCTAAACACCTGGCTCACTATATACCTGGCTGCACATCTGGCTACCTATACATCTGGCTAATTATACCTGGCTGCACATCTGGCTACCTATACATATGGGTCTTATACTCACCATTGGCGTGCTGATCCCTCGTCTCGTACCTCTGATAGCTTCCCCAGTGTCTTCTTCCATGTCCCTTGGCGGATTTTGATTCTCCCTCGGCGATCACATCTCCCCCGTTGATCGGCGTTGATGACACCAAGGTCAACAGCGTCATCAACATCTTGCAGAAAACACTTTTTTAAATTAAATTCAATACAATAACCTGTATTGAATTCAATTAAAAAAAAAAATTAATTGCAAAAAAAAAAAAGGTTGAAAATTATTGGATATTAATTGAAACACTTTTTGCACAGAAATCCTGGGGAAATTGAACGCCAGGTAAGGACCCAGAGCTGTAATTCAAAATGGAATTTGAACTTACCTAGGGACTCGTACAGCCTCATGCACGCTAAATTTCGATCTATTTCGTCCCGTAATAGATCGATCCCATCGATCGCTCCGTGCGGGAAATTACCGTCGATCGCTCGCGGGTAGGGAGCGCGTCGCTAGCGGCGTTCGAGTGCCCGACGACCGACGCAATAGAGCGGCAATACATTACCTGCTCCGCCGACGCGACTCCCCAGGTCTCCACTGTCTTCTCCGCTCCGGTCTGGTCTCCGGCATGCTTCACTCCTTCCTGCCCGGCAGGATGTTTAAACAGTAGAGGGCGCTCTACCGTTGAAACTTCCTGCCGGGCAGGAAGAAGTTAAGTATGCCGGGGACCAGACCAGAGCGGAGAAGACAGCGGAGACCTGGAGAGTCGCGCCAGAGGAGCAGGTTTATGTATGCGGGGGGGATGGAGCGGCGGCAGCACCACCACCACAGATTGTGAACGGTTTCAGGCTGAAATCGGTTCACAATCTGTTTGCAGCCATACGATCCCTTTCTGATCAGATTCGATCAGAGAGGGATCTATCTGTTGGTCGAATCTGATGGCAAATCGACCAGTGTATGGCTACCTTAATACTTTTAGCCATAGACCCTGAACAAGCATGCAGATCTAGTGGTCTTACTGAAGTCTGGCTGGATTAGCTGAATACTTGTTTCAGGGTTGTAACTCAGACACTACTGCAGCCAAAAAGATTAGCTGCATGCTGGTTTCAGGTGTGTGATTCAGGCACTACTGCAGCCAAAGAGCTCAGCCGGACTGCCAGGAAACTGGTATACTTTAAAGGGAACCTGAAGTAAGAGGGATATGGAGGCTGCCATATTTACTTCCTTTTAAACAATACCAGTTGCGTGGCAGTCCAGCTGAGCTCTTTGGCTGCAGTAGTGTCTGAATCACACCAGAAATAAGAATGCAGCTAATATTGTCAGATTTTTTCAAGAAACACCTGATCTGCTGCAGGCTTGTTAAGGGTCTAAGGTTAAAAGTATTAGAGGCAGAGAATCAGCAGGACAGCCAGGCAACTGGTATTGTTTAAAAGGAAATTAATATGGCAGCCTCCATATCCCTCTCACTTAAGATGTCATTTAAAAGGAAATAAATATGGCAGCCTCTATATCACTCTTACCTTGAGTTCACTTTAAAGGGAACAAGGGAACCGAAACCGATACAAGAAAAAAAAAGTTTCACTTACCTGGGGCTTCCACCAGCCCCCTGCAGTCGCCCTGTCATAGATCAAGTCTCCGGTCCCCCTCTGTCACTTAGTTTCTATCCTGACGTCTGGCCAGTCGATGGCCACTGCTCCTGCATGGCCGTGCGCGTCCTTGTCGATCGCGCTCCTGAGTTTTTCTTGTTCTGCACATGCACAGGACACTCAGGGGGCGGCAGCGTGATCGAGGTTGCGTGTGGCCAAGGCCAGGCAAGTGCAGTGGCAGAGGGGGACTGGAGACTTGATCTGTGATGGTGAGGGCACAGGGCGGCTGCAGAGAGCTGGTAGAAGCCCTAGGTAAGTGAAACTTTTTTTTCTTGTTTCAATTTAGGTTTCCTTTAAGATACACTGTTTGATGTTTAATTTTTTAATTAAAGAATACCCAAAGTGACATGTGACATAATGAGATAGACTTGTTTGTAGAGTACCTAGCACACAAATAACTATTTTGTGTTCCTTTTTTTCTTTCTCTGCCTGAAAGAGTTAAATATCAGGTATGTAAGTGACTGACTCAGTCCTGACTCAGACAGGAAGTGACTACAGCGTGACTCTCACTGATAAGAAATTCCCATTTTTTACCTCTTTCTTGCTCTCGGAAGCCATTTTCTGCTAGGAAAGTGTTTTATAGTTGGAATTTTTTATCAGTGAGGGTCACATTGTACTGACTTCCTGTTTGAGTCAGGACTGAGTCAGCCACTTCCATACCTGATATTTAACTCTTTCAGGCAGAGAAAGAAAAAAAGGAACACAGCATAGTTATTGGTGTGCTAGGCACTATACATACACATGTCTATCTCATCATGTCACATGTCACTTCGGGTATCCTTTAAACATCAAACACTTTTCCACTAACGTGGTCAAGGTTTCTTGATTGAAAGAAAAGTTTCTTTAGTTTTTTTTTTTTTTATACAAGCGACCCTCTTATCAAACAATCAGAAAAATAAAATGATCTGGTAGTTGAATGACTGACCGTCTTAAGGGGTCAGCAATCTAATGGTATGTCACAACTTCTTTATAAACAGCCTTTTATTCTATCAAATGTGTCACACTACAGTGGAATTCAGCCTGATGTCCTGAAAAGTAAATAGCAGGCAAGACACTTTAATCTATCTGAGGAAACAATGCTGATAATGTTTTCCTGCTGAACAATTCAGAGGGTCATTACTAGGGATGGTCGCTGGATTCCGCGGAATTAAGATTTCCATTATTCCGGACGGAATTTGGTGATTCCGGTTCCACTGCGACGGAACGGAATTGCTATAGCGCTATGGCGGAATTTCCGCGGAAAAATGTGGAATTCCGCGGAATGCAATTTTTTTTTTTTTTGCCACCAACCGGATTTTTGCTCGACAGACTTACAAGTTCATCCCTCTCCTCCTCCTCCCCTCTTGTCTTCCAGGGAATTGTAGGATGTCAAAAGCCAGCTCACATACATTGGCCAGGAATCAAAGCCAGGCCTACTGCTTGGAAGGCACCATTATACCACCAACACTACACACTACAATGCTACATGCTGAAGCCAGCCTAGCAATCAGTTCTATTTTACCAATCAGTTCTATTTTACCAATGTTTTATTTAGTAATAGTACTACCCATACAATTGTATATATTATCTGATCAGTTTATTTTCAAATAAATAAGACTGATGGGCACAACAGTGGTGGTAGTGGTTAGCATGGGTTCAAATCCCAGCCAGGGAACTATCTGCAAGGAGTTTGTATGTCCTCCACATGTCTGTGTGGGTTTCCTCGGGGCACTCCAGTTTCCTACCACATCCCAAAAACATACAGACAAGTAAACTGGCTTCCCCCTAAAATTGGCCCTAGACTATGATACATACACTACACGATACATACATAGACATAGGAATATGGTAGGGATTAGATTGTGAGCCCCTCTGAGGGACAGTCAAGTGACAATATACTCTGTATAGCACTATATAAATACTGAATAATACAAATAATAATACTAAATAAATTGAATGCATACAGAACATTGCACAGTTCTAATTTGCTAAATATTTCCCCTATGGATCTGGAGGCATTGAGTCAAAAAGAAAAATACGTGTTCAGCAATTACAAGCTTAGTTAGCAGGTTAACAACAGTGGCCTCACTATTGTTATTCCAATCAGTTCACAATCGTTATGCTGATCGGGGGAAGTTGATTTAAGAGTTAACTAATTGTTGGGCTGGCTAGAAGCTGCAGGATATTCTGTGAAATTCATGCCCAGTAACTTACCCTATCACAGTTCCATCTCCTCCCTGCCATCCTGACATTAGCAACTGTAAGTAATAATTCCCAAAAGAACGGTATCTTTTTTTCTGTATCATTTTTTGATGCCTCCTGCAGCAGGGGAGGCGCTCTAGGCAACTGCCTAGTTTGCCTATACTTACAAACGTAGGGGTCTATCAGGTGTCCTTTATCATACTAATCCTAATAATTTTTTACATAGTGGCTTGCAAAAGTATTCGGCCCCCTTGAAGTTTTCCACATTTTGTCACATTACTGCCACAAACATGAATCAATTTTATTGGAATTCCACGGGAAAGACCAACACAAAGTGGTGTACACGTGAGAAGTGGAACAAAAATCATACATGATTCTAAACATTTTTTTACAAATCAATAACTGCAAAGTGGGGTGTGCATAATTATTCAGCCCCCCTGAGTCAATACTTTGTAGAACCACCTTTTGCTGCAATTACAGCTGCCAGTCTTTTAGGGTATGTCTCTACCAGCTTTGCACATCTAGAGACTGAAATCCTTGCCAATTCTTCTTTGCAAAACAGCTCCAGCTCAGTCAGATTAGATGGATAGCGATTGTGAACAGCAGTTTTGAGATCTTGCCACAGATTCTCGATTGGATTTAGATCTGGACTTTGACTGGGCCATTCTAACACAATGATATGTTTTGTTTTAAACCATTCCATTGTTGCCCTGGCTTTATGTTTAGGGTCGTTGTCCTGCTGGAAGGTAAACCTCCGCCCCAGTCTCAAGTCTTTTTCAGACTCCAAGAGGTTTTCTTCCAAGGTTGCCCTGTATTTGGCTCCATCCATCCATCTTCCTATCAACTTTGACCAGCTTCCCTGTCCCTGCTGAAGAGAAGCAACCCCAGAGCATGATGCTGCCACCACCACATTTGACAGTCGGGATGGTGTGTTCTGAGTGATGTGCAGTGTTAGTTTTCTGCCACACATAGCGCTTTGCATTTTGGCCAAAAAGTTCCATTTTGGTCTTATCCGACCAGAGCACCTTCTTCCACATGTTTGCTGTGTCCCCCACATGGCTTGTGGCAAACTGCAAATGGGACTTCTTATGCTTTTCTGTTAACAATGGCTTTCTTCTTGTCACTCTTCCATAAGAGCCAACTTTGTGCAGTGCATGACTGATAGTTGTCCTATGGACAGGTTCCCCCACCTGAGCTGTAGATCTCTGCAGCTCGTCCAGAGTCACCATGGACCTCTTGACTGCATTTCTGATTAGCGCTCTCCTTGTTCGGCCTGTGAGTTTAGGTGGATGGCCTTGTCTTGCTAGGTTTACAGTTGTGCCATACTCCTTCCATTTCTGAATGTTCGCTTGAACAGTGCTCCGTGGGATGTTCAAGGCTTTGGACATAGCCGGCCTTTGATATGAGCGACCGGAGCGGTCGCTCAGGGCGCCTGTAGCTGGTTGCCTATACTGAGGGCACCTACACCTGACTTCCTATACTGAGGGCACCTATAGCTGGCTACCTATACTGAGGGCTCCAACACCTGACTTCCTATACTGGGGACACCTATAGCTGGCTACCTAAACTGAGGGCTCCAACACCTGACTTCCAATACTGGGGACACCTATAGCTGGCTACCTATACTGAGGAAGGGCACCTACTCCTGGCTACCTATACTGGAGGCACCTACGCTTGGCTACCTATGGGGGGATGGTGACCTTAAAGAGAACCTGTACTGAGTAAAAATATTTAAAATGAACACATGAGATAACTTCAAATGAACATTACATAGTTACCTTGCCATCAGTTCCTCTCAGAAACTCACCATTTTCTTCTGACAATGATCCCTTCCAGTTCTGACAACATTTTGTCAGAACTGAAATATATCAGTTGCTGTCAGTTATATATCAGTTGCTGTCAGTTACAGCTGAGAGGAGAACTGATGTCTCCATGTTTCCCTATGGCTCAAGTGGGTGATGTTACAGTTTAACAGTGTGCTGACCAGAAAGCTGTTATGGTGTAATGGCCATTTTCAAAATGGAGGACGGAGAATTCCATTGATCACAGTGGACAAACAGGATGCGGGCCAGGAGAAAGAGATTGAGGAGTTGACTACACAGGATGTAAGTATGACCTGTGTATGCTTATTTTGACTTTTAATTTTCAGTTCAGGTTTTCTTTAAACCGACTTCCTATACTGGGGGCACTTATGCTTTGCAACCTATATTGAGGGCACCTATACATGAGATCCTATACTGGGGCACCTATACCTGGCTACCTATCTATACTGAGTCTGAGGGCATTTGGGGGGGGGACTGCAGCTATAATGCGTGGTGCAAATTGTCAGTGCTGTGCTATCATTCTAAATTGGGGGGAGCGGCTAACTGTCCCACTGATTGTTTTTATAAATATTCCTGAAAGGTTCTAGCCTTCATTTTTAAGTGTATTCAGGAGTGTATTCATAAGTGTATTCATAATCTTGCTCCCAAGATTATCTTAGACAACCTCTGAGGCCGTCACAGAGCAGCCGTATTTGTACTGACATTAGATTACACACAGGCGCACTCTATTTAGTCATTAGCACTCATCAGGCAATGTCTATGGGCAACTGACTGCACTGAGACCAAAGACACTGCAGCTGTAATGCGTGGTGCAAATTGTCAGTGCTGTGCTATCATTCTAAATTGGGGGGAGCGGCTTACTGTCCCACTGATTGTTTTTATAAATATTCCTGAAAGGTTCTAGCCTTCATTTTTAAGTGTATTCAGGATAATGCGCTCTTTCCATCTGTTCGTGGTTGTTAATAGTATTTTTCAATTATACATATGTGACGTGTCACGGAAATCTGAGCATTTGGCGTGATGTGTCACAACATCAAAAAGGTTGGGAACCACTGTCCTAGGAGATATCTTTGGAGAAAAGAGGTATTGCATATAGGCTTGTGTGTGTGTATACGTGCGTGCATATGCACGTGGGAAAAGGATGAAAGGGGGGGGGGGGGACACAAAAATCAGGTTCCGCTCAGGGAGCTGTGAAACATAAGGCCGGCCCTGGCTTTGGAAATCTTTTTGTAGCCTAAGCCTGCTTTAAATTTCTCAATAACTTTATCCCTGACCTGTCTGGGGTGTTCTTTGGACTTCATGGTGTTGTTGCTCCCAAGATTATCTTAGACAACCTCTGAGGCCGTCACAGAGCAGCTGTATTTGTACTGAAATTAGATTACACACAGGCGCACTCTATTTAGTCATTAGCACTCATCAGGCAATGTCTATGGGCAACTGACTGCACTGAGACCAAAGGGGGCTGAATAATTACGCACATCCCACTTTGCAGTTATTGATTTGTAAAAAATGTTTGGAAACATGTATAATTTTCTTTCCACTTCTCATGTGTACACCACTTTGTATTGGTCTTTGACGTGAAATTCCAATAAAATTGATTCATGTTTGTGGCAGTAATGTGACAAAATGTGGAAAACTTCAAGGGGGCCGAATACTTTTGCAAGCCACTGTATTTAAAGCCAGCCATCATTGACCTAATTGATTAGGCTAGATTGGACTAGGGGTGAGTGAAATCGCTGCTAGCATGCTTGTAAGATTGTTGCCGAACATCCAGTCGGATTGCGAGATCAACGTCGCAACATAGCCACCCAATCGGTTCCATCAGAATCAACCGGGCACGCTGGAGGGTCGCGGTCGGAAGGGTTTGATCGTGTGTGCAGTGTAACAGTGTTTAATTTCCTGATGAGACGGACCCTTGGCCGGTCTCCCCCCCCAAGTGTAAGTGTCACCCCAGACCTGTGGGGAGTGCTCACCTTTCACGCCGGTGCAACTTCTTGCTTCCTGTGTCTGGCAGGTGTTTGAATTGCCACCTTAAGCACCTGTATCACGTAAGATCGCCACCTGTACTGACGTCACTACATGCGGCAGTGTAATGTATTAAAGGTGCTCAAAGGGGCCGAACACAGGAGGAGGAAGAGCACCAGCATGACAGTTGAGCCCCCATCACTCACCACGCCCTGGGGGTGGGTGGTACAAATACACTTGGAGGGCATAGCAGGCTCTAAAACATACATGGCAAACTCTGGCCCGTGGGCCAAATCTGGCCCTCAGAGCCATCAGATTTGGATCTCAAGTGGTTTTCCCCCTTTGCATTATATTTGGCCCACTCTAGACCACCAGAGAAGCTGTATTCGAGGTGAAGCCCTAGATCACAAGGGAAGCCATATGAAGAGGGGAAGCACTAGATACCAGGGAACTGTATAGGGGAGGAAGGACCACTAAACATCAGGGAACTGTACATAGGGGAGGGAGGAGGAACACTAGGCATTGAGGTCGGCCCGCGACTTGGTCCCAGAGCTCAATTTCGTCCCACTTTGTATTTGAGTTTGACACCCCTGCTTTAAAATGATTACCAGTATATTTCATGCTTAAATCTCCTGGAAATCTGCCTAATATCAAGTACACACCATGCAATTTCCTGTCAGATAGATGCGTCAAATACCGTAGATTATTTCCAACAGGTCCGATCTGATTTCCTATTATTTTTTCTGATCAATTTCCTGATCACTTCTGCACAAAATCTACCAGAAAAATGAATGGAATCTCTTTGGCCCGTCCATCTGATGGGAAATTGCATGGTGTGTACCATGTGTTCCTAGAACTTCTATACTAAAATTAACAGAAAAATATCGGAAATCCAATAGGACCTGTTGGAAATAATCAATGCAACCGTCAAGCTAACAGAAAATTGCATCGTGTGTACTGCCTGTACTCACCAGGAGATGGATCACAGAACCCACAGCGACACAACCCGATGAACGAGCATTCCCCAATACATCTCCCTGCTCGCGAGAACACGCGACAGGCGCAAAACGAGAGTGCAAGCGATCGTGGTACTTTGCGCAGGAGTTGTCGGGGATCCCAAAGGTCAAGATGGTTGTAATTGCAACGTGTCGCAAAACGTTGTTCGTTTAATCACACACATTGTTAAATCGTGGAAACTAATGCTCATCGTGCAAAAAAATCACCAGTGTGGAAAAAACTGCTTGAAAAATATCGACGTGGGTTCATAGTTTTAGTGTGTGGGCTGGTAATAGATCACTCTATGATCAGGATTCACCAGAGAGGGATCCGATGGCCGTGAGAAAAGTGCATGGATACCTTTTGTCTATCTATGTATCCTCTGTCTGTCTGATCTCTAGTTTTACAATCTTACTTAAGCCTCTCCGCAAAAAAAAAAAAAAAAAAAGAACATATTCTTTCCAAATTCTAAGCTGGAGAAATATCTGCAACATCCCAGCAGGTAACGGAGGCCATAAAACCACTCTTCATACCACTGCAGCATTAATCCCCTCCAAAAACTCTGCATTCTGCAGGAGACGACACAGTGCTGCAGTCACAGCAGGATACGGAGCTCCGACCAGCACAAGTCTGCCCCTTTGTTCGTAGCTGTAGACATAGGAAGGTATGAGAAGGTGTGTGCTGTTTGAAAAGGGCACACAGTGCGTGGAAATGGCACATAAATCTCAGACAGACGGAATATTTGAGTTTCAGCTCGGTGATATCAGTAGAATAGAGCGCAGGGGTTATCGCTGAACAGGGTTGTCGCAAAGTGACATCCGAGCCGGATAACAACCTGCCTTCAGCCTCGTACAAAGCAACGAGTATAGTCACCCGTCCGAGATCGGGGCTCAGTCTTAGAGGCTAGCGACGCGTCTGTTGCTATGGAGGAGGGAGAGATGATGCGCGGCGCACAATGGCGTGGATTTCATGGGTGGGGTGTGTGGGAAAACAACCGTTTCGGGGTCTTCCAGGCATGCCAGATCTTTAGGCTGGTTTCAGATATAAACTGGCGGCAGCGATGCCGTACGTCGCGCCCGCCGCACCGACAAAAACAGGCCTTCAGGGAACACTGCGTTAGTACACGGTGTTCCCTGTCTGG
The DNA here is from genome assembly GCF_040937935.1 of Hyperolius riggenbachi. Lineage (NCBI taxonomy): Eukaryota > Metazoa > Chordata > Amphibia > Anura > Hyperoliidae > Hyperolius > Hyperolius riggenbachi. The sequence continues at coordinate 180,366,805 of NC_090657.1, forward strand.
CAATCGGCCAAGCAGGAAGTGACACGCGCTTGTGATCACTTCCTGGTTCGGGTATTCAGGAAGCATATTGTAAGCGTATTGCGACGCCAACTTTTAAAAAAAACGAGGATCGCCATAGAATAACATGACTTCCGGGCCGACACAGATCACCGCAAACGTTGCAAAATGAACTTTCCCATAGGGTTTCATTAGGCTGCGGTAGCAGTGCATCAATTTGCTGCACTGCACCGTACCAGTGTGAAAGAGCCCTGAGGCGATGTTGGGGGCTCCTGTACACGCTAGATTCTTGCCCGAGGCTGACCTGGCTAAGATTAATCTAGCATGTGTATATATAGCTTAAAGCTGCTGCGTACACACATACAACAGAAACTAGCGTGTGTACAGCGACCCCCCAACCACCCTTTCTACGCCAGCGGTCGATAAGCCATAGCAGATCAACTTGGCCAAGGGTATTGTTCTTTCCCTCGCCCTCGTTCCATTGTTCCCAGCTCCTTCGTCTCTCCTCCCCCCTTTATAGCAACAAAATGCATCGCATGGAGGTTGTATGTTCTCTCCCTGTCTGTGTGCGTTTCCTCCGGGCACTCCGTTTTTTTTTCCTACAGTCCAAAAACATACAGATAAATTAATTGGCTTCCTCCTAAAATTGGACCTAAACTATGATGGACATATGACTATGGCAGAGAGCTCCTCTGTGGTCAGTCAGCGACATGACTATGTACTCTATAATGTGCTGTAGAAGATGTCACTGGTATATAAATACATAATGATATGGTAGGATATTAGACTGTAACTATGGTAGGATTAGATTGGGAGTTACTCTGAGGACAGTCAGTGACAAAATAATAATATGGTAGGACATTAGACTAAGACTATGGTAGGATTAGATTGTGAGTTCACGGAACAAGTCATAGTTATTTGTGTGCTAGGCACTGTACATACACATGTCTATCTCATCATGTCACATGTCACCTCGGTTGTCCTTTAAAAAAGAGAAAAGCCTAAAATATAAGGATACCTTATAACACCCCCCCCCCCCCCCCCGTCCCCTTATGGGGAGGTTCGTGTTAAAAAATTTTTTATTCTAAATGCAGTTCCCTTTAACTGACTTTGTACTGAAATGTTATGACTCTTGTCCAGTGTCACAACGAGATTACAGCTCAGCAGCATCAAACATCTAATATTCTGCTAGCCCTATAGTCATTTCTATAATATCAGCAGAATAAGATCACTCAGAAATGCTATTTTTAAATATCTCACAGACCCTCATCTGTATAATATTAAAAAAAAAGACCAGCGGTGGCAGAAAACAACAAACACCCCCCCCCTCCCACACAAAAACGGACACTGGATTCTCCAGAGCCTCGCCGAATCCTCTTGGAGACTGCAGTGGCCACACTCGCGCCGGTGAAGCGCGGCCACGCTCACGCAGTTGCCATACTCGTGCAGGTGCCGCGCAACCACACTCACACAGGAACAGCAATGCCGCACTCATGCAGGCCCAGCATGACCATATTCACACAGATGCAACATGAACAGACTCACGCAGGTGCAGCACGCAGGGCCGGATTTAGGCCAAGGCCCCATATGCCATGGCCTAGGGCACCACAGAAGCAGGGGCACCAAAGCAGCAGGCTGAACTAGTGCAGCATTTGCAAGCTTGCAGTGCAATGAAGGGAGATCAGGCGAGCACCTGACCGCGGTACTCTGCTGCTAGCCACCTGTGCAGCAGCCCCCTTGCTCTCTGTGCATGTTTGCATTGTGGCCGGCGGCTATGGACTTGGGAAGCATTGGAGACAAAAATGAAGAGGAAGCTTCTGCACTGGAGATGAGCAGAGAAATGAGTGACACTGATTGCTGCTGCGGTGTGAAGGTGAGCTGGCTACCTATACTGAAGGGTGAGGGGGTGGGAAAAGGAGGGATTAAGGGAAAGGAGTCGTCTGGCTACCTATACTGGAGGGAAGGGGAGGAGTCATCTGGCTACCTATACTGGGGGGGTCATCAGGCTACCTATACTAGAGGGAAGGGGGAGGGGTCATCTCGCTACCCATATTGAAGGGGGGCGGCTGGTGACAGTGGCCTAGGGCGGTAAAGAGTACAAATCCCCGGCCCTGGCAACACGGCCAGGCTTACGCAGGTGCAGCACTGCCATACTCACGCAGATGCCACATTCATGCAGGCTGTGTTCCAGGACTCCATGCTGTGGTACGGTGGGTGCCAGGAGGATGTGGAGAGCTAGAGGCTTCCCTCTTCTTATGTATCTATTTTATTCACCTTAGGTACACTTTAGAGAACAGGAGGAGTTATGGCTGTTACAAGTCTTGTCAGGTGGGAGAGACTAAGCTAATGTGCTTGAGATGGCCTAGTGGGAAACCTCATAGGGAATCTTGCTTGTTTTTTCCAACAGAATAACTGTGCAAGTGTATAAACTAACGTAAGTCTGCTACATCCATCAATGTTTGCAGAATATAGAAGAAATACCGCAATAAACAGGACCGGAGCACTAATACAACTATGGCTTCATGCCACCACTAGGGGAGAGACACCTACTGGCGCTATGCCCGACATGATGATGGGTGGGATGCCAGAAAGGATAAAGCTTACTGCACCCAGCTCCGCCACGTGGGTGGCACCTATGCCAACCATGCACCATAGCTGCTCATGCTGTGGCAAATGGCAAACACTAAAGACTAAACACTAAAGGCCTGGCATGCAGGTGGTCACACAAGTTATGAGCCACCTAGCCTCTACTGTTTTCATGGGACACGGGCGATGGAGAGAAGAAACAGAGAACGGCAGTCCAGGCGACGATAGAGAAAAGACACGCGCCATGGACAGGTGAGAGAAAGCTCCACTGCCTATAGGGGTGTATCTAGAGGGGAGCAGCACCTGCGATTGCAGGGGGGCCCAGAGCTGTGGGGGCCCCCAACTACTAACCTTCCCTTCCTCTGATGCCCGGGACTATACTGCAGCTCAGGTGTTTTTGTGGCTACACTTGTTATGGGTGTGAAGACAGTGATGCCACACTTCTTTTATGACCCTTGTAAGATGGGCCCCAAGGCTGTGACGGGGACCAAGGGGAGGCAAGGAGAAGGTTGTGAACATAGGGAGAGCATCAATGTTTCGCTGGGGGGCCCAGGAATTGTAGTTACACCACTGTCTACCAACACTTAGCATGTTGGTCATTCTGAAATTGAACACGGCCAATCGAGATCTGTCTGGTGCAACCGACCAATTTGATCATTCTAGACCATACATTGCAAAATCCGGCCCACGGCCACATCTGGCCCTCACATTTGGCCCCCAAGTGGTTTTCCCACTGTGCATTATGTTTGGCCCTTTATAGACCAAAAGGAAAGCTATATTAGAGGTAAAGATCTAACTCTCCAGGGAAGCCTTATGAGGGAGGGAGAGGGTTTCTAGACACCAGGGAACTGTATAGGGGAGGGAGGCCCACTAGACACCATGGAACTGAATAGAGGAAGAAGGACCACTAGACACCAGTGAACTGTATAGTGGAGGGGGGTCACTAAACACCAGCGAACTGAAAGTGGAGGTAAATGGTCACTAGAAACCAAAGAACTGTATAGGGGAGGAAGGAGGAATTAGACACCAGAGAACTGTATAGGGGAGGGAGGAGGGCCACCAGACACCAGGAAACTGTATAGGGGAGTGGAGGAAAGCCACTATACTCCAGGAAATTGTATAGAGGGAAGGGGCCACTAGACACCAGGGAACTGTATAGGGGAGGGAGGGGCCACTAGACACCAGGGAGCTGTATAGGGGAGGGAGGGGGCTACTAGACACCAGGGAACTTTATAGGGGAGGGAGGGGCCACTAGACACCAGGGAACTTTATAGGGGAGGGAGGGGCCACTACACACCAGGGAACTTTATAGGGGAGGGAGGGGCCACTACACACCAGGGAACTTTATAGGGGAGGGAGGGGCCACTACACACCAGGGAACTTTATAGGGGAGGGGGGGGCCACTACACACCAGGGAACTTTATAGAGGAGGGAAGAGGGCCACTAGACACCAGGGAACTGTATAAGGTAGGAGGGAGGGGCATTAGACAGCATTGGGAAGGGGGAACATTAGACACTAGGGAATGTATGAAGGAGGGAGGAGGCCATTAGACATTGAGGATGCCTGCGACTTGGTCCCAGTGTTCAATGTCGGCCTACTTTGCATTTGACACCCCTGTTCTTGACGAAAATCATTCAATCAGGCATTGTTTCCAACATCAATTTCTAGCAGATCCAATCGGAGTGACTGAATCTTCCAGAAAAATGGTAGGTGTATGGCCACCTACCTGGTGAAGAGGGGGTTCTATGAGATACAGAGAATGCTACATGAATGACTACAGGGGGCGAGGAAGAATGCCTGGAATCAGGCTATAAAGGCAGCAATTGCAGGACAGCATCTCTCCCCACGACCGACCTGCTCGGAGGGAGACACGACAGGAATGCCCCAGCCAGACTGTACAGCAGGCGACACCGCCATCAAACAAGCCTCTGCCTCTTTAAATGCTCCCTGGGGACATTTCAGAGGCGTCGCCAGACAGTGACGTCACCAACCCGTCTGGAAAGTGACAGGCGGCTAGTTAGGCCAATGCGAAGTAAAGCCGGTAGTGGGAGGCGGAGCGAGGCGGCGCCAGCAGCCAATCAGCGGGCGGGGGAGGTCGCGGCCGGACACGCGCGGGGAGAGCTACACGTGGTGAGGATAAAGCGGCTCTGACCCCGTGGTGACCCTGCTGCCTGTCACTGGGTGTCACGCGGCTGCAGTAACCCTTCACTGCCCGGGGGCTCCAGTCACAGCATAGCACAATGTATATAACGTATGCACACGGCAGGACCAGCGCCGTCGCACAATGTATGGAATGTATACAGCAGAGCACAACGCATATTGAGGGCTGAAATTGGTATAAAAGCAATGTGTTCTTGCGCAGGGTAAGCATAGTGCGGTGTATGGAATGTATGCACTCGTGTCGCTCAGTTCACGATTCGAACACTGATATTATTTCCTCACTGGTGATCTTTTACAGATAGCAAATTAATGCACTTTTCATACCACTTCACATAGGTTTTCACTTTATTTATTTCCATAAATGGAAATGGGGAAAAAAATCAGCGAGATACAGGAGAGGGAAGGCTCTGTGTCCAGTGGCTTAGCTATAGCTAAGGCATAGCTCCCAACTGTCCCTCTTTCGGAGGGACAGTCCCTCTTTGGGAGCCCTGTCCCTCTGTCCCTGTTTCCGACTCATTTGTCCCTCTTTCTTTGTAAATATATATATTTCTCTACTAAAAATGTGTTTGATTGACTCTAAACTTTATTCCCATCTTTTAAATTGATATAATACTTAATTTAAAAATGTTAAAATAAAGGAAAATGAATCAGGATAGAATGGACCATTGTGATTTGAATTATAAAACAACATATTTTTCTTATGAAATCTTTATCGTATGCGTGACTAGGGGTGTGATGGGGCGTGATTAGGGGTGTGGCTTAAGTGTCCCTCTTTCTCATCTCAAAAAGTTGGGAGGTATGGCTAAGAAGCTGTTGCCCCCATGCAAGTCTTACATTGGGGCCTCCCAAACACATAGCTCCCAACTGTCCCTCTTTCGGAGGGACAGTCCCTCTTTGGGAGCTCTGTCCTCCTCACTTGTCCCTCTTTCAGGACTTTGTCCCTCTTTCTATGTAAATATATGTACCGGTATTTATCTACCAAAAAATGTGTTTTATTGACTTTAAACTTTATTCCTATCCTTTAAATTGATATATTACTAATTTTAAAATGTTAAAGTGAACCCAAAGGTAACCAAAAAAAATGAGATTAACTCACCTGGGGCTTCCCTCAGCCCCCTGCAGACGATCGGTACCCTCGCAGCTCCGGTCCGATGCTTCTGGACCCGCCGGCGACGACTTCCGGTTTCGCCGTCACCGGCCGACAGGCATGGGAGCGCGAGTGATTCTTCGCGTTCCCATGCCTGTTGGCCGGTGACGGCCAAACCGGAAGTGTTCGCCGGCGGGTCCTGGGCCATCGGAGCGGAGCTGCGAGGGCACCGATCATCTGCAGGGGGCTGAGGGAAGCCCCAGGTGAGTTAATCTCTTTTTTTTTTTTTTTACTTTAGGTTATCTTTAATATGAAGGAAAATGAACCAGGATAGAAAGGACCAGTGTGGTTTGAATTATAAAACAACATATTTTTCTTAAGAAATCTTTATGGTATGCGTGACTAGGGGTGTGACAGGGCGTGGCTTAAAGGACCACTATCGCGAAAAAAGTATGCAGTTAAAAAATGTGACAGATGACAGGTTTTGGGCCAGTCCATCTTTTTAAGCGGGATTCTCAGGGCTTTCTTTGTTTTCAACAGCATTTCCTGAACAACAGTTGCACAATCTAACTGACATAATAGTGTGCAAGTGATTAGGGAGGCCGGCTGGTATCTTGCTATTTTGGCAGTTAAACTGCTGTTCAGGAAATGCTGTTGAAAACAAAGAAAGCCCTGAGAATCCCCCTTAAAAAGATGGACTGGCCCAAAACCTGTCATCTGTCACATTTTTTAACTGCCTACTTTTTTCGTGATAGTGGTCCTTTAAGTGTTCCGCTTTCTTATCTCAAAAAGTTGGAAGGTATGCAAACACTCTATAACAGTGATGGCTAACCTTGGCACTCCAGCTGTGGTGGAATTACAAGTCCTATGAGGCATTGCAATACTCTGAAAGCTCTAACCATAACTGGGGGAGGCAGAGGCATGATGGGATTTGTAGTTTTGTCACAGCTGGAGTGCCAAGGTTAGCCATCACTGCTCTATAAGTAACAATTGCAACTACAGTGTCAGAGGTGCAAGAAGGGGATGGGAGCAGCTTGTTAATGATTACCACTAATCAATGTATCTATAGAAGTGATTATTATGAGCACAGGAGCAATAGAGAGCTAATACTGTAGTTGAGGGATGGCCCTTCAGGGCCCCTCTGGCCCAAGGGCCTCGATGTGGTCGCAACCTCTGCACCCCCTATTGCTATGCCCCTGTCTGTGTCCTATAGAACAGTGTTTCTCAACATTTTATTGGTATTTACCCCTTTTAAAACCCTGTACTCACCTAGTACCCCCTAGCATAGTAAACATCATCGCAAGTACCCCTTGACAAATATATATTTAATCATAGTAATAATGATAATTGGTTCTAAACAATTTCCAAGCATTTACTATTGCTTTAAATTAGCTAAAATACTAATTTGGTGCTTTTTAAATAAGATTTATCATTTTTCTAAAACTTCAAATTTGTTATTCTTGGTTAAGTATATATAGCCAGGGTACCCCTTGCAACCATCAGAAGTACCCGCTGGGGTACACATACCGACCGATGAGAACCTAGGCTCTAGAGCCTTCCCGCTCCTCTCAGGTCCCTGCATTCCAGAGCTGTCAATCCTGGTATAGCAGTATTTGACCAATTGGGTTTCTGCTTCTGAAGAAGGTGGGTGGCTCTGTACTGCAACAGCGCTAGCCCTCTGTCTTGCACGCTCACACATGTGCAGTACGGAGCCGCCCGTCTTCTGGAGCACTCGGGCTCCCAAAGCCTTTGGGTTCAAAACAAGCTCCTACCCTGCAGGGTCCTATTGAGGCCTCCCTCTTATGTCGGCAGCCCCCTGTTGCAGAGTACAGCCCGCCTCCAAATCGGACCGTGCAGCATTACTTCTTGTATTAATGGCCATGCAGTAGCCTCGTGAGCCACCCGCTCACTCATGCACAGTAGCACAGAGCCCATGGCTCCGGCTTACTGCACGGACTGGCTCAGTCGGCCATTGCACGGCCATGTACAAGGAAGAGGAGCTGCGCTGCCCCGATCTGATTAGCGACAATGCATTTTAGCCAATCTTCTGGGGGGCCACACTCTGTGACGAGGGACATCAGAGCAGGGAGGGAAGCCTCAATAAGATCCTGAGGCTTCCCTCTCTTTAGGTAAAAGACAAGGGGACTGTGAGAGGAGCAGGAAGGCTCTATACTAGGACCCAGAACCTTCCCTCTCCTTAGTCAAATATCTGGTTGATTTTTTTTTTTTTTTTATTATTCTCAGTTTTCATTAGCTTTAAAGATGGATTTCATATTTTAAGAATACTTGTGGTATTTCATGTGTCATTTACGAATTCATGTGGTAATTCATTCTTTATTTTAAGGACTCATGTGGTATTACTCCTTTATTACAGTACAGTTCATAGAAAATGGAAGCCAGCTGGGATATAATTAACATTTGTTAAAAACTGCATTTCTTAAAGTGAATATTAAGCATGAAAAAAAAAAAAAAAGAATCAGATACTTACCTATGGAGAGGGAAGGCTCTGTGTCCTATAGAGCCTTCACATTCTTCTCATGGTCCCAGTGCTGTCACCCCCAGTCGGTCGAAAACTGCTCTCTGCCACCGCTGGAGGCTTCGGGAGCCTGAGTGCTCTCGAAGATGGGCAGCTCTGTAATGCACCTTGCGCTGGCGCTCTCTCTATTGTGTGCTCCCGCATGCGCAGTATGGAGCCGCCAGTGAGGCTCCCCAAGACTTCCAAACCCTCCCGCGTCTCGGAGGATTCAAACAGAGGTGACAAAGTGTGGAGTCGGTGCAAAAATCTTCCAACTCCGACTCCTCAGTTTATGAAACCACGACTCCAACTCCGACTCTGGGTACCCAAAATGGCTCAGACTCCGATTCCTCGACTCCGGCTCCTTAGTCCAAGGGCCTGTTCAGACTGTCAGCGTATGAAGCACGCATATAAAATCAAAGAAACGCAAGTTGAAAAACGCATGCGTTTTTCTTGCGTTCTAATGCGTTTTCTATTGCGTTTTGCACACACACGTGACCCAGGGGAAAAAAAAGAATTATGGGAACCGCAGAGGGAAAAGTACGCTAAAAACGCAATAGTACGCATTTTTGATACGCGTCCATAGACTTTCATTGCGTCCGTTTCTATGCGTGACGCACAGAACTGCATGCAGCAATGCGGATAAGAAACGTATGCGTCTCATACGCATACATGTGAACTAGCCCATTCAAAAGCATTAGGAGACGTTTCTATGCGTTTTTGGTACCCGTATGCGTTCCCTGAAACTGGCTAGGAATGCGCATAGTCTGAACAGGCCCTAAGGCTGTGTATTTTGTACAAAAATCATCCGACTCCTCAGCCTTAGCTGTTTCTGAGCATCGTACTTAAAAAGGATCTGTAACACTTCCCCTGTCTTCCTCTGTCCTGTCGTTGCAGCGTTAACCGCCCCCGAATGGCGGACATGTAAATATTTACCTTCTCCAGCGCAGGCGCAATAGCAGCTTTTCGTTTCAGCTCAGGTGGAAATAGCTGAGCACAATCGGGTCCAGTCCGCTGCGCTGGCACGAGCCGCCTGCACAGTAAAGTGGACCCGATCGGACTCTGCTATTTCTGTATGAGCCCAATAGAAAAACGCTACTGTGCCTGCGCTGGAGCTTGGGAAGGTGAATATTACAAGTGCCACAGCCCTGACATCCTTGTCAGCTTTGGTTTCGGGGGAGCCAGCGCTGCAATCAAGGGGCAGAGGAAGAGGGGGGAGACCTCATTAGGATCAAGAGGCTTCTCCCTCTTAAGGTACAAATCCCCCAGTTGTTTTTTTTTTTTTTGGGGGGGGGGGGGGGTGTATTACAGATTCTCTTTGAATTTGTGATGGTGGGCACATACTGCTTAATTACATATGGAGAGTCTCTGCGTAATTATATTTCGGGTTGGGGTACTATGCTTGAAGTGAACCTGTAAGGAGAAATATGGTAAAAGTTACTTACCTCAGTAGTGGGAAGCCTCTTGATAATCCAGATTCCCTGAGGCTTCCAGAATCATTCTTGAGCCTACCGTTCCTTTGTTTTTTGATGTTTTGTTCAGTTTTTCATGTCTATAAACCACATAGCAATGAATAATCATATATGAATTAACATTCGTAATCAAACGTAGTACAACCCCCTCCCAACTTCAAACAGCCCCCCACCCACACCATCACTTTCTCCTCATACTAGATTCCTCAGAGTCCGTGTCCCGCTGTAGGCCTCGGCTTATAGGGGTTAAGCAATAGCATCTATTCCCCGCCCAGGTTCAGTTGTTTTGAGGTACCTAAGAGGTATACTTAAAAGGTATCACTAAAGCTTTCAAATCCTGTGGTAGAAGTAAGGGTTTCAATTGTTGGAAGAATTTTTTTGTTCTTATTCAGAATGGCTTCCAGTTTATCGAGAAGCATGACATGATGGGGTTCCTCTTAAATCCCATAGGGAAGGATGGGTAGCATAAATTCACCTGCTATAATGGAGTCACATACTTTCGTTGGTGGGGTAGTATGTTCCGGGGAATTGAAGAGAAGCGTAATCGGAACTGTTATACTCACCTGGCTCTGTTCCGTCCTCTGCTTCTTCCGTGTACAGCCTCATCCTTGCACTGGCGTCCTCTGGTCTCTACGCAGACGTGTTGCTGGCCGTGGTTTAGTGATGGGGGGCGTGCGTACTTTTGTGCGGAATGGTTTTGGCAGACATTTGTGCGCATGTGTGGCGTAGGAGATTACGTGCCAAAATGCCGCACCCTCCCCTATAAAGGGCCTTTTCTCCCAGCTTCCAGTGCTGTTCATTCTGACAGCTAGTGTGTGTGTTCACCTGCTAGCCCTGAGCTCTGGCCTTCCTTCTGCCTTGTTTGATCTACTGGATTGCCTGACTACTCCTTGATCTGCTGCCCCTGGTTTGACCCCTTGTCTGCCGCCTTGTTTGCTGCCTTCCCTGACTTCTGCTTCGATTCTGATCACACCTGTTTGCTGCCTGCCCCAACTCTTGCCTGGATACCGTGGACGCCTGCCTGCTGCCTGCCTCAACCACTACCCGGATATCCATTACGCCTTCTTACTATCTGAATTGGTACCTTGCGGGAAACTCAACATTGAGGTGCGACTGTTCTCCTGACCTCTAGCTGAGGTTATCCCAGTTGTGTCCTGGTGGGCGCTAGGCTGCTAAGTCCAGCGTTTCTTACGGAGTGTTCTGGTGAAGACCCATAAGACCCACAACTGGGTAACGCCTCTTCCTTCAGTGGACAGTCAAGAAGACCAGATTTAACCATAACAGGATTCATGGTCAGCTTACATTTCCCCAGCTTGTTAGCAAACTTGATGACCTCTTCCCAGTACCTTTGGATGATTGGGCAAGTCCACGCACAGTGTACCATATCAGCTTGTAGGTGCTTACACTTATGACAGTACTTCACATACCCCGCCCTAGGTGATTTATATACAACATTAAAAGCAAACTTAGCTCTGTACGTCATCAGAAAATGTGATTCCCTCCATCTCTCACTTTATCATTACTCTCCTTATTTGGTTGTTACCATCTACTATATGAGTCTCAAGCTGTGAACTGTGAAATATTTATTCCAACCAGACATATTTCATTGTCCTGAATCCCCACACCTCCTAACTCTTTCTGAATGGTAGACAGCGACACCTTGCCCCCTCTTGGATTTAGAAACTTGTCAAAGGGTGTTATTCGTGCTATGGGTGAGATATTCTGCAGATGAGACTTAGCAAAAGACTGCATTTGGCTGAAGATTAAGAAGTCCTCTCTTGGAACCCCATACATCTGTCTAACCTCCCTAAATGTCAGCCATTGATGTGTCTCCAGATCTAGTAGATTCCCCAATCTGTACTCCACTATCAGCCTATTTAGCATAATTGTCATGCATCGTGCCCGGAGTGAAACTAGTATGCTGAGTTTTAGGCGCAAAGTTACATTAGACTAGGTGGCGTAAAGTGAGCCTACCGCTCCTGTGCAAGGGCCCTTTAAACGTAGACGCCACTGCAGCAAAAAGAAAAAACAGACAAGAACAGGGAACAGAAGTAAAAGTCTCTCGTTACATGCCTAATCCATGTTCTAATAAACAATCTGTCCCGAAGTGTAATCCATAATGGTCTCTTTGCAAAGTCAAGGTTAATTCCCAGTATTTGTAACAATTTGAATGTAATATTTAAAGTGAATCTAAGCAGTTGGAAATAAAGTTTCACTTACCTGAGGGTTCTACCAGCCCCTGCAGCCGTCCTGTGCCTGAACCATCACTCAACGATCCTCCGATAACCCCCTCCCGCCGATTAGTTTTGTTTCTGCCGACTAATAGTTGGCGGTCCACTGCGCCGCGTGCATCCTCCTACACATTCATGTCGGTGAAAGCATTACTAGGCTTCCTCTTACTGCGCCTGTGCAGGATGCTCTCATAGACGTGAACGCGTGCGAGGCTAGGGCTGCACAGGCACAGTGATTGGCAGAATTGGAACCAACCGACTGGGGGAACGAAGGATCCTTGAAGACCTGCGTGAGACATGACTGCTGCAGGGGGCTGGTAGAAGCCCCAGGTTAGTAAAACTATTATTATTTCCTACGGTTTAGGTTCTCTTTAACTACTTTAGGAAAAGAAGCAGGCGGTTTACTTCCGGCAAACAGAAGGAGCGATCAGTGTGGCAGGGTAGAAGAGGGGAAGGATAAAGGTGCTGCTCTTGGTATCCACCTCGGTGGCAAAAGTATCTGTGTTTGAGACAAGAAGAGACCGAGCGCACTCAGGAGAACAGTACAGCAGTAGATTGGGTGAATTTAGAATGATCTCACCTCTAGAAGTTGCTGGCGACCCTGTACAGGAGTAGCCAGCGTGTAGGCTTTTATCCCTCTAGCCAGGGATCAGGCACAAAGGCAGCTGGATTCCTCCTTCACTCGGATGGTTGTTGGCAGGCAACGAGCGGCTCTGAAGTTGTACACCCTGTCTGTGTGCGAGTCCGCTATATGCAGTTGCACAAACAGATTGTGGTGGATTTCAAAGCATCAGCTCCAGGATTGAGGGATCTAAAAGCAAAGCTCCACGCTGCTCCATGAGTCTTGCAGGGGCAGTTCACGGGCAGTTGGAGTGGTAGTCTGATTGTAATGCAGCAATGCGTGTAGGAAAGAAGAAACGGCGGCTGCCGTATAGTGTTAAGATTTATTAAAATATATTGCAACGCGTTTCAGGAGACCAAGTCCTCCTTTCATCAGGCAAGACTCATGGAGCAGCGTGGAGCTTTGCTTTTAGATCCCTCAATCCTGGAGCTGATGCTTTGAAATCCACCACAATCTGTTTGTGCAACTGCATATAGCGGACTCGCACACAGACATGGTGTACAACTTCAGAGCCGCTCGTTGCCTGCCAACAACCATCCGAGTGAAGGAGGAATCCAGCTGCCTTTGTGCCTGATCCCTGGCTAGAGGGATAAAAGCCTACACGCTGGCTACTCCTGTACAGGGTCGCCAGCAACTTCTAGAGGTGAGATCATTCTAAATTTACCCAATCTACTGCTTTAACTACTTTAGGACCTTGATGATTGAAATCTATGCCCTGTTTTGATGGCTACCTCGCTGCCAGGGTGTAGATTTCAATACAATGCCGTGCGTTCTCGCTGCTTTCGTTGCTCCCGACGATCTCCCCACCGATTTAATTGGCTCCTGACCCTGTCTTTCAACATAAGCAGCTCCCATTGGCTTACATTGATAGGCAGGGTCATGAGCCAATGAAAGCGGCTCCTGACTGGCTCACAGGAACTCTGCCGTCATAGAGACGGCAGAGTGGGTGGCCCAGGTTTTCCGACGTGTGGTGGTGACAGCGATTGTGGCGGGTATGTGCGGCGATTCATCTGTATTTGTCGCTATTCCGGCATTTCTTGTACCAGCGGTCTCTGGTCCTTAAGGGGGCAGAGACCGCTGGTACTTAAGTGGTTAAAAATTGGTGAAAACAAACAAGGAGGGCCATCCAAACCAAAGCTGGGATCAAGGATTTCTGTTCTGGGTGCATTCCTTCACAAAGATCCCAAGTTTAGCCCCCCCAAAATAAACAAAAACAAAAAAAACTAAGGGAGTTTCTGCAGGACTACCGAACTGTAACCCAATGGCCAGTGGCTGCTTCACTGGCTTCAGAATTCTCATTAACGAACATTCCACAGATCTGCACCTGACATATAAATAAGTCGCCATCTGTAATATGATGATAAATGTAGCCATCTGTGATAAATAACAGAATGTAAATCAGGTTGATGAAAGATTTTACAATGGGCAAACAATAAATAAATAATTTATAGATGAATATTGTAAAAAATAAGCAATTTTATTTATTTATTATCTCTAAGTTCTCTTTAAAGGGAAAATGAAGTGATAAGAATATGGAGGCTGCCATATTTATTTACTTTTAAACTATACCAGTTGCCTGGCAGCCCTGCTGATCTATTTGGCTGCAATAGGGTCAGAATCACACCAGAAACAAGCCTGCAGCTAATCTTGCCAGATCTGACAATAATGTCAGACGTCCATGATCTGATGTATGCTTGTTCAGGGTCTATGGCTAATGACATTTTTACGCAGGGTGACAATAAAGCAATGAAAGTCTATGGGACATTTCATAATGGATGCAGTGTCGATGCGCTAGAATCATCTGTTCTGACGCAAAGTCAACAGCGCGTTATGGAACAGCATTTGTGGTGGCGCACATTGCCCGGACGTCATGTAAGCCAATGGTGGCGCAGATATTTTAAACTATTTGGCATTAGCGTAGCGCTGTGGATGCGTAGACACCAATTTATTCTGGCTCTGCGACAGAAAAATTGCCTGCAATACGTATTTCCACCACAGGAAGTGAGCAGCAGAGAGCCTTACTTATGGTGTGTTTTGCTGCCAAGAATTACATTAACGCTCATTAACGCAGGTATCTACAAAGCTTGTTTTCTTGCGGCGAGATGCAATCATCTTATCGCACCGCCATGAAAACGCTGGTTGCCGATGTGAAACCGGCCTAAAAGTATTAGAGGCAGAGGATCTGCAGAGCAGCCAGGTAACTGGTATTGCTTAAAAGGAAATAAATATGGAAGCCTCCATATCCCTCTCACTACAGTTGTCCTTTAAATTTACAGCTTAAATATACTTCCCTTAGCATCTTTAAAGGGCAGTCAACCTATATTATTATCATCGTTATTTATTATTTTTGTTCATATATTTTTTTAATTTCAGTCCATCCCGATTTACAAACAGTACTGTAGATTTGAACAAAGATGCCTAAAAGGATAAAAACAATTTTTCTCTGAAAAGTATAAAAAGGGAAGTAGTGGTGGACTTACCTTCCCAATAGAAGATGCATTATGTTGATTTCTGTTCAATAATAATCTTTATTCTACGACTCCACTGTGCAAAGCATTTAGCAGGTGCAATCCTGCTTCATCTGGCAATTATAGGAGCAACTAGAGCCAGTCATTGGAATGCCAAGTGCCTCTTAAAGACAACTCGAGCTACAATTTTTCATACACACAAAGTTGTCTTCATGTACAAAATATAGAGTAGCAATAAATAGTATGTGAACCCTTTGGAATTATATGGATTTCTGTCCAAATTGGTCATAAAATGTGATCTGATCTTCATCTAACTCACAACAGGAGACAATCACAGTCTGCTTAAACTAATAGCACACAAATTATTAACTGTTTCCATGTTTTTATTGAACACACCATATAAACACCATACACCATATAAACATTCACAGTGCAGGTGGAAAAAGTATGTGAATCCTGCCTAGACTAATGACATTTCCAAGAGCTAATTGGAGTGAGGTGTCAGCCAGCTAGAGTCCAATCAATGAGGCGAGATTGGAGGTGTTGGTTATGGCTGCCCTATAAAAAACAAGCCTCACAGAAAAGAGCTCTCAGAAGACCTACGATTAAGAATTTTTGACTTGCATGAAGCTGAAAAAGGTTATAAAAGTATCTCCAAAAGCCTTGCAGTTCATCAGTCCACGGTAAGACAAATTGTCTATAAATGGAGAAAGTTCAGCACTGCTGCTGCTCTTCCTAGGAGTGGCCATCCTGTAAAGATGACTGCAAGAGCACAGAGCAGAATGCTCAATGAGGTGAAGAAGAATTCTAGAGTGTCCGTTTAAGACTTACAAAAGTCTCTGGCATATGCTAGCATCCATGTTAGTGAATCTATGATACGTAAAACACTAAACAAGAATAGAGTTCATGGGAGGTTACCACAAAGGAAGCCACTGGTGTCCAAGAAAAAAAACAAAACATTGCTGCATGTTCAAAGTTTGCAAAAGAGCACCTAGATGTTCCACAGCAGTACTGGCAAAATATTCTGTACACAGAGGAATTCAAAATTGAGTTGTTTGGAAGAAACACACACTATGGCTATCATTCATAAAGCATTCCCGCATGCAGAAATGCTGAAAACAGCTTACTTTACCGACCACTTAGCAAAATTTGTATTCATAAAGGCTGTTTCTGTATGAAAAGCTGACATTCCCGAGCAGAGCGATAAATTACCGCCTTGTGCGGTGATTATCTTAAAAAATGTAACAAAATGTCAATTCACAAAGATTAACGCAAGCGCTATGTGGACAGGGAATACCGCTCCCTTGGAAGTAGCGATAAGCATGCGGAATACATAGAAGTGAATGGAGACAGACCTCCCAAGCAGCAGCAGAGAAAGCAGTGCACGGAGGGACTTGGCAGCTTCTCTGTTTCCGCAAGCCTACCGCCAGCCTTTTTCAGGAAATCACTGCACTTGTATTGCAACTGGCAACATTTATATGAATGACCACCCAGAAGTTTAAAATACCGAAAGCGGTATTTTCCCGTACGGATTTTTGTTACCGACCACACTTTTATGAATGACAGCCTATATGTGTAGAAAATGAGGCACAGCACACCAACATCAAAACCTCAGCCCAACTGTGAAGTATGGTGCTGAGGGCATCATCATTATTTTGCAGGAGAACTTAAGCCCATCTGTCCACCAGCTGAAGCTCAGCAGAAGATGGGTGTTGCAACAGGGCAACGATCCAAAGCATAGAAGTAAATCCACAACAGAATGGCTTAAAGTGAATGGGAACTGCATTTAAAAAAAAAAATGAAGCAAATACTTACCTAAGGAGAGGGAAGGCTCTGGGTCATATAGAGCCTTCTGTCTCCTCTCTCGGTGCTCTCTATCCTGTGCTGGCTTACCCCCCCCCCCCCCTTCCCTGTTTCATTCCCCCGCGAAAGGGTATTTGGAAGTCTTCGGGAGCCGTATCCTCCCGAAGACGTGCGGCTCCATACATCCAGGCATGAGCGTGCTAGAGAGCGTGCTTGTGCAGGCGCAGTACAGGGCCGCCCTTCTTCAGGAGCACTCGGGCTCCCTGAAGACTTCTGAAGCCTCCTTCAGCTAATTTAGTCAAGTACTGCTACCGGGCGAGCCAGCACTGGAAGGAGGGGACCAGGAGAGGAGCGGGAAGGCTCTATAGGACCCAGAGCCTTCCCTCTCCTTGGGTAAGTGTCTCATTTTTTTTAAATGCAGTTCCCATTCACTTTAAACAGAAGAAAATAGTCCTGACCTCAACCCAATTGAGATGCTGTGGCACGACCTCAAGAAAGAGGTTTACACCAGACATCCCAAGAATATTGCTGAACTGAAACAGTTCTGTAAAGAGGAATGATCAAGAATTACTCCTGACCGTTGTGCACGTCTGATCTGCAACTACAGGAAACGTTTGGTTGACGTTATTGCTGCCAAAGGAGGTTCAACCAGTTAATAAATCCAAGAATTCACATACTTTTTCCACAGACACTGTGAATATGTACATAGTGTTTTCAATAAAAACATGGAAACATTTAATTATGTGTGTGATATTAGTTTAAGCAGGCTATGATTGTCTATTGTTGTGACTTTGTTGAAGATCAGATCACATTTTATGACCAATTTGTGCAGAATCCATATAATTCCAAAGGGTTCACATACTATTTCTTGCTACTGTACTGTACATTGCTGTTTTTGTTATTACATATTTTTGTTGTTAAATGTTACTTTGGTTGAGATTCCTAAGGGGTTTTATAGTTTGATGGTTAAAAAGATGCCATCTTAAAGAGAATCTGTACTCTAATATTCTTACACTAAAAAGCATACCATTCTATTCCTTATTTTCTCCTGTGCCCCTCTGTGCTGTTTCTGCCACTCTCTGCTGCAATCCTGGCTTGTAATTAACAGTTTTAGGCAGTGTTTACAAACAAACTAACCAGCTTCTAATAGGCTCAGCTAAGCATAGTGTGTGAGTATGCAGGGGGCCTGCAGAGGGTGTGTATCGCTTCTACCAATCACAAGCAGCCCTGCACATTCCACACAATCAAAGCCTTAGGGCCCGTTTCCACTAGTGCGACGCGATTTCGCCGGCATTCCGACGCTTGTAAAAACGCGTGCGGATGCGTTTCCGCATGCGTTTTACCCGCGATTTCGCGTGCGATTTGCGAAATTAACCATGACACTGCCAGGGCAAAATAACATTGAAAAAGGTGCGAAATCGCGGGTAAAAACGCATGTAACAAACGCATGCATTTTTACTATTAAATACATTAGCGGCGATTCGCACGGATTCCCGACGCAGGCGAAATCTGTGGGTCCCGCCGTGCAGATTTGGCCCGCCGCCAAATCGCTCCCGCACGCCGCATAGGTGGAAACAGCCCCATCCACTAACATTAAGTATGCGAATCCGCATGCAGTGCCCGCATGCGGATTCGCCCTAGTGGAAACGAGCCCTTAGCCCGACAAACAGGACAGAGGAAAGATACATTGATTTATTACAGAGACAGTGTAATTAGGAAGAGCTGCAGTAAGCCCCAGCACATTAGAACAGGCATAGGAACTCATAGGATAGAAGAACTAAGGCTGAAAAAATTGTTACAGAGTCTCTTTAAAAATGTTCCTCCTCTCAGGACAGTCAGTGACATGATTGTGTACTCGGTGAAGTGCTGCAGAAGATGTCAGTGCTACAGTGGGATGCAAAAGTTTGGGCAATCTTGTTAATCGTCATGATTTTCCTGTATAAAACATTGGTTGTTATGATAAAAAATGTCAGTTAAATATATCATATAGGAGACACACACAGGGATATTTGAGAAGTGAAATGAAGTTTATTGGATTTACAGAAAGTGTGCAATAATTATTTAAATAAAATTAGGCAGGTGCATAAATTTGGGCATTTTATTGATTCCAAAACCTTTTAGAACGAATTATTGGAATTCAAATTAGCTTGGTAAGCTCAGTGACCCCTGACCTACATACACAGGTGGATCCAATTATGAGAAAGAGTATTTAATGGGGTCAATTGTAAGTTTCCCTCTTCTTTTCTTTTATTTTTAAAGAGTAGCAACATGGGGGGCTGAAAACAACTCTCAAATTACCTGAAGACAAAGATTATTCACCATCATGGTTTAGGGGAAGGATACAGAAAGCTGTCTCAGATATTTCAGCTGTCTGTTTCCACAGTTAGGAACATATTGAGGAAATGGAAGACCACAGGCTCAGTTCAAGTTAAGGCTCAAAGTGGCAAACCAAGAAAAATCTCGGATAGACAGAAGTGACGAAAGGTGTGAACAGTCAGTCAAACCACAGACCAGCACCTAAGACCGACAATATCATCTTGCTGCAGATGGAGTCACTGTGCATCGTTCAACCATTCAGCGCACTTTACACAAGGAGCTGCTGTATGCGAGAGTGATGCAGAGGAAGCCTTTTCTCCGTCCACAGCACAAACAGAGCTGCTTGAGGTATGCTAAAGCACATTTGGGCAAGCCAGCTTCATTTTGGAATAAGGTGCTGTGGACTGATGAAATTAAAATTGAGTTATTTGGGCAAAACAAGGGGCGTTATGCATGGAGGAAAAAGAACACAGCTTTCCAAGAAACACCTGTTACCTACAGTAAAATATGGTGGTGATTCCATCATGCTGTTGGGCTGTGTGGCCAGTGCAGGGACTGGGAATCTTGTCAAAGTTGAGGGATGCATGGATTCCACTCAGTATCAGCAGATTCTGGAGACCAATGTACAGGAATCGGTGACAAAGCTGAAGCTGCACCGGGGCTGGATCTTTCAACAAGACAACGACCCTAAACACTGCTCAAAATCCACTAAGGCATTCATGCAGAGGAACAAGTACATTTTGAAATGGCCATCTCAGTCCCCAGACCTGAATATAATTTAAAATCTGTGGTGTGAGTTAAAGAGAGCTGTCCATGCTTGGAAGCCATCAAACCTGAATGAACTAGAGATGTTTTGTAAAGAGGAATGGTCCAAAATACCTTCAACCAGAATCCAGACTCTCATTGGAACCTACAGGAACCGTTTAGAGGCTTTAATGTCTGCAAAAGGAGGATCTATTAAATATTGATTTCGTTTCTTTTTTTGTGGTACCCAAATGTATGCACCTGCCTAATTTTGTTTAACCACTTGAGGACCTAGGGCTTTCTACCCCTTAAGGACCGGCCACTTTTTTTCCATTCAGACCACTGCAGCTTTCACGGTTTATTGCTCGCTCATACAACCTACCACCTAAATGAATTTTGGCTCCTTTTCTTGTCACTAATAAAGCTTTCTTTTGGTGCTATTTGATTGCTCCTGCGATTTTTACTTTTTATTATATTCATCAAAAAAGACATGAATTTTGGCAAAAAAAATGATTTTTTTAACTTTCTGTGCTGACATTTTTCAAATAAAGTAAAATTTCTGTATACATGCAGCGCGAAAAATGTGGACAAACATGTTTTTGATAAAAAAAAAAACCCATTCAGTGTATATTTATTGGTTTGGGTAAAAGTTATAACGTTTACAAACTATGGTGCAAAAAGTGAATTTTCCCATTTTCAAGCATCTCTGACTTTTCTGACCCCCTGTCATGTTTCATGAGGGGCTAGAATTCCAGGATAGTATAAATACCCCCCAAATGACCCCATTTTGGAAAGAAGACATCCCAAAGTATTCACTGAGAGGCATAGTGAGTTCATAGAAGATATTATTTTTTGTCACAAGTAAGCGGAAAATGACACTTTGTGAGGAAAAAAAAAAAAAAAAAAAGTTTCCATTTCTTCTAACTTGCGACAAAAAAAAATGAAATCTGCCACGGACTCACCATGCCCCTCTCTGAATACCTTAAAGGGTCTACTTTCCAAAATGGGGTCATTTGTGGGGTGTGTTTACTGTCCTGACATTTTGGGGGGTGCTAAATTGTAAGCACCCCTGTAAAGCCTAAAGGTGCTCATTGGACTTTGGACCCCTTAGCGCAGTTAGGCTGCAAAAAAGTGCCACACATGTGGTATTGCCGTACTCAGGAGAAGTAGTATAATGTGTTTTGGGGTGTATTTTTACACATACCCATGCTGGGTGGGAGAAATATCTCTGTAAATGACAATTTGTTAATTTTTTTTACACACAATTGTCCATTTACAGAGATCTTTCTCCCACTCAGCATGGGTATGTGTAAAAATACACCACAAAACACATTATACTACTTCTCCTGAGTACGGCGATACCATATGTGTGGCACTTTTTTGCACCCTAACTGCGCTAAAGGGCCCAAAGTCCAATGAGTACCTTTAGGATTTCACAGGTCATTTTGAGAAATTTCGTTTCAAGACTACTCCTCACGGTTTAGGGCCCCTAAAATGCCAGGGCAGTATAGGAACCCCACAAATGACCCCATTTTAGAAAGAAGACACCCCAAGGTATTCCGTTAGGAGTATGGTGAGTTCATAGAAGATTTTATTTTTTGTCAAAAGTTAGCGGAAAATGACACTTTGTGAAAAAACACAATTAAAATCAATTTCCGCTAACTTGTGACAAAAAATAAAATCTTCTATGAACTCGCCATACTACTAACGGAATACCTTGGGGTGTCTTCTTTCTAAAATGGGGTCATTTGTGGGGTTCCTATACTGCCCTGGCATTTAAGGGGCCCTAAACCGTGAGGAGTAGTCTTGAAACGAAATTTCTCAAAATGACCTGTGAAATCCTAAAGGTACTCATTGGACTTTGGGCCCTTTAGCGCAGTTAGGGTGCAAAAAAGTGCCACACATGTGGTATCGCCGTACTCGGGAGAAGTAGTACAATGTGTTTTGGGGTGTATTTTTACACATACCCATGCTGGGTGGGAGAAATAACTCTGTAAATGGACAATTGTGTGTAAAAAAATCAAAAGATTGTCATTTACAGAGGTATTTCTCCCACCCAGCATGGGTATGTGTAAAAATACACCCCAAAACACATTATACTACTTCTCCCGAGTACGGCAATACCACATGTGTGGCACTTTTTTGCACCCTAACTGCGCTAAAGGGCCCAAAGTCCAATGAGTACCTTTAGGATTTCACAGGTCATTTTTGTTTTAAGACTACTCCGCACGGTTTAGGGCCCCTAAAATGCCAGGGCAGTATAGGAACCCCACTAATGACCCCATTTTACAAAGAAGACACCCAAAGGTATTCCGTTAGGAGTATGGTGAGTTCATAGAAGATTTTTTTTTTTTTTTTTTTTTTTGTTATACTTGTTTTATTTTCAAAAATACTGATTTCACTGTATTACAATTTGTCCACATTTTGACAATGTTACAAATATCCAACCAGTAGAAAATAGTGCAACAGAGGTAAACTGCGAACGTGGAAGAGTCTTGGTAAGAATCTTATTTAAGTGAAAACATGAATAAACCAGATAAGTCCTAAGGAGGCAAAAGTCTTAGCTCATAGGAGAGCGTTTTCAGATGTGATGTTGATTGTAGTTTAAGTCTTCGCTGTGGAGAATAGAGAGTAACACATTGCCAACACAAGGGGTTGGATGCAGATTTAATTGTGTAAGCGTCAAAACTCGAAAAAGGAAAGAGGAGAAAAGAAGAAAAGACAATTGTATCTACATAGAAGTATATAGAAAAGTGGGGCCACTCTGATACTACTCTGACCTATGCTTCATAGAGGAGTTGTATGGGTGTTACCAAGGGCCTGGGCTGTGTATCGTCTAAGGTGGATGGTAAATAGGAGAGGAATAGGGCCATGAATCCCACATTTTGTGGAAATTTAATTCCGTATCTCTCAGTGATGCTGTGAGTTGTTCCATATTTTTTGTCCAGTTAATTTTATGAATGACTTCTGATATATCAGGGGGTGCTAATTTTTTCCAATTGGACGCAATAGTTAGTCTAGTAGCAGTTAGTATGTGGGTAATTAGACGGTTGGAGTGTTTGGGAACTTTTTTCAAAGGTTTGCCCAGGATCATATGCACAGGATCTAAGGGAACTGTAATATCCATTGATGTTTTGATTAGATCCCGAACTGTGGACCATAGATTGGAGATCAGGGGGCAGAACCAGAAAATATGTTCTGTGGTTCCTTTATTATTGCACCCTCTCCAGCAAAGATCCGATGAGCCTGGGTAGATCTTTGCTAATTTGGCTGGTGTTAGATACCAGTGGAAGAGGATCTTATAGATATTTTCTCGAATCTGAATACATTGAGATGAATGTCTAGCATTGGTCCATATCTCAGACCAATCTTCTAGGGGAATGGGGGTTGAGAGGGAACTGGCCCATTTATGCATATAGATGTGATCAGGTGACCATGTTCCTGATTTTGTATGTAGTAGAGCGTAAATCTGAGATATCAGGCCCTTTTGGTGGCCAGGCTGTTTACAAATTCGTTCAAAGGGAGATAGAGTAGGAGGTGATTTTTTCAGGAGAGTTTGCAGAAAATGGGAGATCTGGTTATACTGCAATAGAAGTTGGGATGTGAAAGTAATTTTTTCCTCTAGGTGGGGTTTGCCATATGCTTTGCCCGTTAGTGGATTGAGCCAATCGCTGAGGTTAAAGTAACCCAGGTTAAACCACCTATTCATAAAGGAGTTTGATAGCCCTGGGGGGAAATGGGGATTGCCCAAAATTGGGCATAGAGGTGAAGGAGATGACTTCAACTTGGCGGAGTGGCTGGTATTTTTCCAAATATTGAGCGTAAATTTAATGGTAGGAAGCAATTGTTGTTCATTGGTCCTAGGTTGAGGGTGAGACCATAGGAGAGATGCGAGGGACATGGGGAGAATGCTAGAGGCCTCGATAAGACCCCATTTGGTGAAGACCTTCAGGCTTGTCCATTCAGGGAGTTGGCGCAGGTGTGAGGCTTGATAATAATACCTAAGATGAGGTACCCCTAGGCCCCCCTGATCCCTAGGAGAGAGGAGAACAGATCTTGAAATTCGAGATCGTTTATGATTCCAAATAAATGAGAAGAAGGCTGACTGCAGGGATGATAACTGGTGGGCAGGGACCTGGACTGGGAGGGTCTCAAACAGATATAGGAGACGTGGGAGTATATTCATTTTGAGGGCGTAGATGCGACCTAACCAGGAGATCTTATAGGCCGTCCATTTGTGGAGGTCTTGTAATATTTTTTGGATAAGAGAAGGGAAGTTGCGTTTGTAAAGTGTACTATATGTAGGAGTTAAATGGATACCTAGATATTTTAGTGAGTGGGTTTGCCATCTATAGGGGAAAGATGACTGTATTATTGTAAGTAACTGAGAGGGAATTTTAATAGGCAGGGCCTCCGTTTTGTCCTGGTTAAGTTTGAATCCAGACAGGGATTCAAACATTCTCAGGGTATCATGTAGGATTGGGAGTGTAGTGAGGGGATTAGTGAGGGTAAGGAGTATGTCGTCTGCAAAGAGGGATATTTTATATTCTCGTTTACCAAATAAGATTCCTGTGATATCTGTATTTTGTCTTATAGCTGAAGCCAGGGGCTCGATACTCAGAGCAAATAGTAAGGGGGAGAGAGGGCAGCCCTGTCTAGTGCCATTATGGATCGGGAAAGGGGATAGGGGAGCAAAGGGTAATTTAATCGAAGCTGAAGGGGATGAATATAGAAATTTTATCATGGAGAGAAATGGACCTGAAAAGCCTTGGTGGTTTAGAACATGGAAGAGGAAAGGCCAATTGAGACGGTCAAAAGCCTTCTCTGCATCTAAACTAAGAAGCAGAGAAGGGTTGTTGGATCTATTCATTATGGATATAAGATTAATAGCTCGGCGGGTATTGTCCCCTGCTTGTCTACCCATAATGAAGCCCACTTGATCGTTATCAATAAGTCTGATAAGGATAGGATTGAGGCGGTTGGCTAAGGTTTTAGTGATGATCTTCAGGTCTGAGTTGAGAAGGGAGATAGGGCGATAGCTTTGGGGTAAATGGGGGTCTTTACCATCCTTTGGGAGGACAGTAAGCAGGGATGCTAATAAGGAAGGAGGGGGGGGGGGGTTTCCCCTTCCATAATCTTATTTGCTAAATTTACCAGGTGAGGGGTAAGAATAGAGCTGAAGTTTTTGTAATAGGAGTAGGGAAGGCCGTCTGGTCCTGGTGACTTGGACGATGGAAGGGCTTTAAGTATTTCTAAGACCTCTTCAGTTGTTATGGGGGTATTAAGAGATAGGCGTTCTTGTTCTGTGAGTTTTGGAAGGTTTAGCTGAGTGAGGAAGGATAGGACCCTTGAGTCGTAATTTAGAGAGGAGGAGGGGTCTGGCAAGTTGTACAGTTGCTCGTAAAAAGATGTAAAGATTTGAGCTATCCGGGAGGGGTCATGATGAAGAGTGCCCTGTTGGTCTTTTAAGGAGTGGACGGCCTGATATGATCCCCTGGGGTTTAGCTTTCGGGCCAATATGGTGTGAGGTTTGTTGCCCCTTTCAAAAAATAACTGTCTTGTCCATTTTAAGCTTTTCTCTAGCTGAGATGATTGAAGGGACCTAATGTCTAATTTTATGCGTTGAATGTCAGAAAAGTGGACCTGTGTGGGCTGTAATTTGTATATGGAGTATGCCTTAGCACATTGAGATGTGTCAGCTTTTCAGAGGAAAAACGTTTACGTTTGGAGCTTTCTGCAATGAAGAAGCCTCTTATAAAAGCTTTATGGGATTCCCAAACTAAGCCAAGGGACGGAACTGAATCTATGTTTATATCAAAGAATGATTTTAATTCTTCACAGCATTTAGAAATTAAAGTTTTATCTCTGAAAAGTGACTCATTCAGTCTCCAGTGCATAGGTTTATGGGGGGAGGATAACCAGTCGAGTTCTGCTGTTACCGCTTGATGGTCTGACCATGCAGTTGGGATAATATTTGAGGAGATAAGTATCGGTAGAGTAGAAGATTTTATTTTTTGCCACAAGTTAGCGGAAATTGATTTGAATTGTTTTTCTTCACAAAGTGTCATATTCCGCTAACTTGTGACAAAAAATAAAATCTTCTATGAACTCACCATGCTCCTAACGGAATACCTTTGGGTGTCTCCTTTCTAGAATGGGGTCATTTGTGGGGTTCCTATACTCCCCTGGCATTTTAGGGGCCCTAAACCGCGAGGAGTAGTCTTGAAACTAAATGTCGCAAAATGACCTGTGAAATCCTAAAGGTACTCATTGGACTTTGGGCCCCTTAGCGCACTTAGGGTGTAAAAAAGTGCCACACATGTGGTACCGCCGTACTCAGGAGAAGTAGTATAATGTGTTTTGTGGTGTATTTTTACACATACCCATGCTGGGTGGTAGAAATATCTCTGTACATGACAATTGTTTGATTTTTTTTTACACACAATTGTCCATTTACAGAGAGATTTCTCCCACCCAGCATGGGTATGTGTAAAAATACACCCCAAAACACATTATACTACTTCTCCTGAGTACGGCGATACCACATGTGTGACACTTTTTTTGCAGCCTAGGTGCGCTAAGGGGCCCAACGTCCTATTCACAGGTCATTTTGAGGCATTTGTTTTCTAGACTACTCCTCACGGTTTAGGGCCCCTAAAATGCCAGGGCAGTATAGGAACCCCACAAGTGACCCCATTTTAGAAAGAAGACACCCCAAGGTATTCCATTAGGTGTATGGCAAGGTCATCGAAGATTTTATTTTTAGTCACAAGTTAGTGAAAAATGACACTTTGTGAAAAAAACCCAATAAAAATCAATTTCCGCTAACTTTTGACAAAAAATAAAATCTTCTATGAACTCGTCATACACCTAACAGAATACCTTGGGGTGTCTTTTTTCTAAAATGGGGTCACTTGTGGGGTTCCTATACCGCCCTGGCATTTTACGGGCCCAAAACCGTGAGTAGTCTGGAAACCAAATGTCTCAAAATGACTGTTCAGGGGTATAAGCATCTGCAAATTTTGATGACAGGTGGTCTATGAGGGGCCGAATTTTGTGGAACCGGTCATAAGCAGGGTGGCCTTTTAGATGACAGGTTGTATTGGGCCTGATCTGATGGATAGGAGTGCTAGGGGGGTGACAGGAGGTGATTGATGGGTGTCTCAGGGGGTGATTAGAGGGGAAAATAGATGCACTCAATGCACTGGGGAGGTGATCAGAAGGGGGTCTGAGGGGGATCTGAGGGTTTGGCCGAGTGATCAGGAGCCCACACGGGGCAAATTAGGGCCTGATCTGATGGGTAGGTGTGCTAGGGGGTGACAGGTAGTGACAGGAGGTGATTGATGGGTGTCTCAAGGTGTGATTAGTGGGGGGAATAGATGCAAGTAATGCAATGGCGAGGTGATCAGGGCTGGGGTCTGAGGGTGTGGGCGGGTGATTGGGTGCCCTAGGGGCAGATTGGGGTCTAATCTGATGGGTAGCAGTGACAGGGGGTGATTGATGGGTAATTAGTGGGTGTTTAGAGGAGAGAACAGATGCAATGCACTTGGGAGGTGATCTGACTGCGGGTCTGCAGGCGATCGGATGGTGTGGGTGGGTGATCAGATTGCCCGCAAGGGGCAGGTTAGGGGCTGATTGATGGGTGGCAGTGACAGGGGGTGATTGATGGGTGATAGGTGATTGGCAGGTGATTGACAGGTGATCAGTGGGTTATTACAGGGAAGAACAGATGTAATTAATGCACTGGCGAATTGATAAGGGGGGGGTCAGAGGGCAATCTGAGCGTGTTGGCGGGTGATTGGGTGCCCGCAAGGGGCAGATTAGGGTCTGATCTGATAGGTAACAGTGACAGGTGGTGATAGGGGGTGATTGATGGGTAATTAGTGGGTGTTTAGAGGAGAGAATAGATGTAAACAATGGATTTGGGAGGTGATCTGATGTCGGATCTGCGGGCGATCTATTGGTGTGGGTGGGTGATCAGATTGCCCGCAAGGGGCAGGTTAGGGGCTGATTGATGGGTGGCAGTGACAGGGGGTGACGGGGTGATTGATGGGTGATAAGTAATTGGCAGGTGATTGACAGGTGATCAGTGGGTTATTACAGGGAAGAACAGATTTAATTAATGCACTGGCAAATTGATAAGGGGGGGTCAGAGGGCAATCTGAGCGTGTTGGCGGGTGATTGGGTGCCCGCAAGGGGCAGATTAGGGTCTGATCTGATAGGTAAAAGTGACAGGTGGTGATAGGGGGTGATTGATGGGTGATTGATGGGTAATTAGTGGGTGTTTAGAGGAGAGAATAGATGTAAACAATGGATTTGGGAGGTGATCTGATGTCGGATCTGCGGGCGATCTATTGGTGTGGGTGGGTGATCAGATTGCCCGCAAGGGGCAGGTTAGGGGCTGATTGTTGGGTGGCAGTGACAGGGGGTGATTGATGGGTGATTGACAGGTGATTGACAGGTTATCCGGGGGGATAGATGCATACAGTACACAGGGGGGGGGGGGGTCTGGGGGGGGGGTCCTGGGGAGAATCTGAGGGGTGGGGGGGTGATCAGGAGGGGGCAGGGGGGGAGATAAAAAAAAAATAGCGTTGATAGATAGTGACAGGGAGTGATTGATGGGTTATTAGGGGGGTGATTGGGTGCAAACAGGGGTCTGGGGGGTGGGCAGGGGGGGGTCTGAGGGGTGCTGTGGGCGATCAGTGGGCGGGGGGGGGGGGCAGATCAGTGTGTTTGGGTGCAGACTAGGGTGGCTGCAGCCTGCCCTGGTGGTCCCTCCGACACTGGGACCACCAGGGCAGGAGGCAGCCTGTATAATACACTTTGTATACATTACAAAGTGTATTATACACTTTGTAGCGGCGATCGCGGGGTTAACATCCCGCCGGCGCTTCCGTATGGCCGGCGGGATGTTACGGCGGGTGGGCGGAGCCAGTTGCCGGGGGAAGCGAGCGTCATCAATGACGCGATCGCTCCCCCGGCATAGGAAAAGGACGCAACGCCCTGAGGCGTATTGCGGTCCTTAAGGCATCCACTTTGCCGTCGCCCATGGGCTTTGGGCGGTCGGCAAGTAGTTAAACAATTATTGCACACTTTCTGTAAATCCAATAAACTTAATTTCACTTCTCAAATATCACTGTGTGTGTCTTCTATCTATATGATATATTTAACTGACATTTTTTATCATAACACCCAACGATTTATACTGGAAAATCATGACTATTAACAAGGTTGCCCAAACTTTTGCATCTCGCTGTATATAATACCTTGTAATAATATGGTAGGGCACTAGACTGTGACTATGGTAAGGATTGGATTGTGAGCTCTGAGGACAGTCAGTGACATAACTCTGTACTCTGTAAAGTGCTGCAGAAGATGTCAATGCTATATAAATACATAATAATAATAATAATAATATGGTAGGACATAACACTTTGACTATGGTAGGGATTAGATTATGAGCTCCCAGTGCTATATAAATACATGATGATGATGATAATCATCATTCTGCTGATTATTTAGCTAGTTGACTAGTAAGGCATAAACAGCTGTGTGTATATAAATAGCTCGCATTGCAAAGAAAGCACATCAGGGCTGTGAGAAGATGCATGGTGATCCAGCGGGAATTATGGAAGCTCTCTGGAGCCACTGATAAGTGGGTGGTAACCATGCTTCTCACCCTTGTAGTCAGACACACACCAGTGTGAGTCACTCTAAGGCTATGTATGTAGTGAGAGTTGCGTTGCATTGAATAAAGCGAATCATACAGTCAATGAAAACTATGCTTCACTGCTGCATTTTGCTGTAATGCACTGCGATGGGATACTCTAGTCCGTTGGATCGCATCACACAGGATGCATAGACTTATTGGAATAGATTTCACCTTGACAGATATTTAAAATACCGCTACCACTGCCGTGCAAGGCCAAAAGCAGCTCCCCCAGGTCCCCCCATCTAGGTCTCCCCCGGAGCAGCAGAGTGCACTCACCTGTCCGCTGGCACACTTAGATTAGCTGTGATCACGTGACGTCCCATTTTAGCACATGATCCTGAGCAGCAAATCGGAGCATTACAAATCTTTCACCTGATCAGACTGATCGCATGCTCCTCTATGAGCTCTGCTACTCTGCTACTGTGTGTGGCTACTGAAGTGTACTGGCTGTAATGAAAAAAGTTAAAAATGGAAAGCCTTTTGGATAGTCCAGAGGATTTTCTGAGCCTTCTGAAGCCCACTGCTGATGCCTGGGACCCTCTAAACAGGGATTAGGGGAACCATGAGCGTGTTTAAGCTAAATACCCTCACGCCATCAGGTCTTAATAAAGAGGTAGAGGTAGCCAGGTTCCTCTGAGTCAGGTCCCTCTCTCACGCATACTTATTGGCCCGCCAGTCAGCTGAGTGCAGGGCAAGACGAATGACGGCTCACCCTGATGCCTCCGAATCACCGCACGGCGTTAAATACTATTCCCCATAGCGACTTGGAGGGAGAAGTAATAACCCGTGCACGGGGTGTGGACGATACCATTACTGCTATAGCCACACAGTAATCTAGTGATATGCAGCTGACGCCGGATGCCCAGATGACCTGGTTCGCTCTCTCACATCCTCGCCCCTTTCATCCCCCTCTGTTCCGTGTCTTCACTGATTCTCATTCACTTATTCCTTTCCTCATTTCACACTCATCTCCTAGTGTCCCCCCCCCCCCTCTCACCCCATAATCCTCCCCATCCCTGCGCTTACAAAAGCTTGTCGATTATGTTTCAGCGCTAGTCTATTTTAGGAGACCCAGCAGGAAACCTTATAGGGAAATTCAGCTAACGTGATTGGGTGGACAGCACCCTCTCAAATTCCTTGGTTTCCAATAGGTTGTAGAAAACTATGCCCCCACTATTTGCCCAATCACATCGCTTTGTGCTGTAGGGTGCTGTGATTGGAGAACTGTTCTCCAATGAAGTCTCCTAAAGTAGACTTGTGCCAAGGTTTCTTATGTTCACCAGGGAACTGTATAGGGGAGAGATTAATTGCCATTAAGGCAACCTAGAGGAACCCACTGCTAATATGTCTAGTTATAAGGAGGGCACCGATCACAATCAGCAGAGTGCCTATCAAGAACAGCACAGTGGCCAGTGCAATAGCTTTGTATGGGATCCTCGGGGGGCTCCTCTTGAACTGATCAGTCTTTTCATACTGCACGCGTGCCGTAATGGTATTGGTCCCTGTTGAATGAGGAGACATGCTGAAGCGCTGTTTGCTGGTCCTAATCTGGTCAGCGCTCTGATTTGGTGAGCCTGCATTTTTACTATCTCATGGTGGAGAGGATTTGTGTAGGGGAAAGCCACTGTTGGTAGCTGTTTGCGCGGAGGTGTGCACTGTCCTATGTGCGGGGGTGTACTCACTTGTGCACGTGTGACAGAAAGAGAAAAACGTTGGAACTATACAGGCTTACGCTATGTTGTGTCACACTTCTCTCTCCTGAGGTTTATATGGAAAGAAGATCGGAGATTGGGAGCCAACGAGAATCAGTTTAATGCTGGGAATACACGGTTCGTTTTTGCCTTCGTTTAAACCTTCGATTCGTTCGGTAAACGAATCGAGTGTTGAAAACGTATGTGAAAATAGTCATAATCTCATTATAGTTTCGATTAATAGACCCCAAAAACGAACGACTAGTGATCGAACATGTTTGATATTATCTCTCTTTATCCATCTAATCGAGCCATTGGTAGGCTTGATGGCTGTTCAGATCGATTATACATTCGTTTATGCTAGTCCGTCCCTGTAAAAAGGGATTTTCGTTTCGTTTCTTTGCAGCCTTCGATCATTGGAAAAACGAAACCATCAGAATCGGAAAAAAAAACTAAACCGTGGGTGGTGATATTAACCGTATGACTGATTATTTCGGGATCGAAAAGGACAAAAGGCACAATCGAAACGAAGGTTTAAACGAAGGCAAAAACGAACCGTGTATTCCCAGCATAAGCCTGTTATGCTGATCTGTGGTTTAATCAGCCATTTTATCTGGTGAGCCTGTAATCTATCTAACACCGAGCACTGTGTACATATTGGGTGACACACGGAGGAGTTGGTGAAGGACTTTGATTCCAAACTTGATTATGCTATGTTCTGTCCCATGTCTTTTTGTCTCTGAGTAATATTGTAGGAGGAAGGAAGTTGATCGAGAAGAGGCCTGTGTGTAAAGCGTGTTTTGCTGATCTGTGACTAAATCGGCCACTAAACGTTGGTGAGAATTTTACTGAATCAATAACTGGATCTGATTGCTGCAGACAGTGGAACGGTTTCTTCAAATCTAACTGCGACTGTGGGGTAGTGAGCGCTGTACGGACCTTTTACATGTACCGTTTTCAGGGGAGGAGATAACCCCATTCTGTATAGCGATCCACCTAATAGCTTGCTACATAGTAACAGAGGGAGGAGGAGCACTCATACCACTTTGTGCATAACATTTATTTACTTATATATGTGTTTTTTCCCCTGGCATAGTATGGCTAATCCTACTGAACTCGTGCTGTAAATTCTTGGAATGCTTTGATGTCTCAGAGGCTAGCAGAGGATATAAAAAATGAAAGCTGAACTTTTCTGTTATTGCCACATACTGCCCCATAGTGACAAGTGGGCTTAAATACACATTATAACAGTATTAATTAGTAGCAAGGAAATGTAACAAATGAAATAAAAAAAAGTGCTAAAATAAATTGACCTGGAGTGCTTCCAAGCTTTTAAATAAAGTGGCTGCTAAATGGTTAATCCTCTTAAAATGAGCCAGGTGCCATTTTGTCATAGTCTGTTGGGTGTCCATCATTCTCTGTTTCTCTTACTTTAACAGCTTCTACAGTTGGCAAATGCCTAAATGAGTATAAATAACTTCCATAGCTCGTTACAATCTTCCAGCACAACAGCCCCACTGACAACATCTTATTTAAAGTTCCACCGCAGGCCGCCGTTCCGCTCAGTTTTTGGAGAGCAATCATTTGGTTACATACAGCACATGTTTGCGCTTAGGGAAAAAAAATCCTCTAGGATTGCCGCCTACACTGTTGTGCTCACATTTAATACCAGCTGACAAACCAAACCGCTAAACAAAAGTACAATTTGTACATATCCTTTCCGTTTCTTTTTCACAGGAAAGAAAAACAAACTCTGTGAGCGACGGCGAGGCCAGAATAGAATCCAGGTCCGCGGTGTTACTGTGCTTTGTGAGGTCTGTATTCATTTTTCCTGATAGCACAGTGGTGCCAATTCCACACATGAAAAAAAATCTTTTATTTTGCATCCTTTCAACTGGAAGAGATGAGTATGTGAAATATTGGTTCTGTTTTATACACACCTCATAGAGACCTGTCATCCCTGGGGCTACATTGCACGTCTTAAAATATGATTTGCCCTGATGAAGTGGCCTCTTCTTGGCAGTTGAAAGTGTTAGGGAGGGACCTATTGGTAACAATTGGCATACAGGTGTCCCACGTCGTGCGGACGTAATGGTTCCTTTTTGCCTTCTGGAGGGCAATCACATTGATAAAAGCGGCACAATTTACAGTCTGAATTTGAGTTTGTGCGTTATAGTGCATACTGTGCTGGGTGTCTGGTAGATGAAATTCACGTGTTGAATTCCAGGGACCGTAAAGAAACGGGAGGAAACCGAGAACGCCAGGAGGGCCAATATGCTGTAGTATTTCTAGATATAGGGACCAACTAATCAAATACTTGACTGATATTGCTCATAGGCAACCACAATATCTGAGAATTCAGTCTACATGTGGATATGAGGTATGCTTTCAAATTTGGTGGGTCACACGCCAAGCAAAATACCAAAAAGACCACTGGATGCTTATCACAGACCCCCTTGTGATAGTAGGGCTAATTTATGCACTGTATTCCAAATGATTAAGCAAATCATATTTTTCTCTGATGTCCCTAATTAGTTGATGCAAGTGGCAGTCAGCATAATTTGAGTAAGCGATCATCAGGCAGGGGTCACACTTGTCTTTCAGTTTTCTACACTTTACAGAAAACTGAAAGCCAAGTGTGACCCCTGCCTTACAGCAGCTAATGTCATTTATAGAGAGAAAACTGACAAATTGCACAAGATGCGAAATCTCCATTCAAGTGTGACCAAGCCCATTGATTAACATGAGTTCTCAGTTGAAAGCAGTTTTTCTGTGCAGAAAACGCGCATGAAAGGAGACAAGTGTGACCTCTGCCTCTGAGTATAATCCTAATGTTAAAGAGAATCTGTATTGTTAAAATCGCACAAAAGTAAACATACCAGTGCGTTAGGGGACATCTATTATTACCCTCTGTCACAATTTTGCCGCTCCTCGCCGCATTAAAAGTGGTTAAAAACAGTTTTAAAAAGTTTGTTTATAAACAAACAAAATGGCCACCAAAACAGGAAGTAGGTTGATGTACAGTATGTCCACACATAGAAAATACATTCATACACAAGCAGGCTGTATACACCCTTCCTTTTGAATCTCAAAATTATCATTTGTGTGTTTCTTTCCCCCTGCAGCTATCTTCCACTGAAGTGTCAGGCTGTTTCTTCCTGCAGAGTGCAGACAGCTCTGCCTGTAGGTAGTTCCTCAGTATGTGAAAGCCCAGCCAGCTCAGAGGAGGATTTATGCAGCTTGTAAAAGATGAGAGAAGAGAGAAGCTGCCCTAATCTAAATAATACACAGGCAGTGTGCATAGAGGGGCCTGGAGGGGGGAGATGCATCACAGAACCACAACACTGAAGAACTTGGCAGCCTTCCAGACACAGGCTGACAAGTCTGACAAGAGAGAGATAAGTTGATTTATTACAGAGATGGTGATAGTAGAACGTGCTGCAGTAAGCCAGAACACATTAGAATAGCTTTTGGAACTTGTAGGATGATAAAAAACAGGATGCAATTTTTGTTACGGAGTCTCTTTAATGAATAAACCTCATAATGATAAGGGTATGTTTTTAAACCTGAAGAACTAAAAATGCACTGTTCCAAATTATTATGCACAACAGAGTTTCAAAACATTTTATAGGTCGTAAAGAACTGAATGGTGATTTGTTGAATATCCAGCATTAGAATCAGAATCCTTTATTTCGCTAAATACAAAGGGGGGTTGTACCTGGAAGGAATTGGTTTTGGCTCATACAGGTTCTGGAAGGAGGGGGGGATAATGGTCCGAAAACCAAGAGCTGAGGCTGCCATGCTACGGCGCAACCAGTCGCACTATTACAATTAGGTCATATTTACTATAATGAAAACCTGTTTCAATCAAAAACCTCTTAACAGGTTAAGTTATGTATGAACATAGGATTCCTTATTTGATAGCGGCTCCAGAATTCTTGCATCCATTGAACTTGTGAGATTTTAGAGAGTTCTGCTTGAATTTCTTTGCAGGATGTCAGAATAGCCTCCCAGAGCTGCTGTTTGTATATAAACTGCCTCCCACTCTCATAGCTCTTTTGTTTGAGGTTGCTCCAGTGATCAAAAGAGCTCTGAGACACAATACCATGCATGCACAAAGTATTGTAATAATTATGATATTTAACCACTTCAGCCCACAGGGTTGTTCATTTTTTGCATCTGAGCAATTTTCACCTCCCATTCATTTACCAATAACTTTGTCGCTACTCATCACAATGAACTGATCTATAGCTTGATTTTTCCGCCACAATTAGGCTTTCTTTGGGTGATACATTTTGCTAAGAATTATTTTATTCTAAATCCATTTTAACAGGAATATTAACCACCCTGGCGTTCTGTTTAAATTGCCAGGGTGGCGGCGGCAGGGTTTTTTATTCGTCATTTTTTTTTTCAATGCTGCCAACTGAAAGTTGGCAGCATGAAAGGCCACTAGAGGGCGCACATGGTGCGCCCTTCTGATCGCTGTCGGCGACCACAAGTAACAAGAAATCCCGCGAAGAGCGGGATTACTTGTTAGGTTTACCCCATCGCCATGGCAACGATCGGGATGACGTCATGGACGTCAGCCGACATCCTGACGTCAGACGCCTCCGATCCAGCCCTTTGCGCTGCCTGA
Organism: Hyperolius riggenbachi; assembly: GCF_040937935.1. Lineage (NCBI taxonomy): Eukaryota > Metazoa > Chordata > Amphibia > Anura > Hyperoliidae > Hyperolius > Hyperolius riggenbachi. The sequence goes on from NC_090657.1 coordinate 180,402,846, forward strand.
AAGTGATTGGTCCAGGCAGCGCAGGGCTCTGGCGGGGGCCCTCTTCCGCCGCTACAGGCGGCGGATCGCAGGTGAGCGGCGGATCACAGGTGAGCGGCGGCGATCAAAGACCACACACAGCTAGCAAAGTGCTAGCTGCGTGTGGCGCACTTTATTTGGAGGAAATCGGCCCAGCAGGGCCAGAGATATCAGCCTTGGCGGCTATGGACGAGCTGAGCTTGTCCATACCGCCAAGAAGGTTGAGAAAGGAATAGAAAAAAATAATTTCTCAGTTTTTGGCTATTATAGTTTGAAATTAATATATACTACCGTAATTAAAATCCATGTATTTTATTAGCCCATTTTTCCCACTTATTACACCATTTAAATTATGTCCCTATCACAATGTATGGCACCGATATTTTATTTAGAAATAAAGGTGCATTTTTTTCAATTTGCGTCCATCACTATTTACAAGCCCATAATTTAAAAAATTATGTTAATATACTCCTTTGACATGAATATTTAAAAAGTTCAGACCCTTAGGTAACTATTTATGTTTTTTTTAATTAAAAATTTTATTTGGGTAATTTTTGGTGTGGGAGGTAAACAGCTAATTTTGAAAATAAAATAAGGTATTTATTTAATAAAAAAAGAATGTGGGTGTAGTTGTACTATTTGGCCACAAGATGGCCTAAGTTAAAAAGTCCTGGAAGCGTATGATTATTATTATTATTATTATTATTATTTATAAAGCGGCAACATATTCTGTGGTGCTGTACAATGTAACATGAACGTGGACGGAAACTTTTTTAACTCAGAAAAAAACGTTTTTCTGTGGGGGACTTCGATCAATGGATGGGAGCTATCATCCCATTCATTGAGCGCTGGGCTAACAGCCGGCGGCGGGAACGAGCACGGCCGGCGGGAGTGTGCGCAGCCTATCTGGACAAGAATGTTCATCCAGATAGGCTTAAGTGGTTAAATACAATATGCATAATCAGTTGGAACACAGTGTACACAGTGAAAGGAGGCACCCTAAGATGTCAGGACAGGATATATATGGGATAAGTGGATTAAAAAAAAAATCTTAAATTGGTAGGGTGTTTAAAGAGAGTCTGAAGCGAGAATAAATCTCGCTTCAGACCTCATAAATAGCAGGGGCATGTGTGCCCCTGCTAAACTGCAGCTATCCCGCGGCTTAACGGGGGTCCCTGATCCCACAAATCCCCTCCGTAAAGCGGGGGAGCGCTTCCTGGTTGGGGAAGGGCTGACCGCCGCAGCCCTGCCCCACGCGCGTCTGTCAGCGTGTATCTCCGCCTCTCCCCCGCCCCTCTCAGTCTTCCTTCACTGAGAGGGGCGGGGGAGAGGCGGCGATGCGCCGCTGATAGACGCGACTGGAGGCAGGGCTGCGGCTGTTAGCCCTGCCTCCAGTAGCGACCAAATGTACGACCAAGTCGTGCTCCTGCTAACTTTGAGCTCTGAAGCGAGATTTATTCTCGCTTCAGAGTCTCTTTAACCACTTGCCGACCGCACACTCATAACGTGCGTCGGCAAAGTGGCAGCTGCAGGACCAGCGACGCAGTACTGCGTCGCCAGCTGCAGCCTAATTAATCAGGAAGCAGCCGCTCGTACGAGCGGCTGCTTCCTGTCAAATCACGGCGGGGGGCTCCGTGAATAGCCTGCGGGCCGCCGATGGCGGCTCGCAGGCTAGATGTAAACACAAGCGGAAATAATCCGCTTTGTTTACATTTGTACGGCGCTGCTGCGCAGCAGCGCCGTAAGGCAGATCGGCGATCCCCGGCCAATCAGCGGCCGGGGATCGCCGCCATGTGACAGGAGACAGCCTGTCACTGGCTGCACAGGACGGATAGCGTCCTGTGCAGCCCGGCTTACCAAAGGGGGCCAGGTAGGAGAGGGAGGGGGAGCATTTCGCCGCGGAGGGGGGCTTTGAGGTGCCCCCCCCGCCAGCCACTCGCAGGCAGCAGAGATCAGACCCCCCCAGCACATCATCCCCATAGGGGGGAAAAAAGGGGGGCAATCTGATCTCCCTGCCTGCACCCTGATCTGTGCTGGGGGCTGCAGAGCCCACCCAGCACAGATCAATCAAACTAGCGCTGGTCCTTAAGGGGGGGGTAAAGGGTGGGTCCTCAAGTGGTTAAAGGGATACTGTAGGGGGGTCGGGGGAAAATGAGTTGAAGTTACCCGGGGCTTCTAATGGTCCCCCACAGACATCCTGTGCCCGCGCAGCCACTCCCCAATGCTCCGGCCCCGCCTCCGGTTCACTTCTGGAATTTCTGACTTTAAAGTCAGAAAACCACTCCGCCTGCGTTGCCGTGTCCTCGATCCCGCTGATGTCATCAAGAGCGCACAGCGCAGGCCCAGTATGGTCTGTGTCTGCGCAGTACACTCCTGGTGACATCAGCTGGAGCGAGGACACGGCAACGCAGGCGCAGTGGTTTTCTGACTTTAAAGTCAGAAATTCCAGAAGTGAACCGGAGGCGGGGCCGGAGCATTGGGCAGTGGCTGCGCCAACACAGGATGTCTGCGGGGGACCATTAGAAGCCCCGGGTAAGTTCAGCTCATTTTCCCCCGACCCCCCTACAGTATCCCTTTAAGAAATGTATATAAGACACCAATAAAAGATGATTCATTTCGCGGGATTCACCCGCTTCCTCAGATCAATACAACATTGCCACTGCATCAAAGCACTGATTGGTTTCCCCCAAACATTGGCCTTATGCTTCATACACACTTGAGATAAAAGTCTTTGGAAAAGGCAAGATCACAGACCAATTTTACCCCCTTCCATGTAGTATGAGAGCCATACTCTACACAGTCTATTCTGTGGAGCTGCCCTCCCCATCAGATAAAATCTTTGCAAGATGCTGCACACAAAGATGCCCGTACACACTCAAAAGATCATTATCTGCAAAAGATCTGTTCCTGCAAAAGATCCATTCCTGCAAAATGCATTCACAGTCTATGAGATCTGCAGATCATCATACACACTTGGTTTAACAGACTTCATCTGCATATCTGGCAATCATCTGCAAATCTGCAAATCCATCCTGGTGGATCTGATCTGCAGATGATCTGCAGATAATTGTCTGTTAAACCAAGTGTGTATGAGGATCTGCAGAGATCATAGACTATGAATGCATTTTGCAGGAATGGATCTTTTGCAGGAACAGATCTTTTGCAGATAATGATCTTTTGAATGTGTACGGGCATCTTTGTGTGCAGCTTCTTGCAAAGATTTTATCTGATGGGGAGTGCAGCTCCATAGAATAGACTGTGTAGAGTATGGCTCTCATACTACACGGAAGGGGGCAAAATTGGTCTGTGATCTTGCCTTTTCCAAAGACTTTTATCTCAAGTGTGTATGAAGCATTAGACTATAGTAGGGATTAGATTGTGAGCTACTTTGAGGATAGTTAGTGGCATGGCTATATACTTTATAATGTGCTGCAGAAGATGTCAATGCTATCTAAATACATAATGATAATATGGTAGGACATTTGACCATGACTATGGTTGGATTAGATTGTGAGCTTCTCTGAGGACAGTCAGTGACATGACTATGTGCTCTGTAAAGTGCTGCAGAAGATGTCAGTGCTATATAAATACATAATAATAGACATGGTAAAGCTCTTTAGCATATGCTTACACTTCTGCATAGCTTCCATTTTCACCATTTGCAAATGTGTGCTGTTTGTTATTTATGAACAAGGTAGAGTCTCATCTGTTTCATTCATTTGGAAGATTATGCTCTATAGATGTGAGCTAATCTCAACTTTACTGTATTTTACGGAAATGCAGTTCTGCTAAAACTCTGCACAGATGTGGTTATTTGTACAAAATCACCAATATTATATTTTAATTTTGTAGCATTTCAGTAAAAAAAAAAAAAGACAGATAATCTGGCGGGGGTTGGGGGGTTATTAAGTTGTATTTTATGTATTTTCTTTTGTTCATTCTTGTAGGTTACAGAGACATGGTGACAACAATCCTCTGCAGAGTTGAAATGGGGAATGCGGGCTAATGTAAGTTTTTATGTTTACTGCAGCAAATGACCTAGCAACGTCTTCCAAAAGTTCTTTAACAAGTTACTTAAGTTAAATGAAAAAATCAGTTTAACTACTCTAGATTTTCTTGCAGCCCCCTGGAGTCATCCTGTTCCTGTGCATCCTTTAGGTCAGTGTTTCTCAACATTTTATAAGTGTGTACCCCTTTTAAAACCCTGTACTCATCGAGTACCCCCTAGCACAGTAAACTTTATCACAAGTACCCCTTGACAAATATATATTTAATCGTAGTACATGATAATTAGTTCTAAACAATGTGCAAGCATTTATTATTGCTTTTAATTAGCTAAAATACTAATTTGATGTTGTTTAAATAAGAATTATAATTTTCTAAATCTCTAAATTTGTTATTCTTGGTTAAGTATATCAAGCCCGAGTACCCCCTGGACCCATCAGAAGTACCCCCTGGGGTACGCGTACCGCATGTTGAGAACCTATGCTTTAGGTAAGCAGCAGTGACCTCTGCACTGCTAGCCAGTCACTGCCTGCCAGTCACTCTGCGCATGTGCAGTAGCGATTTCCACATACTGCACATGTGCAGAATGCTCCCGGCTATGGGAGCACTATGAGGCACTTGACCAGCCAGCTTTGCGGGGGTCTGAGGGACTCGGACGGATGTCATGGACACAGGATGACTCCAGAGGGCTGCAAGAAGCCCCAGGGAAGTTAAACTGATTTTTTTCATTTCACTTAGTCATTGGCTCATATGCAATTCACTTTTTCTCCTGAGATTTCTCCTAGGTAATATTTTCACAGCTTGTCATACAATTCCTTTTAAAGAGAACCAGAGACGAAGCACCCTCATGTATTTTACCATGTATATCAATGGGAACATGCTAGTAAACACCTACTCTGCTCTTGGGTTTCATTCCTCTTTGCTAAATCTTCCTGTTATCAACTCTGATAAGAATCCCAGACTGAGTATTCAGTCTAGCTTTGCCCGGAATGATTATAGACGAGTCAGTCTTCTGTGATGTCTTTTCAAGCCCAAGTCTGCCCCCTTGTGACTCCGCTTCCCTGCTATTTATCCTCAAAGCAGCAAAGCAGAGCCACAAGGGGGCAGGCTTGGGCTTGAAAAGACATCACAGAAGACAGACTCATCTATAATCATTCCAGTGAAAGCTAGACTGAATGCTCAGTCGGGGATTCTTATCAGGGCTGATAACAGGCAGATTTAGCAGAGAGGAATGAAACAGAGAGAAGGGTAGGTGTTTACTGTCATGTTCCCATTGATATATATGGTAAAATACATGAGGGTGCTTCGTCTCTGGTATCAGTAAGCAAGAAAATACTCAAAATTTTGATAGTACTTTTTTTTTTCCCCAAAGTGTTTTATTGAACATTTTCAAAATTATTTTGCCAAAACCTACATGGGGTGTCATGTGCCCACCTCTCAGGCAACACATCCATGTATTTGCTCTCAAACAGGAATACAGAAAACAGGGTTTGCTATAAAATCGTTTGGTATACACTGGGTAACATACCCAGCCCCTTTCGCCCTTCCCACCCTAGCCCTCCCCCCTTCCCACCCTAGCCCTCCCTTGGTCTCTCCACCATCACAAACCTGATGATCGCCTTAAAGGGAAGGTTCAGGGACGATAAAAAAATCCAAATCCACTTACCTGGGGCTTCCTCCAGCCCGTGGCAGGCAGGAGGTGCCCTCGGCGCCGCTCCGCAGGCTCCCGGTGGCCAGCCAGGCCGGCGGCCAGGTCGGGCTTCTGCGCTCCATTCTGCGTTTCACGCCGGCGCGCTGACGTCATCGGACTTCCTCCGGGCTGTACTGCGCAGGCTCAGTAGTTCTGAGCCTGCGCAGTACAGTCCGGAGGACGTCCGATGACGTCAGCGCGGTGACGTGAAACGCAGAATGGAGCGCAGAAGAAGCCCGACCTGGCTGCCGGCCTGGCCAGGTCGGGTCGGCCACCGGGAGCCTGTGGAGCGGCGCCGAGGGCACCTCCTGCCTGCCACGGGCTGGAGGAAGCCCCAGGTAAGTGGATATGGATTTTTTTTTTATCGTCCCTGAACCTTCCCTTTAAACTCTATCTCTGCAAAAATCAAATCTTATAGATTGACCTAACATAGTATCTGACAACATATATTTTCACCTACTTTTATTTACCTTTTCATTTGTAAAATGCTTAAGTTATTTTAAAGAAAATGATCTCCTAGGAGATAACTTGGGAGAAAAAGTTAATTTCACGTGGGACATTGTCTTTATTCAGCAACAAACAGTTCCATGATTGGATAAACAGGATAACAGGATGACAGACTCAAAAAACTTAGAGCCAATCAGAATAAAGATACGTCATTGTGCCTAATAAAAAAAAAACGCTTTGTATAGCAATTCCCTGAGTGCTTCTATGAATAAATACACTGTATTTATTCATTTCTAGGTGAAAGAGTTCACTTCCTGACTGATGCGAGGAAGTGAAAAAATAAATAGCTCTGCAAAAGCGCTTAGAAAAGCGCTTTTTTAAGCGCAAAACGCAGGGAAAGCACTTAAAAACTGAACAAATTGCTCAGCGCTTGCGATAGAGTTGGCGATTTATAATGTGAACATAGCCTGAACCCATTAGGCACGTCTCATCTTATTTCTCGTTACTATTGTGTGGAACTTATCATACCTTGCACTGCACATAGTTTTGTGGATTGTACTGAAACTATTTTTGCAGTACTGTATTTGTTTTTACTACTTATCTGGCATGGTTTGCAAAGCTATCTTCACAAGTCAGCACTGGTTCACACTGGATTCTTTTGCAGAGCTTTGCTGATTGCCAGCGATCAGCAAAGCGCTGCTGCTAATGTGTCTCTATGGATACATTCTCACTGCAGCGTTTGTGATTTCAATCAGTCGCATGCATGCAGCGCTTTGCTGACAATCGCGCTGTGATTCTCATTATGTTGAACGGGAATCATAAGCGCAAATTGCGGTAAAACGCAAGATTTTGCCTGCCAAATCCCTATCGTGGTTCAGCCTTTAGTGTGAACTAGCCCTAGTATCAGATGCTGCTTACCTGATGAAACAGCAAGTCTGTGAGCTGTCCAAACTCCTCCTCCCCTATCCAGTCATCACACATATGAGGAGCTGGGTCTTTAGAGATCATCTATGGGATGCTAATGTTTATGACTTGAGGCAGATGGCGGGCCTATCCAAATCTGTAGCAACTGCATTTGATTGGCCCATATTCCAATTTGCAGCCAAACCAGAAAAAAATAGCATTTTAATGATCTACTAGGCTTTCCCAATAAGGACAGTGCCGACCCCGTCTACAGTAGCAGCAGAGGGTGGATGTGGGTGGGGTAAGGTGGTGCCTCTGTGCTGGGAAAGACACTTCTACTCTGCTGGCAGCTCTAGTCTTTGTGCATAGGTATCTGTGTCATGTGACTGACTTTTCCAAAGGGAATATCTCTGGAACGGCTGCATCAAGTATTGAAATTGTATGAGAGAGGGAATTGGGTTGACTTGTGGTCAGCTTTTCTAAATCATTGTATATAGCTGATATTGAAGTGTCTGCCAGAAGGAAGGATTCACCCATCTTTTCTTTTTTTTTTCTGTATAATTTCATCCCCCATCTGCTGCATCCATCTGTCTGTGTGGGCGGGGCTTTCAGCATTCTTATCTTATCGAATCATTGTCTTAGAAAAAGATTGCAACATGCAGATAGTAAATTTACAAGAAACAAACGGGTAGTTTCCACGTGGCATTTTTCTGCTGTAAAAGACGTTTCATCGCTGGTACAAGTTTCTTCCTCAGTTGAAATAACATTAGGGAAACACTTGTATATTTATGTGTGAAAGGATGATACCATCTATTTGCGAACTTTAAACGATTCAAAGAGTTTGAATCGTTTAAACGGTCTCTCCTCTCCTTTGGACGCCCGCTGAACTAGTGGGGTTGTCAGAGGGGATCTTCCGTCCTTCCTCGCCGCTCTGTTGCCAAAGAAAGCTAAGTATCTTATTTCTTTGCACCTCTACTGTGGGCTGCATTACTGCTTCGCTACAGGCTCCCTATAATATGTTATTGTTTCCTTTTTAGGATATGTTCTTGATTTTGCACTAATTGACTAAGTATTTTCACTATATTTGCACTAGGATTAAGCAATAAGCACCTTATTAATTACTGAACCCGGGTTCATACAGCCCCGGGGCACTTTTCTGAGCCCCGGTTGCTGATAGTAGCATATTATTGTGTATGCATTTATCTTCGGTTGCAACAGGTATTTTTGGGATTCTGTTTGTACTGGTTTTATTCTTTTTGGATTATCCATTGTGCATAAAACTTACCTTGTGATTGGTCATGTTATAATAAAGATCAGTGTAATCATTTTTGAAAAGTGGATGTATTGAGTGAAGCTTGTTCCAGGGTTTCTTTTTCTTCCTTCAGTTCAAAGTGTTTGCTGTAATACATTCTTCAGACTGTAGATTCTAGATTAAGGTGGCCATTCATCAGGCGACTTGGCGGACGATAGACCATCCAATTCGATTATTATAATGGAATCGGATGAGAATCTGTGCCGCCAAGAGCATGCCCGACTGATGATATCACCAATTTATGTCCGAAATTGGTCTCATGTTTCGAACAGACATGTTGGGCTGACATGCTCGATTAGGTGCGTGGCAGTAATGGCGTGCGTATCGAGCCAAGTGAGGAACGTGATGGAACCCCCAGCGCTGTCCCTTCTAGTGTAAAATGCCCCCCGGTGCATTGTACTTTACCTAACGGTGTCTGCTGCTTGTTCCGTCTCCGCATTCTTCCTCATTTACACGTGTCCCACGTGCTTGCTGGCGTAATGGGGATGCGCGCGGAGGCGACGTCACTAGGCAGATTCCCACCAGCTTTCATGCTAACATCGATTGGGAATTGGCCTGTGGTGTATGACCGATCTCTCTCCAATCAGAAATGATCAGAGACAGAGCTCTGTCTCTTGGTCAAATCTGCCCATCATTGCTAGATGTGTGGCCACCTTTACTGTTAAAACACATCTGGACTGGTTTAAAAAGTTGCAAACCGGATATACTGGTTTGTATGTCTACCTACAGACTCCTCTCACTCCCCATTGTTCTCCTTCGTTCTGTGCCATTCCCCATTAGTGGATCCTCTGTCTGGATCCCAGTCGCCCAGGGCCGTGCACAAGCTCCTGTGAACTGGGCATGTGTGAGCTCTCTACTCAAAGATAGCAAGCGCTCATGCAGCCCCCATGATCAGATGGCTTAGTCTAAAACCTGTCAGTAAGCGACAGCGACATAGCAGAAAACTAATTTATAGTGCATCCTACTCTGGGGGTAAATCTACATTTTATATGCATGTGCTTTAAATATTACTATTTTTGTGATACTGGACCCCTGTTTAGGCAGTGGTCGATTAAGTGTGAAAAATGCATTGGAGACAGCAGAGGGGCTTTTCTTGTGACAGCTGTCATTTTGTTGATAGGAGGAAATAACGCCCGGCGGATCGCTCAAGACCAGTCTTATCACCCGAACGACAGTCTGTACACACGCCCGATTTAGCGTGTGGACGACTGAACGACGGGACGTTCAAACGACCCGTCGGTCGCAAAAGTCCGACGTGTGTATGGGCCTTAAGTGTAACCATGGCAACATGTGAACTGATGAAATAAACATGTGTATGTACAGTGCCAAACATATCAGTAACCAGATCCCTTATCTGATATTCAGAAAATGATCTTGAGGATACTACGTGATGCTTTGGCTAAAAATATTATTGATGAGGATTTATTTAAATTCTTACAACAGGACAATCCTACAACTCCACACCTATACATTTTACCGAAAATTCATAAAACTTTGGTTCGCCCACCTGGGCGCCCAATTGTGGCAGGTGTAGGATCTGTCTTTGTTCCGATTGCATGTTTTATTGATAAGATCTTACAACCAATTGTCCTCTCATTAGATTCGTATCTTAGAGATACGGACATGTTTCTTTCAAAACTGAGATCTTTACCGCCATTGAATGAGGACGTCCTTTTGGTTAAAGGATAAATTCTATGGACAACAGCGGGGCACAGCTATGGGCTCGAACGTGGCCCCCTCCTATGCAAATTTGTATATGGGTCTCTTTGAGGAGACTTTTGTATATTTGAATCCCATGTTTCGCCAGCATTCATTATGCTGGTGGCGTTTTATTGATGACGTCTTTTGCGTGTGGAGGGGGCCACGTGAGAGCCTAGATGCTTTTATTGCATCTATACATCAGCAGTGTCCCTATATTAGACTGACAGCCCATGTCGACCCCTGCAGGATTTCATTTTTGGACGTGAGTGTGATTAGAGAAGGGGATAAGATCATCACTGATTTATTTGTTAAGCCCACGGACCGAAACTCTGTTTTACACTTTCAGTTTCCATCCTCTTAATACGAAATTGAGTATCCCACAGAGTCAGTTTAAGAGAATTGACAAAATCTTTAGTGATCCAGATACATCTGCCTTACGCAAGGGAGAGCTGGCGAATAAATTTAGAGCTCGTGGGTACACGAGATTGGATGAACAAAGAAAAAAGCGTAGGAGAAATAATGTACCTCGTGTACCTTTTATTTCTACCTACAGCACTTGCAGTGATGTCGTGAGCCGTAGTCTGCGACGGCACTGGTATCTCTTGCGGGATGGTTTCCCGAGGGTACCGGAGTTCAGATATCCGCCTCTTATGTCTTATCGACGGGCGCCGACATTGCGTGATAAGTTACGCAGGACTAAGAGAGATGTATCTGTTGATCTTATGAAAAATAGGGGTATGTACCCATGTTTATCATGTCATATGTGCAGCAGTGTGATCCGGGGCAAGGATTTTTGTCATCCAACTACAGGGAATATATATAATTATTATTATTATTATTATTTATTGTATTTATAAAGCGCCAACATATTACGCAGCGCTGAAATAATGAATATATATAATATCAGGAGTCGTTATACGTGCGACTCCAATTATGTTGTATACCTTCTTAAGTGTCCCTGCAGTTTTATATATGTGGGAATGACAACCCAGCGCTTGAAGGATCGCATTTCTTCACATAAGACTTTGATTAGGAATAAGTCCACGGAGCAGTCTGTTGCAGAACACTTTACGAAGTGTGGACATAACGTATCTCAATTGCGGGTGATGGCTATAGATGGGGTTGCACCCGATTGGAGGGGGGGTAACCGTTTAAAGGGGTTCTTTCGCGAAAAAAGTAAGCAGTTAAAAAATGTGACAGATGACAGGTTTTGGGCCAGTCCATCTTTTTAAGGGGGATTCTCAGGGCTTTCTTTGTTTTCAACAGCATTTCCTGAACAACAGTTGCAAAATCTAACTGACATAATAGTGTGCAAGTGATTAGGGAGGCCGGCTGGTATTTTGCTATTTTGGCAGTTAAACTGCTGTTCAGGAAATGCTGTTGAAAACAAAGAAAGCCCTGAGAATCCCCCTTAAAAAAATGGACTGGCCCAAAACCTGTCATCTGTCACATTTTTTAACTGCCTACTTTTTTCGCGAAAGAACCCCTTTAAAAGAGTTACTGAGAAGAGAGGCGGGGTGGATTAAAAGACTGGGAGCCATGGGTCCAGCAGGCCTCAATAGAGAATACGACCTGAGTTTCTGTATTTAATGTTTTTCATATGGATATGCACTTTTCTGTAAATGTGGTGCATGTCCCTTTAATATTAGCTGCTATGCTTCATTTTTGATGAATGATGTATGTATTATGAGGAGCTTCTCTTTTATTCATATTTTTCTATGTTTTATTTTTATTTTTCAGATGCAGTGGTTGGGTGGCAATGAGACTGGATTGCATCTACATACAGTTTACCCATAGCTCGGGAGAGGTTAGTGTGGAGTGCGTGTTGTTTACAGTGGTTACTATGGAGTTGGCGTTGTTTGATATCTTGAGCGTACTCCGTAACTTTGGGACACGCCCCCTGCCTCTGCACTACCGAGGCTGGTCGCTTCCTATTGGTTGGAGTCTCCGCGCAGATGATAGGCTCTCAGCCGCCCATGTGACTATAATCACATGGCGGGCTGTGTGGTGTATGTGACGTGCCGCTGTTTACAGCGGCGTCCATGGAGCGTGATGCGCGGCTGCAACATCTATTTAATTAGGAAGGAGACCGGCGGTTTCTGTATGGGATGCGTCACCTGTATGGTGAGTGTTTAGCAGCACTCTTATTGGTGCTTTTTGAAATTTTGCAGTCTCCATCAGGTCCGTCTGTTTGCCACTCCCACTTGCTTTTATATTGGTTGTCTGCCCTTAGGGGTGGAGTTTTGGGGTATTTAAATGGTGTTGGTTATTGTAGTTTTTGGCAACTTGAAAAAGGCCGTCCTGGCCGAAACAGCGGGCTGTCGCTGCCTGTCAAACTTTATTATGGAATAAAGGTTTAAGAGCTGATTAATACATACGAAGTGTGGTGCCGATCTTTCTTCTGGAACAATACGTATGACCCTCTGGTACAAGGGTGAGGATCTTGGCACACACCTTTAAAGAACTTTGAGCTTCACTTGGGTGCTCCTGGATACATGCTTGCTGTTCTGTCCTATGGAGAGGGGAGGGGGAAGAGCAGCCTGTTCTGTCCTATGGAGATGGGAGAAGGAGCAGCCTGTTCTGTCCAATGGAGAGGGGAGGGGGGGGAGCAGCCTGTTCTGTCCTATGGGGAGGGGGAGGATGAGCAGCCTGTTATATCCTATGGAGAGAGGGGAGTGGGAGGATCGTCAGCCTGTTCTGTCCTATGGAGAGGGGAGGCGGAGAATGAACAGCCTGTTCTGTCCTATGGAGAGGGAAGAAGGAGCAGCCTGTTCTGTCCTGTTCTGTCCTATGGAGAGGAGAGGGGACAGTGGCGGCTCCAGGAAATTTTTTTAGGGGGTGCTATGCAGGTGCTGGACCAATTTCCGGGGGAGTTGACGAGCGCGCCGCTGCAAAAAATGGGTGTGGCTACAACCTGCGGCGCGCAAAGCGCGCCGCGGCGAAAAAATGGGCGTGGTCATGACCGGATGAGGGCGGGGCTAACTGTAATTTAAAGTGAACCCAGGGTGAGAGTGATATGGTGGCTGCCATATTTATTTCCTTTTAAACAATACTAGTTGCCTGGCAGCCCTGCTGATCTATTTGGCTGTAGTAGTGAACTGAATTACACCAGAAACAAGCCATGCAGCTAATCTTGTCAGTTCTGACAATATTGTCAGAAACCCCTGACCTGCTGCATGCTTGTTCAGGGTCTATGGTTGAAAGAATAAGAGGCAGAGGACCAGCACGGCAGCCAGGCAACTGGTATTGCTTAAAGGGAGATAAATATGGCAGCCTCAATATTATTCTCACCTCGGGTTCCCTTTAAAAGTGCAACGCAAAGACAGAGGGCCCAAGTTTTGGTGACCCTTTTCCCAGAAAATTCACATAATTGTGCAGGTTTTCTCAAGAAAATACACGTAATGTGAGCAGATTTTAACAAAAAACGTCCAATGACCCCAATATGCACAATCGTTATCAGATATGGCTCCAATATGCACAATCGGTAGCAGATATGACCCCAATATGCACAATAGGTAGCAGATATGACCCCAATATGCACAATCGGTAGCAGATATGACCCCAATATGCACAATCGGTAGCAGATATGACCCCAATATGCACAATCTGTAGCAGATATGGCCCCAATATGCACAATCGGTAGCAGATATGGCCCCAATATGCACAATCGGTAGCAGATATGGCCCCAATATGCACAATCGGTAGCAGATATGGCCCCAATATGCACAATCGGTAGCAGATATGGCCCCAATATGCACAATCGGTAGCAGATATGGCCCCAATATGCACAATCGGTAGCAGATATGGCCCCAATATGCACAATCGGTAGCAGATATGGTCCCAATATGCACAATCGGTAGCAGATATGGTCCCAATATGCACAATCGGTAGCAGATATGGTCCCAATATGCACAATCGGTAGCAGATATGGTCCCAATATGCACAATCGGTAGCAGATATGGTCCCAATATGCACAATCGGTAGCAGATATGGTCCCAATATGCACAATCGGTAGCAGATATGGTCCCAATATGCACAATCGGTAGCAGATATGGCCCCAATATGCACAATCGTTATCAGATATGGCCCCAATATGCACAATCGGTAGCAGATATGACCCCAATATGCACAATCGGTAGCAGATATGACCCCAATATGCACAATCGGTAGCAGATATGACCCCAATATGCACAATCGGTAGCAGATATGACCCCAATATGCACAATCGGTAGCAGATATGACCCCAATATGCACAATCGGTAGCAGATATGACCCCAATATGCACAATCCGTAGCAGATATGACCCCAATATGCACAATCGGTAGCAGATATGACCCCAATATGCACAATCCGTAGCAGATATGACCCCAATATGCACAATCGGTAGCAGAAATGACCCCAATATGCACAATTGGTAGCAGAAATGACCCCAATATGCACAATCGGTAGCAGAAATGACCCCAATATGCACAATCGGTAGCAGAAATGACCCCAATATGCACAATCGGTAGCAGAAATGACCCCAATATGCACAATCGGTAGCAGAAATGACCCCAATATGCACAATCCGTAGCAGATATGACCCCAATATGCACAATCCGTAGCAGATATGACCCCAATATGCACAATCCGTAGCAGATATGACCCCAATATGCACAATCCGTAGCAGATATGACCCCAATATGCACAATCCGTAGCAGATATGACCCCAATATGCACAATCAGCATCACCTGAAAAAGAAAAGAAAAACCCATTTACTCACCTACAGCCAGAAGACCTTCTTTCCCGACCTCCTGTCCCGAGTCCCGACCTCATTGTGGCGCGCAGCGCCCGCGCGCCCACGATCCTCTTCCTTCCCGACGTCACGACGAGACTTCCTGCCTGCATGCAGAGAGCAGGGCTACGGGAAAATGGCCGCCCGAAGCCATGCACTGCAGACTCGAAGTCTGCAGAACAGGGCTCCGGGCGGCCATCTTACCGTAGCCCTGCTCTGCTGCTTCGGGCTGCCGCTGTGAACTGACTTGGCGTCTTTTAGACGCCTGAAGTCAGTTCACTCCAGGGGGTGCTTTGGGGGTGCTTGGACAATTCTAGGGGGTGCTCGAGCACCCCCTTGCACCCCCCTGGCGCCGCCCCTGAGAGGGGAGGATGAGCAGCCTGTTCTGTCCTATGGAGAGGGGAGGGGGAGGAGCAGCCTGTTCTGTCCTATGGAGAGGGGAGGGGGAGGAGCAGCCTGTTCTGTCCTATGGAGATGGGAGAAGGAGCAGCCTGTTCTGTCCTATGAAGAGGGAAGGAGGAGCAGCCTGTTCTGTCCTATGGAGAGGAGAGGGGAGGATGAGCAGCCTGTTCTGTCCTGTGGAGAGGGGAGGGGAAGGAGCAGCCTGTTCTGTCCTATGGGGAGGGGGAGGATGAGCAGCCTGTTCTGTCCTATGGAGAGGGGAGGGGGAGGGGCAGCCTGTTCTGTCCTATGGAGAGGGGAGGGGGAGGAGCAGCCTGTTCTGTCCTATGGAGATGGGAGAAGGAGCAGCCTGTTCTGTCCTATGGGGAGGGGGGGGGGAGCAGCCTGTTCTGTCCTATGGAGAGGAGAGAGGGAGGGGGAGGAGCAGCCTGTTCTGTCCTATGGAGAGGGGAGGGGGAGGAGCAGCCTTTTCTGTCCTATGGAGAGGAGAGGGGAGGATGAGCAGCCTGTTCTGTCCTATGGAGAGGGGAGGGGAGGAGCAGCCTGTTCTGTCCTATGGGGAGGGGAGAGGGGGAGGGGCAGCCTGTTCTGTCCTATGGAGGGGGAGGATGAGCAGCCTGTTCTGTCCTATGGAGAGGAGGCGGAAGGGAAGAGCAGCCTGTTCTGTCCTATGGAGAGGGGAGAAGGAGCAGCCTGTTCTGTCCTATGAAGAGGGAAGGAGGAGCAGCCTGTTCTGTCCTATGGAGAGAGGGGGGGGAGCAACCTGTTCTGTCCTATCGGGGGGGGGGGGGGGGTGGATCGACAGCCTGTTCTGTGCTATGGAGAGAGGATGAGCAGCCTGTTCTTTCCTATTAAGAGGGGGGGGGGGGTAAGAGGATGAGCAGCCAGTTCTGTTGTATGGGGAGAGGGGAGTGGGAGGATCGACAGCCTGTTCTGTCCTATGGAGATGGGAGAAGGAGCAGCCTGTTCTGTCCTATGGAGAGGGGAGGGGGGAGCAGCCTGTTCTGTCCTATGGGGAGGGGGAGGATGAGCAGCCTGTTATATCCTATGGAGAGAGGGGAGTGGGAGGATCGTCAGCCTGTTCTGTCCTATGGAGAGGGGAGGGGGAGAATGAACAGCCTGTTCTGTCCTATGGAGAGGGAAGAAGGAGCAGCCTGTTCTGTCCTATGGAGAGGAGAGGGGAGGATGAGCAGCCTGTTCTGTTCTATGGAGAGGGGAGGGGGAGGAGCAGCCTGTTCTGCCCTATGGAGAGGGGAGGGGGAGGAGCAGCCTGTTCTGTCCTATGGAGAGGGGAGGGGGAGGATGAGCAGCCTGTTATGTCCTATGGAGAGGGGAGGGGGAGGATGAGCAGCCTGTTCTGTCCTATGGAGAGGAGAGGGGAATGAGCAGCCTGTTCTGTCCTATGGAGAGGTCAAGGGGAGCAGCCTGTTCTGTCCTATGGAGAGGGGAGGGGGAGGAGCAGCCTGTTCTGTCCTATGGAGAGGGGGGGGGGGGGGAGAAGCAGCCTGTTCTGTCCTATGGAGAGGGGAGGGGAGGAGCAGCCTTTTCTGTCCTATGGAGAGGAGGCGGAAGGGGAGAGCAGCCTGTTTTGTCCTATGGAGAGGGGAGGAGGAGCAGCCTGTTCTGTTTTATGGAGAGAGGAGGGGGGGGGGGGGAGCAACCGGTTCTGTCCTATGGGGAGGGGGAGGATGAGCAGCCTGTTCTGTCCTGTTCTGTCCTATGGAGAGGGGAGGGGGAGGAGCAGCCTTTTCTGTCCCATGGAGAGGAGAGGGGAGGATGAGCAGCCTGTTCTGTCCTATGGAGAGGGGAGGGGGAGGAGCAGCCTGTTCTGTTCTATGGAGAGGGGAGGGGGAGGAGCAGCCTGTTCTGTCCTATGGAGAGGGGAGGGGGAGGATGAGCAGCCTGTTCTGTCCTATGGAGAGGGGAGAAGGAGCAGCCTGTTCTGTCCTATGAAGAGGGAAGGAGGAGCAGCCTGTTCTGTCCTATGGGGAGGGGGAGGATGAGCAGCCTGTTCTGTCCTATGGAGAGAGGGGAGTGGGAGGAGCAGCCTTTTCTGTCCCATGGAGAGGAGAGGGGAGGATGAGCAGCCTGTTCTGTCCTATGGAGAGGGGAGGGGGAGGAGCAGCCTGTTCTGTCCTATGGGGAGGGGGAGGATGAGCAGCCTGTTCTGTCCTATGGAGAGGGGAGGGGGAGGAGCAGCCTGTTCTGTCCTATGGAGAGGGGATGGGGAGGATGAGCAGCCTGTTCTGTCCTATGGAGAGGGGAGAAGGAGCAGCCTGTTCTGTCCTATGAAGAGGGAAGGAGGAGCAGCCTGTTCTGTCCTATGGAGAGGGGAGGGGGAGGAGCAGCTTGTTCTGTCCTATGGGGAGGGGGAGGATGAGCAGCCTGTTCTGTCCTATGGAGAGGGGAGGGGGAGGAGCAGCCTGTTCTGTCCTATGGAGAGGGGATGGGGAGGATGAGCAGCCTGTTCTGTCCTATGGAGAGGGGAGAAGGAGCAGCCTGTTCTGTCCTATGAAGAGGGAAGGAGGAGCAGCCTGTTCTGTCCTATGGAGAGGAGAGAGGGAGGGGGACGAGCAGCCTGTTCTGTCCTATGGGGAGGAGGAGCAGCCTGTTCTGTCCTATGGAGAGAGGAGGGGGAGAAGCAGCCTGTTCTGTCCTATGGAGAGGGGAGAAGGAGCAGCTTGTTCTGTCCTATGAAGTGGGAAGGAGGAGCAGCCTGTTCTGTCCTATGGAGAGGAGGCGGAAGGGAAGAGCAGCCTGTTCTGTCCTATGGGTGGGGGGGGGGGTGGATCGGCAGCCTGTTCTGTGCTATGGAGAGAGGATGAGCAGCCTGTTCTTTCCTATTAAGAGGGGGGGGGGGGGGGGGTAAGAGGATGAGCAGCCTGTTCTGTTGTATGGGGAGAGGGGAGTGGGAGGATCGACAGCCTGTTCTGTCCTATGGAGAGGGGAAAAGGAGCAGCCGGTTCTGTCCTATGGAGATGGGAGAAGGAGCAGCCTGTTCTGTCCTATGGAGAGGGGAGGGGGGAGCAGCCTGTTCTGTCCTATGGGGAGGGGGAGGATGAGCAGCCTGTTCTGTCCTATGGAGAGAGGGGAGTGGGAGGATCGTCAGCCTGTTCTGTCCTATGGAGAGGGGAGGGGGAGGATGAGCAGCCTGTTCTGTCCTGTTCTTTCCTATGGAGAGGAGAGGGGAGGATGAGCAGCCTGTTCTGTTCTATGGAGAGGGGAGGGGGAGGAGCAGCCCGTTCTGTCCTATGGAGAGGGGAGGGGGAGGAGCAGCCTGTTCTGTCCTATGGAGAGGGGAGAGAGAAATGAGAAGCCTGTTCTGTCCTATGGAGACGGGAGAGGGGAATGAGCAGCCTGTTCTGTCCTATGGAGAGGTCAAGGGTAGCAGTCTGTTCTGTCCTATGGAGAGGGGAGGGGGAGGAGCAGCCTGTTCTGTCCTATGGAGAGGAGAGGGGAATGAGCAGCCTGTTCTGTCCTATGGAGAGGTGAAGGGGAGCAGCCTGTTCTGTCCTATGGAGAGGGGAAGAGGAGGATGAGCAGCCTGTTCTGTCCTATGGAGAGGGGAGGGGGAGGAGCAGCCTGTTCTGTCCTATGGAGACGGGAGGGGGAGAAGCAGCCTGTTCTGTCCTATGGAGAGGGAAGGGGGAGGAGCAGCCTTTTCTGTCCTATGGAGAGGAGGCGGAAGGGGAGAGCAGCCGGTTTTGTCCTATGGAGAGGGGAGAGGGAGGAGGAGCAGCCTGTTCTGTTTTATGGAAAGAGGAGGGGGGGGGGGAGCAACCGTTTCTGTCCTATGGGGGGTGGGGGTGGGGGTGGATCGGCAGCCTGTTCTGTGCTATGGAGAGAGGATGAGCAGCCTGTTCTGTCCTATGGGGAGGGGGAGGATGAGCAGCCTGTTCTGTCCTATGGAGAGAGGGGAGTGGGAGGATCGTCAGCCTGTTATGTCCTATGGAGAGAGGGGAGGAGGAGGGGAAGTAGCCAGTTCTGCCCTATGGAGAGGGGGAGGAGCAGTATGTTTTGTCCTATGGAGATGGGAGGAGGAGGAGGAGGAGCAGCCTCTTCTATCCTATGGAGAGTGTAGGGAAGAGTGCATCTAGCAGTACACGTTGCTCAGCTGTACCTGAGAGATGTGTGTGTGTTTATGCGCTTTTGCTGTTGCAGTTATTGACAATGTGTACGTAGCTTTATTCCTGCTGTTTTTATACAGGACTATGAATGGAGCCAATCAATATTTGCACGAACTGCATTTAATTGGCCCAATTCCAAGCTGCCATTAAACGTGCATTGAAGCCTTCATTATTAGCATCAAATTGGCCATCTCTGTCTGTGGCCAGTGCTAGGGACCTGGCAAAAGAGAGCAAGCAAAACAAATTAATATTATGCTTCCCCATCAAAAGTGACGCCCTAGATAGCGGCCTATAAGGCTCATTATTAGGCTGCCCCATCAACATTAATGCCCCGGGCAGCTGACAAGATGGCCTACGAAACACCGAGCTGCCGAAGTGTTACTAAGTATATTATATTCGGTATTGTTATCTGCTCTACTGTTATTAACCCCTTCATTGGCTCCTGATTCTGTGATCACCTTAAGCCAATCATAGCACTGATTTCTATGGAGAAAAAAAAGATCTCTGGCCCCTCAAAGATGACCTATTTTATCATTTATAAAACATTTATTGTAAAGCTCAGAGTTGCAGGGATCAGTGGGTGTCAGCGGCAGTAACTTCCCCGCCCCATTGCCAAAACGGCTGTGGAATTTTTGTAGAGTGTTCCAAAGCTTTGTGGGTTAAGAGCTTTGAAACACTATGGGTTAAAACTGGCCGTGGCTGTCTTGTCAATGGAGAGGGCGGAGTTTCAAAACTAATGATCCATGGGTGCCTGGCAAGTTACTTCCGCTGACACCCGCCAATCCTTGCAGCTCTGCGATAGAGCCTTGCATTAAACATTTTCAGGGTCGGTGCTGCCATTAAGGCAAACTGGGCAATTGCCCTGGGGCCACTGACAGCTGGGGGGGTCACACCGCCAGGACTCCATGTGGCTATCTCCCGGACTACAATATAAGGACTGGCTGCACAGCATTGCAGTGCTGCATAGGGGGATATGTAGGCCACACTCATCCACACTACAGCCCCCACAATCCCTTGAAGCGCCTACTGGTTGTATCAGGTGACCGCTCATTGGCTAGGACCAGGCTAATTTCTCCTAATTGGGCCACTGCAGCGTTAAGGCCTCGCTGCAGGGCCGTCCAACTCGGCACACAAGTGATTCCCCCCCCCCCTCCTTTTCTCCCCACCAACAGAGCTTTCTATTGGTGGGGTCTGACATTCATTTCATAACCCCCCCTCCCTACCTCCTCAGCCTATCACAGGGGTTCGCTTTTGTGCCTCCCAGGAGGACAGCCGTGTTACACGGCTGTCCCCAGTACAGCGTTGCTGCAGATCGCAGCGCCGTACAGACTTATTTCGCTGTCTAACAGTCTCCGAGCGGTGATTGCCGCTGGGAGACCAAAGGCGGAGTGGAGCTCCTTTATTCATGCGGAGATGTGCATCAGCGCGCCATCTCCTGCAATCCCCGCCCGCAGCCATTCACAACAGTTGGCGTGGAGTGGTCCTAAGGCTGCCGCTGTGTTCACGCCAAGCAGCGTGGAGCGGTCGGCTTGGGTTTAAAGTGTACCAGAGCTGTAGCAATAAAAAGAATCAATACTTACCTGGGGCTTCCTCCAGCCAGAGCCTCATGCGCAGAAGACCACAACTGACGCAACTGAGCCCTTTACCTGGGCTGATCCAGGCTGCACAGCAGACCGCGGTAGGACGACGAGGGACTTAGATGTGCTTATTGGGCTGGAGAAAGCCCTGAGTAAGTATTGATTCTTTTTATTGCTACAGCTCTGGTTTCCTTTAAAGTCAATGGGAACCGTCAGTAAAAAAAAAAAAAAAAAAGCCAGATACCTACCTACGGAGAGGGAAGGCTCTGGGTCCTATAGAGCATTCCTTCTCCTCTCCCGGTGCCTCGGTGCAGCGCTTTTCTCAGGAGTAGTATCTGACTAATTTGGTCAAATACTGCTCGCTCCGCTGTTGGAGGCTTTGGAAGTCTTTGGGAACCCGAGTGCTCCCGAAGATGGGCCGCTCCATACAGCGCACACGCCCTCTCTCTTGCACTCTCGTGTGTGCAGTATGGAGCAACCTGTCTTCTGGAGGACTTGGCTCCTGAAGACTTTCGAAGTACCCTGCGGCGGGGGATTCAAACACTGAAGCCAGCGCTGCACCGAGGGCACTGGGAGAGGGAAGGCTCATTAGGACCCAGAGCCTTCCCTCTCCATAGGTAAGTATCTGGCTTTTTTTTTTAATTCACCACTCCCAATTACTTAACGGACCAGATACTTCCTTTTTTATCACAGAAATGCGTGCTGTGATCTCTATGATTGGCTCACAGTGATCTTAGGGTCAAGAGCCAATGAAACCCGCTCCTGACCGAGATACGGGGCTCTGCTGTCATTATGACAGCCGGGTGAGCGGGCTGCAGCAGCGGCCAATCGATAAGCGGAATGAGAACGGCGTGCACACTCGGCAGTGGCAGATAGTAATTACACCCTGGCAGGGATAACAGTCCGTAAACCGGGCATAGATTTCAGTCTCCAAGTCTGGAAGCGGTTAATAAAAACAAAAAATAATCAAAACAGTAAACAGACAAAAGGTGAGCATGAAGTTCGGTCTGCAAGGACAAGGACAGTCCGAGGTCTTGGCAATGAAGCACTTTGGAAAAGTACAGACTTGGGTAGATGCTGCAATCCATTTGCGTCTGCGTGCGTTTGTTTTTTATTTCTAAGTGATTTCTGCTCCCTAGCAACCAAAAAGTTATTTCTCAAAGTCTGATAAGAGAGTCGGTAAGACTTCTCTTTGTACCAGAGATAATGTTATTCAAAAAAAAGAGAAGTACTTAAAATGCGTAGTTCGGCTCAACAAAAGATTTTTTTTTTTTTTTTTTGCACAGAATTTGTCTGCTACTGATGTTCAGGAAAAGTACAGATTCTTTTTTTTAAGTCTCATTGTTAAAAGAACAAAGGATTATGGGAAAGAATGCAGAGGTGGCAGCCATCATGGTCTATGCACCAGCGGGGATGGCTTGTGACAGTAAAACACTGACGATCGGTTTACAGCAATATAATGAATTATGGACAGGAAGACAGAGGATCCCCCTGAAGGAGAGTCACGAGAACACACAGTACCTAGGCCAGTAACAGGGGATTACGGGTACGCAGAGGAGGTGACCAGTGTGATTTACCCAATTTATCCTCCAGGACTGTTTGAGTGCGACTACACAGGCATGATCAACTAGCTTCAGTGAAGTGGAACATTAAATTATGAACCCTTCCAGTGACTTTATACCAGTTTTCTTTCACCCTTATGTTGTGTTGTGAAAATCACTTACGTGAGTAGAGGGAATAACATAAGCTCTAGATACCATAGAGCAGGGGTCCTTAAACTTTTTCGGTCAAGGGCCGGGTCAACATACTTCAGACTGCTGGGGGGCCGGGTCAACATACTTCAGACTGCTGGGGGGCCGGAACATACATAAAATGTTGTAGAAAAACATTACATTGAATCTAGGTATTGATTTCCCCCAATCATGCCCAGAGGAGACCTCCCAGCAGCAGCCATTCAGTCATGCGCACCCAAAGAATGTCTTTGTGCACCAGACAGTGAAGCATACTTAGGTGACAACCTGCCATCCAGTTGGATGATTAGTTTGAGGACCACTGCCATAGAGCCTTCCCTGTCCTCATTCTGTTCTGCCATACCTGTAGTTGCCGGTTAAGGTTATTTGACCTACTAGGTAGAATAGCTTTACGAGAAGCTTTAGAAAGTACTTGATGAACACATCCATGCTACGCATGTGCGAGTCCAGGCTCGCTCATACGCAATACATATGCGTATGTCTTCGGCAGTACCGTACTCATGGACATGAGTACTTCTGAAAGATGCCCGAGGAGTACGGAACACTGCGCCGGTCGCAAAATACATTGTAATTGGAAATGCGCGTTATGTGCAGAAAAAAAGCAGGAAGTTGTTTTTTGTTCTTTTTACCTATTTAACTACAAAAAACCCATGCAGATATAATATGGACAACGGCAACAAATGGCCAAGCGGGCTATTAGCTTTATTGAAGAACGTCGCAATGTGCATCTTTGCGCATTCTGTGAAACGCCTTTGGTCTGGAAATCGTGACCCTGTCTTGGGGTCCGTTGGTGACCTTCTTATGTTCCTTTGGAATGTAAACTTTCCAGTATAAAATTAATTGGGTAGCTGTAACGATCGGTGTAACACAGAGAGGGTCTGATTACCGGTGATCTGCAGTATCACCGAGAATACAGATATATACACGATTATTGATGATCTGCAGTATCATCGATAATCAGATATATCTCTAACCTCTGGACACCTGGGTAATAAGAGTGTTTGATGTAACAGAAATACTTTGAGGACTGCACCTGAGGAGCAGGAGTACTGCACAGTAACACGTTCCTTCCGTAAGCCTGAGACTCTCCCGAGGGAGGGGTCAGGCTAGGAGTAGGAAGGACAGAGTGTGAGTGACACCAAGGAAGGGTGTCACCCCCAGGTCTGTGAGCTATCTCTAGACTGGGAAGATAGCTCTCAAGGTCGGACAAGCCGGGTCGGTAACAGAGAGACAGATCAGGGACAGAGACAGGAGACAGATACGGAGTCCTAAGACAAGCAGAGTTCGGCAACAGAGTATCAGATATAGCGAAGTACCTAATCAGAGATCAGAAGAGTAGTCAGGAAAGCAGAAGGTCATAACAAATAATCAACAATGCCTAGTCTTGGGTGTGAGCTCCTTGATCATCAACACCCTGGAACTGGTCTAGGTAATAACACAGCAGTGTTCTCCCCAGAATTTTTTTCCAGCCGGGTGGCAAGAAATAGTAGCCGGGTGGCATGAAAAAGTAGCCGGGTGGGTTGAGATGAAAATGCAGGGCAACTCTGCTTACAGCATAGGAGGAGGTAGGAGGTGAGCCGATGACAGCCGGGTGGTCACCAAATCTAGCCGGGTGTAGCACCCGGCTAAAAGAGCCTGGGGAGAACACTGCACAGATAATATACAGTTTTCCCTAGACTGAGGTGTGAGGTCCTTGATCGTCAACACCCAGGAACTGGTCTAGATAATAACACAGATAATATCACAGATACTGACAAGGTCTGAGTGCTACCACGTAGTGATCGCAACGGAAGACAACCAGAGAATGACCAGCACCCAGTATATATAGCAAGGCGCTCTTCAGCGCCTCCCCTAAGTGCTGGACCAATGGGAAGTGGTACTGCCGTCAGCTGACCGGCTTGGTCAGCTGACTCCCTTCTGGCTGTCATATAAGTTCTGCCTCTCAGTGCGCGCGTCCTTCTGAACCTGTGTGGACTATCAGTCCCAGCCACACCAGACATGTGATGTAAAGCACCCGCCGCGCTGGACGCGGAAACCGCCGCACCGCTATCAAGGCATGCGGCGGTTTTTCCGCGTTCGGAATGCGTGCCAACCGCCGCGTTGGACGTGGAATCAGCCGCCTTGTTCTGAGTACACGCGGCGGCTTTTCTGCGTTTTCTCACAGTAGCTCTGTTTGACTGCAGCTGTGCACCCAGATATACACACTTAGGACCACTAGTGTCAGAATAGTTTCCTATGTGCAAATTATGGTGCACCTACTTCGTGCAGTTGTAGTATGGCTTCTACTGTAATGGGGGATGCTGGTAAATAAACTGGCATTCTGTGGTTTTACTAATGTTTGGCGTTACCTCATTGACCCGCCCACCAGCTGCATCCAGCCGGAAGAGGATGAGAGCTGCTGCAGAGTTGGCATTAATCGTATTATTTATTGTACTTACTGTTTAAAGTGCTAATGTATTACGCAGCGCTGGACAATAAATACATACAATGATACAAAGGATGACAGACGTAACAAGGTTATACAACAGTAGTTGACCTAAGCCCGTTTAAAAACAGGCTCTAGGTCTGTCACACTGCCACATGTCACTGCGCATGCACAGTAGCGCAGACGCACGGACACAGGGGCAGGATGACGCAGGGACACTTAGGTTTTATAATATAAGATAGGACAAGTTATGCAAGGCAAACAGAGGTACAAGATGCATGATCTCGTGATTTAGGCTGGTTAGGTAGGCTAGTAATACAAGTATGAGGGGGTCATAGGAAAGGAACGCACAATCTTATAGAATACACGGAGGTTAGGAGGACCCTGCCAAAGGCTTACAATCTAAGGGGAGGGGAGATTGACACACTAGGTAGGGTTGTAGAATAAAGATTCAAGAAGAACTGTAGCGATAATGGGAAAAGGTTAAATCAATACATTGTAAAGTGAAAAGGTAAAAAAATAGAAGACAGAGCAAGAAATGGATGATATCATGTAATCTGTTCACATTGTTTGATCTACAATCAGTCTGCAGGTCATCCACTTTACTACTGGCAGACAAGAAAAAAACTAGGCATCACCTACTGCCATTATTTATAACCACACCTCCTAACAAAGAGAATAGCCTAAAAGGTTGTTTTTTTTTATAGATATACAGATGAACAGAGGGAGATACTAGTTTATTGGCAGTTGGAAACAGCTGTTATTTCCCACCATGCAACAAGGCTCACAGACCACAAACTGCCAGGACCTAGGTGCTGACATCAAACTGTGGGAGGGGTTTCACCACAATATCAGCCATCCAGACCCCCCTGATGATCTAATCACAAGTGTAATTTGGTCTCTCAGCTGAGTCAGCTGGCTGCCATGGCAGAGCAAGTAAATTGTAAACACAGGATGTTAACAATTTGTCTGCTTCCATGGCAGCAGGAAGTAGACACACTGCAGATTTATTGCAGGATTTGTATCCGCTGTAAGAAAGAAATGTTTTTCTTTGAGGCTGGTTTCAGACTTCGGATTGGCGGCAGGGGTGCTCACTTTTTTGATTCAGAAATAAAGACACGCATGGAAGAGTATTGTAAAAATACGCTTCCGTGCACCGCAACGCCACTGCGACATTTTTTTAAACTCCCTGCATCACCATAGACTTACATGACTTCCGTTTGGCTGCATGTCGCCTAAAACATCACACACCGCATTGGTATGAATGGCCCCATAGACTTTCATTGGGGTGCGGCAAAAATACTACACCACACCGCCCCAGTGTGAAAGCACCCTAAAGGCTATTATGCTGTTTCTTATCGTTTACTGCAGAGGAAGTTCCGAGTTCAGGTCTGCTTTAAGTTGCAAAAAATAGATTTTTATTTCTCTGGAAATTAAAGTTTAGTTTTTTCCTTTTTGTGAAATGAAACTAGCGTTATGTTAAGTTGCTGTTTCGGAATAAACCGCTGGTGAGTGGAGTTATTGTCACACCAGCACAGAATGTATTCCTGGCTGGAGGGGAAGGCCGCCGCAGCCTGACACCCGCTTTGTTCCTCTCCCTCTATTCATTGTTGCAGCCGAGAGGAGGAACGGCTCTATATTTAGCATCTTTGCCCAGTGCCAGCTTGCTATTGTGCCAAGTGGCAGGTTTTTTGGGATGGCGCTGGGAACCTATACATAGCCCAGAGCCGCACAGCAGCAGCAGGGGTGATATTCAGCAGAGTGGCGTTAAAGCAGACCTTCACATTTCAAGGTTGTAAAGGAAAGTGGGGCTGCCTGTCAGTTCTCAGCTGTACAAAAGTTCACATTTTTAACACGCACCTCCACAGTCTCAGAGAGTCTGTAAAAGGGAGCAGGGGCACAACTACAAATTATGGGCCCCCAGCAAAACCTTGGAGGGCCCACCCGATGTTCCCACTGTTTCCCTAGCCTACACCTGGTGACCCTCACAGCCTAGTGACCCATCTTGCAAGGGTAATAAAACGTAAAACGTGTGGACATTGTAGTCTTCACACTTATAAGGTGGCGTAGTGGTTAGCGCTCTCGCCTTGCAGCTCTGGGTCCCCAGTTTGAATCCCAGCCCGGGCACTATCTGCATGGAGTTTGTATGTTCTACCCATGTCTGTGTGGGTTTCCTCCAGGCACTCGGGTTTCCTCCCACATCCTAAACACATACAAATAAGTTAATTGGCTGCCCCCTAAATTGTCCCTAGACTACAATACATACCCTAAAATGGTAAATACATAGACAAATGACTATGGTAGGGATTAGATTGTGAGCCCCTCTGAGGGACAGATAAGTGACAAGACAATATACTCCTGTACAGCGCTGCGCATTATGTCGGCGCTATAGAAATAATACATAATAATAATATAACAAATGTAGCCACAAAAACACCTGATCTGGATGATGGGCCCCTTTATTGGAGTGACGTAGTATTTTGGGTCCCCTTACAGCTCTTGGCCCTCCTGCGGTCGCTGCTCCCCTGTAGTTTTGCCCCTGAGAGGGAGACTGCCTTGCTGCGGGGTGCCATGAGAATAAGACCCCTGCCGGGCAGGGAGGGGCTTGTTGATGACCTCATCATCACGCTGCTGAGATTTCCTTGGCTACATGGGGCATGTCTGGGGGTTTTATACTGGTGCAGTGTCATTGGGATTGGTGTCAGCAGCAATACAATTACCAGTAATATAAAAAAGAGAGAAATCGAGAGCCCAATATGGTGTAGTATGTCAGAGATACGAAGGGAAATGAATAGGTGAGATGGTTATACTCACAAACATAGGTTACCGCTCAGGCAACCACTGTATAGGCAAGTGAGGAGATTAGACCTGTCCTCACTCAGGATTAAGAAGTCACTCTCTGTAGATCAGAAAAAATGGGGTAGGGTCACCCCTCCACCTGGGGTGGACTCAAGTATACTGGTAGGTGATCAGAGGCGCCAGCAGAATAAAATTAATATAAAATTGTTAAAGAGACTCCGTAACAAAAATTGCATCCTGTTTTTTATCATCCTACAAGTTCCAAAAGCTATTCTAATGTGTTCTGGCTTACTGCAGCACTTTGTACTATCACAGTCTCTGTAATAAATCAATGTATCTTTCCCCTGTCAGACTTGTCAGCCTGTGTCTGGAAGGCTGCCAAGTTCTTCAGTGTTGTGGTTCTGCTATGAACTCCCCCCTCAGGGGGGAAATAAACACACAAATGATCTCTTGAGATTCAAAAGGAAGGCTGTATACAGCCTGCTTGTGTATGGATGTATTTTCTATGTGTGGACATGCTGTACATCAACCTACTTCCTGTTTTGGTGGCCATTTTGTTTGTTTATAAACAAACTTTTTAAAACTGTTTTTAACCACTTTTAATGCGGCGGGGAGCGGTGAAATTGTGACAGAGGGGAATAGGAGATGTCCCCTAACACACTGGTATGTTTACTTTTGTGCGATTTTAACAATACAGATTCTCTTTAAGAATTGCCGGGAGGGAAAGTGGTGGACTTCCCCTCAATAATTAGACACCAAGGTCTGTTATAAAATCAAACGAATACATTTATTCAATAGTACCCCAAAATCTGCAACGCGTTTTGTGGGAACAGACCCACTTCTTCAGGCAATAAAACGGGGACAACAAACACAGCAATCAATGTGCAGTGAATTTAGCACCTCTGTGAGGTGCTAAATTCACTGCACATTGATTGCTGTGTTTGTTGTCCCCGTTTTATTGCCTGAAGAAGTGGGTCTGCTCCCACGAAACGCGTTGCAGATTTTGGGGTACTATTGAATAAATGTATTCGTTTGATTTGATGACAGACCTTGGTGTCTAATTATTGAGGGGAAGTCCACCACTTTCCCTCCCGGCAATTCTTAACAATTTTATATTAATTTTATTCTGCTGGCGCCTCTGATCACCTACCAATTACCAGTAATAGGTTTAATTTGGAATGCAATACTTTTTGGTGGTGCTATCCTCGCTTCTTCCTTGTCATACGGACGTCTAGTGAAAATCTGTTTCATAAAGGTCCCCCCCGTGTTAACTTTAGCTTATAGCTGAGGCCAGTTTCACACTGGAGTGGTGCATTATTCTTACCGCACCCCCAACGCATGTCAATGAAAGGCTATGGGGCCTTTCATACTAACGCAGTACGTCGTGATACGATGGAAGTGGCGTTTTCGCTACATGCCTGTCGCGAAAGCAAACCTATGTGACCGCACGCTTATGCGGCGGCGTGCAGCGGACTGGAAGTCATGTCTATGGCGATGTGTGTGTGTTAAAATACCCGCTGCATGTTTTACGCATCACGCATGCGTGAAAGCGTATCTTAGTAATAATCACTTCAGCCACAGGAAGTGAGCATCATTTCCTGCTTGGCCAGCTGCCAGACGGGGGATTACCATGTACGAACGCGGTAATTCCGAACGCGTGTTTTTGGCGGTGCAGTGCGGCCCCCGGGCAGCACTGCTGCCGCCAATCCCGGTTGTGAAACCAACCTAAAGCCTTAAAGCGGACCCAAACCAAACATTTTTTTTAATTAAAAATATTTAGTTGCACCACTCTGACACATACAAAGATAAATAAACACTCCTTCAAGCCTCTGAGCATTTCAGTGCCTGCTTTTCACCCTTCTCTTTCCATAACTAGGGTTATACTGGGGGCAGCCATTAGCAATTCCTCCATTGCCGGACACCATCTACTCCACCAGTTTGCCGGAAAATCCCGGCAATTTGAAAAGAAGGGAGGGGTTCCTCCAATAAATGTAAAATATTTTATATTTGTCATCATGCAGCTGAAAAAAGGCTGCGATTTATTATTATAATTTAGAAAATAGGTTTTATTTCTGAAATCTTGTATTTTTAATTCGGGTCCAATTTAACCTTCCTGGCGGTGCATTTCTGTCTGGAATTATGAGTCAAAAGCGGTACATTGTTTTTCAAGATTTGTAGGCCTCCAATTCTTAAGCCATAACTCACCAAAATATGCTAGGATAAAAGCCTGGTAGACATTCTGCATATAAAAAATAGAATACAAATTTGTTAAATTAATTTCATTTATTTATAAACTTAAAAAAATGTGAAACTGTACAAATAAGGTAGGCAGAG
This sequence comes from Hyperolius riggenbachi, assembly GCF_040937935.1. Taxonomy (NCBI): domain Eukaryota; kingdom Metazoa; phylum Chordata; class Amphibia; order Anura; family Hyperoliidae; genus Hyperolius; species Hyperolius riggenbachi. Next base: position 180,433,112 of record NC_090657.1, read on the forward strand.
AGCAGTCAAAATCCAGGCAGAGGTCAGTGCAGGCAGAGAGTAGTCAAAATCCAGGCAGAGGTCGGTACAGGCAGAGAGTGGTCAAAATCCAGGCAGAGGTCGGTGCAGGCGCCAGGCAGAGAGTAGTCAAAATCCAGGCAGACGAAAATCCAGGCAGACGTCGGTGCAGGCAGAGAGTAGTCAAAATCCAGGCCGAGGTCGGTGCAGGCAGCAGTATATACAGTGGGTTGCAAAAGTATTCGGCCCCCTTGAAGTTTTCCACATTTTGCCACATTACTGCCACAAACATGAATTAATTTTATTGGAATTCCACGTGAAAGTGGTGTACATGTGAGAAGTGGATCAAAAATCATACATCATTCCAAACATTTTTTACAAATAAATAACTGCAAAGTGGGGTGTGCGTAATTATTCGGCCCCCTAAGTCAATACTTTGAAGAACCACCTTTTGCTGCAATTACAGCTGCCAGTCTTTTAGGGTATGTCTCTACCAGCTTTGCACATCTAGAGACTGATATCCTTGCCCATTCTTCTCTGCAAAACAGCTCCAGCTCAGTCAGATTAGATGGACAGCGTTTGTGAACAGCAGTTTTGAGATCTTGCCACAGATTCTCGATTGGATTTAGATCTGGACTTTGACTGGGCCATTCTAACACATAGATATGTTTTGTTTTAAACCATTCCATTGTTGCCCTGGCTTTATATTTAGGGTCATTGTCCTGCTGGAAGGTGAACCTCTGCCCCAGTCTCAAGTCTTTTGCAGTCTCCAAAAGGTTTTCTTCCAAGATTGCCCTGTATTTGGCTCCATCCATCTTCCCATCAACTCTGACCAGCTTCCCTGCTGAAGAGATGCACCCCCAGAGCATGATGCTGCCACCACCATATTTGACAGTGGGGATGGTGTGTTCAGAGTGATGTGCAGTGTTAGTTTTCCGCCACACATAGCGTTTTGTATTTTGGCCCAAAAGTTCCATTTTGGTCTCATCTGACCAGAGCACCTTCTTCCACATGGTTGCTGTGTCCTCCACATGGCTTGTGGCAAACTGCAAACGGGACTTCCTATGCTTTCTGTTAACAATGCCTTTCTTCTTGCCACGCTTCCATAAAGGCCACCTTTGTACAGTGCATGACTAATAGTTGTCCTATGGACAGAGTCTCCCACCTGAGCTGTAGATCTCTGCAGCTCATCCAGAGTCACCATGGGCCTCTTGACTGTATTTCTGATCGGCGCTCTCCTTGTTCGGCCTGTGAGTTTAGGTGGACAGCCTTGTCTTGGTAGGTTTACAGTTGTGCCATACTCCTTCCATTTCTGAATGATCGATGAACAGTGCTCCGTGAGATGTTCAAGGCTTTGGAAATCTTTTTGTAGCCTAGGCCTGCTTTAAATTTCTCAATAACGTTATCCCTGACCTGTCTGGTGTGTTCTTTGGACTTCATGGTGTTGTTGCTCCCAATATTCTCTTAGACATGTAAAAGGACAAGAAAAGGACACCAAAGTAGCAGATGACTAATCATCTATGTTGATGACCCAACATAGGCCATCAACTATGTATTCAGAGTGATGAAAATAGATGCCAATGTATTAACTAACATGCACCTTGTCAGCAAAATAAATAGCGAAGTTATATAGAGAACAACTGACTCTTGGGTGCATGCTAGAAATATTTTAATCTAGAAAAAATTGATATACAAAAACACATATGCACATTATTAGAACTTGAAAAACACACACTACATGGACAAAGTTAAAACAGGGACACTGGGGCCCTGAAGGAAATAGCCAAATCTCCCACAACCACACTTAAATCTCTTGGAGGCTGCAGTCCTCCAAGAAGATATGGACCAGGACACATCCAGAGCCACTTATAAGTGGAATGCAGTTCCAAGCAGAAGATGTATACAGCCAGTTGACTCAATCGCAGTCATATATCATCTATAATCATCAGTTGAGTAGATTGGTTGGACTCAATCGCAGTCCTCCATGTCACATGGACATCTCCATTGATTAATATGTGCTGTGCATCAAACAGTAGCTTTGAGTATAAAACATGCACATCCAAAAGATCAGCTGTAGCAAAACAAGGATAAAAGCCATGCAGACATGATGAAAATGGCAGCCGTGACTATCCCCAGTATAGCAATCAACTAGGCCTTCAATATTGTAGTATGCAAGGCTCATGCGTTGTGAACCATCAACATCCACATGCAGTAGGTAGGATGCAGCCAGCAACAAAGACATTGGGTTGTGAGTTCATGAGTTCATAGTTACCACACCGCTTAGTATGCGGATTGAAGATGGAAATGGAGATGGAGTTCCAAGATGGAGATAGGATTGCAAGTTCCGGGCTCCAGGTGGTCCTGATAGATGTTTAGAAGTGTTGGAGAATGGCGTCAGACGCTATTACATCTGACATGTTTCGCTGTCCACCTGACAGCCTCTTCGGAGATTAGCGTCTAATTCTTACAAGCGCCACATCGCGAGTATTCAAGGCGTCCATCCGGGGACCGCCCACCTCCCTCTTAACCGCTGCAGCCAATGGGAACGGCCCAGCGTGAGCGCCGAACCCCGCCCACCGCACGCCGCGCATAGCGGCGGAGGTGTGCGTGTCATGCGCTCCACAGTGGGATGCAAACAGGAAGCGTCCCACTAACTATAGGGAGAGGGTCGCCACCACGGGAGGCCCAGAGCCTCGGAGATAGCTCATATATTTAAATTGCTACGCTATACGAAACATCATTGAGTTCATGCTCCAACTGGAGCTCAAGATCACTTATACTTATATAGTAAAAACTTCTACAGCTATCCTGTGTATGCAGCCAAAATACTATTTCTTTGAAAAATAGCAGAGCAAAGCCCTGCCCACATTGTACACACGTGTATACAACCCTTATAGAAGTTATTTTACACAGAAAGAGATTATTGGTTTGTAGAATATCTAAATGTTTCATGCAGAAGCATGAACATAAACTTAGGATAAGACCAGGGCAATATAGTAATACCCTATGAAAAATCATCATGAATAGTTCTAGATTGGGACCCTTATAAATAAGAAGGGAGGGTGAGCCCTGAAAAAAGGGAGGGAGAGAAAAGAAAGGACAAAAGAAAAGGGGGGGGGGGGAGACAAATGGAAGGGGAAGGGAGTGGGAAAACAAGAAAGGAGGAGGGAAGGGAAATGGAAGAGGATAGGGGGAGAAGGAGAGGGAAAGGGGGGGGGGAAGGAAGGCAGGGGGGAGGAAACAGGGGGAAGAAAGAGAAGGGGATGAGAAGGAGAAAGAGACGATGGGGGAAGAGAAAAGAAAAAGAAAGGAAGGAAAGAGGAAAAGGGAAAAAAGAAGAAACCAGAGAAGATATAGGAACAGTGGGGCGGGGAAAGGGCCAGAGAGGAGGGGAAGGGGGGGGGATGCAGCATAAAAGCCAAGGAGAGCTTGCTATACAGGAAGGAAAGCTCCATAATGAACTGCGTCGTTAAGGCCCTTGCCTCTAGTGGCATCCAGAGTAAAGTTCCACCTTAATTCCATCTGCAGAAGAATTCTATCTACATTGCCTCCCCTTTCATGTGGATGTACTCTATCCAAACCTACAAAGTGGACAAAATTGGAGTCCCCACCATGTGTTAAATTGATGTGTCTCGAGATGGGGGACTTAAAATTGCACCCCCCAATATCACCAATGTGTTCCTTGATGCGTTCTTTGAACGCCCTATATGTTTTACCTATATAGAAGCATCCACATCTGCATGTCAGCAGATAGACAACGCAGGTGGTGTTGCAGTTCACAAAGTGCCTTAGCTTCCAGGTGCGTCCATTGGGGAGTGCAACCTCGCCCCCCACCTGTAAATATCTGCAGTACACACACCCACCACAGCTATAGGTCCCCAACACTGTACAGTGCTTAGAAGCTGGTCTGGAACGAAAGTGGCTTGTAGTCAAAGAATCCCTTAGGGTTCTTGAACGTTTGTAGGTCACCAAGGGTCTGGGAGGTACAAATTCCTGGACCGAAGGGTCAGTGCAAAGCACGTGCCAATGACGACTTAGAATCTTATAAATTTGGTTTTCCTGGTCACAGTATCTAGTGACCAGGCGTACTTTTTTATCCTCCTCGTTTTTTATCTGCTTCCTATCTGATTGGCCCAACAGCGTTAGTCTGTCAGCGTTAGTCTGTCTGTTGCCTTGGCGTATGGTGTGTTTAGGATGTTGACTTTCTGCTCTTAAAAAGAATTGGTTGCTGTTTCTTTGCGAAATAGTTGAGTGAAAATGTATCCGTCCGCATTCACACTGACCCTTAGGTCCAGGAAAGGCACCGATGTCGGATCACAGTTCATAGTGAATCTAAGGTTCAATACATTCCCATTAAGCCTCAGTACAAATTCATCGAGGAGATCTCTGCCCCCCGTCCAGAACATCAAAATGTCATCTATATACCTGTGCCACGAAACTATGTGGCACAGGTACGCGACCAAACTATCATTGCCAAAAAGGCCCCGCTCCCAATCCCCCAGGTACAGGTTGGCGAACGATGGAGCGCACGTTGTGCCCATCGCCGCCCCCTGCACCTGGAGGTAATGGGAGCCATCAAATAAGAACACATTATTGTTCAAAATAAACGACAAAAGTTCCAGAATGAAACGATTGTGTTCATACTCAGAAACGTCCAACTCTGACAAAAATTTGCCCACTGCAGTGACTCCCTTGTCCTGTGGTATGCTCGAATACAGAGCCTCCACGTCCAAGGTGACTAAAAGAGAACCAGGGGGCAGCTGTGAACCCTCCAAAATGGTAAGAAGATGTGAGGTGTCCTTAACATAGGACGGGAGACCTAAAACATGTGGCTGCAGGTGTTGGTCTACATAAACGCTGGCTTTCTCAGTCAAGGCACCACATCCTGACACTATTGGACGTCCAGGGGGCTTAGTTAAACTCCCTTCCCTCCTCCTCCTTTCTTTTTTCCCACTCCCTTCCCCTTCCATTTGTCCCCCCCCCCCCCCCCTTTTCTTTTGTCCTTTCTTTTCTCTCCCTCCCTTTTTTCAGGGCTCACCCTCCCTTCTTATTTATAAGGGTCCCAATCTAGAACTATTCATGATGATTTTTCATAGGGTATTACTATATTGCCCTGGTCTTATCCTAAGTTTATGTTCATGCTTCTGCATGAAACATTTAGATATTCTACAAACCAATAATCTCTTTCTGTGTAAAATAACTTCTATATGGGTTGTATACACGTGTGTACAATGTGGGCAGGGCTTTGCTCTGCTATTTTTCAAAGAAATAGTATTTTGGCTGCATACACAGGATAGTTGTAGAAGTTTTTACTATATAAGTATAAGTGATCTTGAGCTCCAGTTGCAGCATGAACTCAATGATGTTTCGTATAGCGTAGCAATTTAAATATATGAGCTATCTCCGAGGCTCTGGGCCTCCCGTGGTGGCGCCCCTCTCCCTATAGTTAGTGGGACGCTTCCTGTTTGCGTCCCACTGTGGAGCGCATGACACGCACACCTCCGCCGCTATGCGCGGCGTGCGGTGGGCGGGGTTCGGCGCTCACGCTGGGCCGTTCCCATTGGCTGCAGCGGTTAAGAGGGAGGTGGGCGGTCCCCGGATGGACGCCTTGAATACTCGCGATGTGGCGCTTGTAAGAATTAGACGCTAATCTCCGAAGAGGCTGTCAGGTGGACAGCGAAACATGTCAGATGTAATAGCGTCTGACGCCATTCTCCAACACCTCTAAACATCTATCAGGACCACCCGGAGCCCGGAACTTGCAATCCTATCTCCATCTTGGAACTCTATCTCCATTTTCATCTTCAATCCGCATACTAAGCGGTGTGGTAACTATGAACTCATGAACTCACAACCCAATGTCTTTGTTGCTGGCTGCATCCTACCTACTGCATGTGGATGTTGATGGTTCACAACGCATGAGCCTTGCATACTACAATATTGAAGGCCTAGTTGATTGCTATACTGGGGATAGTCACGGCTGCCATTTTCATCATGTCTGCATGGCTTTTATCCTTGCTTTGCTACAGCTGATCTTTTGGATGTGCATGTTTTATACTCAAAGCTACTGTTTGATGCACAGCACATATTAATCAATGGAGATGTCCATGTGACATGGAGGACTGCGATTGAGTCCAACCAATCTACTCAACTGATGATTATAGGTGATATATGACTGCGATTGAGTCAACTGGCTGTATACATCTTCTGCTTGGAACTGCATTCCACTTATAAGTGGCTCTGGATGTGTCCTGGTCCATATCTTCTTGGAGGACTGCAGCCTCCAAGAGATTTAAGTGTGGTTGTGGGAGATTTGGCTATTTCCTTCAGGGCCCCAGTGTCCCTGTTTTAACTTTGTCCATGTAGTGTGTGTTTTTCAAGTTCTAATAATGTGCATATGTGTTTTTGTATATCAATTTTTTCTAGATTAAAATATTTCTAGCATGCACCCAAGAGTCAGTTGTTCTCTATATAACTTCGCTATTCTCTTAGACAACCTCTGAGGCCTTCACAGAGCATCTGTATTTGTACTGACAATAGATTACACGCAGGTGCACTCTATTTAGTCATTATCACTCATCAGGCAATGTCTATGGGCAACTGACTGCACTCAGACCAAAGAGGGCTGAATACTTACGCACACCCCACTTTGCAGTTATTTATTTGTAAAAAATGTTTGGAATCATGTATGATTTTCGTTCCTCTTCTCACGTGTACACCACTTTGTATTGGTCTTTCATGTGGAATTCCAATAAAATTGATTCATGTTTGTGGCAGTAATGTGACAAAATGTGGAAAACTTCAAGGGGGCCGAATACTTTTGCAAGCCACTGTATATAGCACCGACATCTTCCGCAGCACTGTACAGAGTATATATAGTCCTGTCACTAACTGTCTCTCGGAGGAGCTCACAATCTAGTCCCTTCCATAGTCATATGTCTATGTATGTATCGTGTAGTGTATTTATTGTAATATAGGGCCAATTTAGGGGGAAGCCAATTAACTTGTCTGTATGTTTTTGGGATGTGGAAGGAAACCTGAGTGCCCGGATGAAACCCACACAGACACGGGGAGAACATACAAAAACCTTGCAGATGTTGACCTGGCTGGGATTCGAACCGGGACCCAGTGGTGCAAGGCGAGATCGCTAACCACTATGTCACCGTACTGCCCCAAATGTGATCAAATGTGCCCAAATGTGCTTTGGCATGCCTCAAGCGGCTCTGTTTGTGCTGTGGGCGGAGAAAAGGCATGCTCTGCATCACTCTCGCATACAGCATCTCCTTGTGTAAAGTGCGCTGAATGGTTGAATGATGCACAGTGACTCCATCTGCAGCAAGATGATGTTGTAGGTCTTTGGTGCTGGTCTGTGGGTTGACTGACTGTTCTCACCATTTGTCGCTTCTGTCTATCCGAGATTTTTCTTTGTCTGCCACTTCGAGCCTTAACTTAAACTGAGCCTGTAGTCTTCCATTTCCTCAATATGTTCCTAACTGTGGAAACAGACAGCTGAAATCTCTGAGACAGCTTTCTGTATCCTTCCTCTAAACCATGATGGTGAACACTCTTTGTCACTTGAGAGTTGTTTTGAGACCCCCATGTTGCTACTCTTGCAAAGAAGAATGGGCAAGGATTTCAGTCTCTAGATGTGCAAAGCTGGTAGAGACATACCCTAAAAGACTGGCAGCTGTAATTGCAGCAAAAGGTGGTTCTACAAAGTATTGACTCAGGGGGCTGAATAATTATGCACTCCCCACTTTGCAATTATTTATTTGTAAAAAAAATGTTTGGAATAATGTATGATTTTCGCTCCTCTTCTCACGTGTACACCACTTTGTATTGGTCTTTCACGTGGAATTCCAATAAAATTGATTCATGGTTGTGGCAGTAATGTGACAAAAATGTAGAAAACTTCAAGGGGGCCCAATACTTTTGCAAGCTACTGTAAATACTAAATAATAATAATAATTTGGACAAGCTAGCTTAATTTTGGAATAAGGAGCTGTGGACTGATGAAACTAAAATTGAGTTATTTGGGCATAACAAGGAGCCGTTATGCATGAAGGAAAAACACAGCATTCCAAGAAAAACACCTGCTGCCTACAGTAAAATGTGGTGGTTCCATCATGCTGTGGGGCTGTGTGGCCAGTGCAGGGACTGGGAATCTTGTCAAAGTTGAAGGACGCATGGATTCTTCTCAGTATCAGCAGATTCTGGAGACCAATGTCCAGGAATCATTGACAAAGCTGAAGCTGCGCTGGGGCTGGATCTTTCAACAAGGCAACGACTCTAAACACTGCGCAAAATCCACTTAGGCATTCATGCAGAGGAACAAGTACAACGTTCTGGAATGGCCATCTCAGTCCCCAGACCTGAATATAAGTAAAAATCTATGGTGTGAGTTAAAGAGAGGTGTCTCTGCACGGAAGCCATCAAACCTGAATGAACTAGAGATGTTTTGTAAAGAGGAATGGTCCAAAATACCTTCAACCAGAATCCAGGCTGTAATTTCTGCAAAAGGAGGATCTACTAAATACTGATATCATTCTTTTTTGTGGTACCCAAATTTATGCACCTGCCTAATTTTGTTTAACCTCCCTGGCGGTTTGTTAAAATCCGCCAGGGGGCAGCAAATACTTTTTTTTAATGTTTTTTTTTTTTCATGTAGCGAGACAATGTCACCGTCATCGACGTCGTGACGTCAAAGGGGAATCCGATCCACCCCACAGCACTGCCTGGCACTGATTGGCCAGGCAGCGCACGGGGTCTGGGGGGGGCGGCTGCGGCGACGGGTATAGCGGCGGATCGGCGGGTAGCGGCGGCGATCGGAGGTTACATGCAGCTAACAAAGTACTAGCTGCGTGTAACAAAAAAAAAAAATTATGCAAATCGGCCCAGCGGGGCCTGAGCGGTGCCTCCCGGCAGCATTGCCCGAGCTCAGCTCGGGCTTACCGCCAGGGAGGTTAAACAATTATTTGACACTCTGTAAATCCAATAAACTTCATTTCACTTCTCAAATATCACTGTGTGTGTCTCGTATTTGATATATTTAACTGAAATTTTTTATCGTAACAACCAACGATTTATACAGGAAAATTATGACGATTAACAAGGTTGCCCAAACTTTCGCATCCCACTGTGTATATAAATACATCTGCATGGCTCGCTTTTCCTCTGCATAAAAAAAATACATGGCCGCTTTAACGTTAGTCCCGCCCCCCGCTGACGTTCGCCTCCACCGCTGATCCGCCGCACTGATTGGCTGCCAGGTCCCCGGAACAAGAGTGGGGATCCCGGCGGCCAGTAAAGGCTGCAGACAGCGGGGTACAAAGGCTGGAGTCCGGCTGCACAGCGCCAATCGCACACAGGACTCCTAAACAATAAATAATGTAATTCCCTAACCCGACCTGTGTTCGGGCTTACTGCTCGCAGCTCATTTTTCCTACCCTGAGCTCAGGTCGGGGTTACTGCCAAGGAGGTTAACCCCCCCCCCACACACACACGGCAACAAAACACATATATAGGCTAGCAACGCCTCTGAACAGCATTGGCCCTGCAATGTCGCCTGAGGGATCAGCATCCCTTATATGATGCTTGACCCTTACCTTCTTTCCACCTTTGAAGGACCACTCCAGCGGAAAACATTTCTGTGAAAGTTGTCCTTTAACCACTTCTCTACCACAGGGGTTTTCACCTAAAAACCACAGCAATTTTAACATTTTAGGGAGGCAAGGGTTAATGGGCTTAATGGGGGTATAATTTATAAAAAAAAAAACCCTCACTGATGCTGATCACTCACTAATGCTGTATTAGTTATCTGAGATCCTCTCACGAGTGATCTCAGTAACTGTAACAGCATAGTGACTGATTCAATGTTTACACACATTCTGAATGAATGAGCACTGTCATTGGCTTTGACAGTGCTCATTCAAACTTGTAATCACTTTGATTGGCTGACCAGCGGGTGCCGAATGCGACTGCACATCCGCGTGCACGCGATCGCGAACGCTCACAGCGGGAAAACAAACAGGAGATGCCTATCTACGCCCCTGTGACCCAGGTGAATTTTAAAGGGGCGTAGATAAGCAAGGCAAAGGTTGCTAAGTGGTTAATTGATTAAATGAAAACGGCTGTTACTTATTATGCTCTTTACTAACCTCTCTATCCCCCACCAACCACAGAAATATCAGCTTGGTGCGGAGTGACCCTTTTAAGTTCTGGATTATAGTTTCGGGTTCACAAAAAGTGCAGGAGACTGTTATCCTGTGAGAGCCGCAGTGCGTGGCGCCTCTGCAGCTCCGCATAAGTGTAAAACAAGCTCCGGGCGCTGGAGACCAACGCAGCAAACTGTAGCGAGTACGGGAGATTGGTCCCAGAGGAGCTTACAATCTACTGTACAAGCTTCTGATGGCTACAAGCCACGGAACAGCGGAGTAAACACATCAGCTCACCGCGGTTAGACCCGACCAGGCTGCGCAGTACTAAGACCTGCCTGTCCCCGCCCCCCCCCCCCCCCACACACACACACACACACACATCTTCTCCAGAGGCAGAATCTTCTTCCCAGACTCCTCTAATTCCCCCTGATTACACCTCACAGGGTGAGCAAGGGACTCTCGTTACAGGACTTAGCTGCGCTCTTTTCCATTGGCTTTACACTCTTGGGAAGTTGCTAACAGTTAGAAAGTACAAGAGGCAGTTCTCGACAAACCGCTAAGTGTTCAGCGAGAACACATATATGCATATAAAGAGGACACCTCCTACTGCCAGGAGGTTGGTCATGTGACGTTACTTGTATGGTAAGGGCAAGAGAGGGTCATTAAAGAGGCAATGTAGTAACATAGTGGTTACCACTCTCGCCTTGCAGCGCTGGGTCCCCGGTTCAAATCCCAGCCAGGGCACTATCTGCACGGAGTTTGTATATTCTCCACGTGTTTGTGTGTATTTCCTCTGGGCACTCCAGTTTCCTCCCACATCCCCAAAACATACAAATAAGTTAAAGGGGAACTGAAGAGAGAGGTATATGGAGGCTGCAATGTTTATTTCCTTTTAAGCAATACCAGTTGCCTTGCAGCCCTGCTGATCCTCTGCCTCTAATACTATTAGCCATAGCCCCTGAACAAGCATGCAGCAGATCAGGTGTTTCAGACTTTAAAGTCAGATCTGACAAGACTAGCTGCTTGCTTGTTTCTGGTGTTATTCAGATACTACTGCAGAGAAACAGACCAGCAGGGCTGCCAGGCAACTGGTATTGAGTAAAAGGAAATAAATATGGCAGCCTCCGTATACCTCTTACTTCAGTTCCCCTTTAAAGGACAGCTGTAGCAAAAGGGCTATGAAGGCTTCCATATTTTTTCCTTTTAAGCAATACCAGTTACCTGGCAGCCCTACTTATCTTCTGCCCCCAACACTTTTAGCCATAGACCCTGAACAAGCATGCAGCAGATCAGATGATTCTGATATTGTCAGATCTGACAAGATTAGCTGCATGCTTGTTTCTGGTGTGATTCAGACACTACTGCAACCAAATATATCAGCAGGACTGCCAGGCAATTGGTATTGTTTAAAAGACTACGATACATATATTACACGATACATACATAGACATTTGACTATGGAAGGGAGTAGATTGTGAGCCCCTCTGAGGGACGTTTAAAGAAAACTTGTAACATCAAAAAGTTCCCCTGGGGGTTACTCACCTCGGGAGGGGGAATCCTCAGGGTCCCAATGAGGCTTCCCACGCCGTCCTCCGTCCCTCGGGGGTCTCGTTGCAGCCCTCTGAACAGCGTCGATATAAATATTTATCTTCCTGGCTCCTGCGCAGGCGCTGTGGCGGCTCTCGGCTCCGAAATAGGCGGAAATACCCGATCGCCGTCGGGTCTGCTCTACTGCGCAGGCGCAAGTCTCCGGCACCTGCGCAGTAGAACGGACCCGACTGAGATCGGGTATTTCCATCTACTTCGGAGCCGAAAGCCGCAACAGCGCCCCCGCTAGAGCCTGGAAAGGTAAATATAGAATAGGCTGTCTCATCTATCGGGCTGCTGTTCAGAGGGCTGCAGCGAGACCCCCCAGGGACGGAGGAAGGCGTGGGAAGCCTCATTGGGACCCTGAGACTTCCCCCTTCTGAGGTGAGTACCCCCAGGGGAACTTTTTGATACAGTGTCTCTTTAAGTGACAAGGCAATATACTCTGTACTGCGGAAGATGTCAATACTATATAAATAACGACATAATAGATTGCAGCCAGTTATTTAGGATACTCAGTTGTATGGTCATTTTCCATCATCAGAAACACTTCCTATATCTATATATTGCTGTATATTGGAATGTAACCCCACCTTTCCTGTGATGTCACAGCCTAGGCTGATAAGCTATGTGGAATTCACTCTTCCCCCTCCCAGAGCATTCTGGGAGACCAGGTATATCTTGTACTGGCTTCAGAGCTTTCAGTCAGGCCCGTTTTTAGCGCCGTGCGGCCCGTGCCGCCGCCCGGGGCGCTTTTGGGAGGTGGGCGCTGAAATGGAGGGGGGAGCCGGAGCCGCTGGGAGGGTAGCCCGACCTCTCCCTCCCTCTCCTGGGCCGCCCTCCGTGCTCCTCCCTCAGATGCAGAGCGCAGCAGCAGCCAGGGAGGAAGCGCTGTAAACAACATACCTCCCTGCGTTCCAAGCGCTGCTCTCTCGCCGCCGGTCTCTTCCTCTCTGCCGCCTATACGATGATGCACACACTAGTTCCGGCTAACAGGAACCAGCGTGTGCATCATCGTATAGGCAGAGAGGAAGAGGCCGGCGGCGAGAGAGCAGCGCTTGGAACGCAGGGAGGTATGTTGTTTACAGCGCTTCCTCCCTGGCTGCTGCTGCTGCTGCGCTCTACATCTGAGGGGGGAGCACGGAGGGCGGCCCGGAGAGAGGTCGGGTTGCCCTCCCCGCGGCTCCGGCTCCCCCCTCCATTATGGGGAACAGCTACCCATCTAACCTACGCTGGGGGGCACCTACCTATCTATCCTATACTGGGGGGCACCTACCTAATCTAACCTACCCTGGGGGGCAGCTACCTATCTAACCTATACTGGGGGGCACCTGTCTAATCTAGCCTATACTGGAAGGGGGGGGGGGCAGCTACCTAATCTAACCTACGCTGGGGGGCACCTACCTATCTATCCTATACTGGGGGGCACCTACCTAATCTAACCTACCCTGGGGGGCACCTACCTAATGTAACCTACCCTGGGAGGCACCAACCTAATCTAACCTATACTGGGGGGCAGCTACCTAATCTAACCTACGCTGGGGGGCACCTACCTATCTAACCTACACTGGGGGGCACCTACCAAATCTAACCTACACTGGGGGGCACCTACCTAATCTAACCTACACTGGGGGGCACCTACTTAATCTAACCTACGCTGGGGGGCAGCTACCTAATCTAACCTATACTGGGGGGCAGCTACCTAATCTAACCTACACTGGGGGGCACCTACCTAATCTAACCTACACTGGGGGGCACCTACTTAATCTAACCTACGCTGGGGGGCAGCTACCTAATCTAACCTATACTGGGGGGCAGCTACCTAATCTAACGTATGCTGGGGGGCAGCTACCTAATCTAACCTACACTGGGGGGCAGCTACCTAATCTCACCTACGCTGGGGGGCACCTACCTATCTAACCTATACTGGGGGGAACCTACCTAATCTAACCTACACTGGGGGGCACCTACTTAATCTAACCTACGCTGAGGGGCAGCTACCTAATCTAACCTATACTGGGGAGCAGCTACCTAATCTAACCTATACTGGGGGGCACCTACCTAATCTAACCTATACTGGGGGGCAGCTACCCATCTAACCTATACTGGGGGGAACCTACCTATCTAACCTATGCTGGGGGCAACTATTCTGGCTACCTATATTAGAGGCACCCACCTAGCTAACCTGTACTGGGGCACCTACCTAACTAACTTATACCGGGGGCGCCTGCCTATCTAACCTATACTGGGGGCAACTATACTGGCTACCTATACTGGCGGCACCTACCTGGCTAACCTATAGCGGGGGCAACTATACTGGCTCACCTATGCCTGGCTACCTATACTGGGATACCTATCTATTCTTGGCTACCTATACTGGGGGGACCTATACTAAGTGCAACTAGACCTGGCTAACCTATACTGCGGGCACCCATACCTTGCTTGGGGGGGGGGGGGGGGTGGCGCGCAATTTTTACACACTCGCCCTGGGTGCATTTTAGCCTAGAAACTGCACTGCTTTCAGTAAACAAACATTCTGCAGAGATCACCTGACAGCAATAAAGATGTCGCCCCCGTGATCAATTTCAGATTGTAAATCAGGGACAGAGAACATTTTAAATAATTTACAAATTAATATTGTAAAACAAAAAAATAATGAATTTCATTCATTACATTATTTTCACTACAGTTCCTCAGATCCTGTACTTTTCGTTTTGACTTGCATACAAATGAAGTGTAAAATGTAGGCCACTTGAAATTGGGTCAGTCACACATACTTCCTGGCAATTTTGATTGGCTCCATTTTAGGCTGCATAAGATTTGCACTGACAAATCAAACGTTCAGGATTTCACATTAAAATTGAATGATAAAGAAGAACTGTAGTGAAAATAACACAATGAAAAAGTGCTTATTTTTTACAATATTCACTTATAGATGATTTAGTCAGTTTTTTTCCATTGTAACATTTTTCATCTCCTTGATTTGCATTCTGGAATCTATCACTGGTGGTGACATCTTTAGTCCTGCCAGGATCATCTCTGCGGAATGTTTGTTAACCGAGAGTTCCGAAGCCGGTAAACAGCCTCCCAGAATGCTCTATGGGGGAGGGGAAGAATTTGGCATAATGAATAGCCGAGGCTAAGCTTTACTGGGAGTGCAGGGCTACATACCAATATACACAAAAATATACCGGTAGTTATAGGAAGTGTTTCTGATGCTGAAACCAGGGAAGTTAATTTAAAATAAGTATCCTGAATAATTTACTGCATTCTACTATATGCTGTTACGGGTCCTCTGTAACCACTCAATGAAAATCATACAGTATATTTACGCCCCCGGAGACTTCATCTTCGCTCCATGGGTGTAGATATATGTATCTTGCCGTGATCGCCGCTGCACGCTCTCCCACGCGTATTCACATTCCTGCACGTTAGTACTCAGATCAGTGAATGGGAACATAGTTCCCAATCACCAATCTAAATGCTTGTGATTAATGATCACTGGCATCAATGAGATGCTGGTAGTCATTGCATAAAGTGAAAGTAATACATATACGGACTACTTCCTCTTGTGTACAGCGTTTACACAGGAAGAATAAACTGGGGGGAGGGACATCTAGTGGACAAATAGTAAATTACACATTTATTCAATACAAATACATAAATCTTCCATTAAAGAGAACCCGAGGTGGGATTTAATTATGTTACTGGGGCACAGAGGCTGGTTGTGCACACTAAGACCAGCCTCCATTGCCCCATGGTGTGTCTCCATGTCCCCCCTGCGCGGCGCTATACCCCCGCAGTGCTGGCGACACGCAGCGTGACGCCAGCACAATGTTTACCTATGCGCTGTCAGTCAGCGCCACTCCCCCGCCTCCTCCGCATCGGCGCTACCCGCCCATGTCCCTCCCCTCCCGCTGATAGGAGGGAAGTGACGCGGGCGGGTAGCGCCGATGCGGAGGAGGCGGGGGAGCGGCGCGAACTGACAGCGCATAGGTAAACATTGTGCTGGCGACGCACTGCGTGTCGCCATCACTGCGGGCGGTATATCTGCGCGCAGGAGGGACATGGAGGCACACCATGGGGCAACGGAGGCTGGTCTTAGTGTGCACAACCAGCCTCTGTGCACCAGTAACATAATTAAATCCCACCTCGGGTTCTCTTTAAAAGTAACCCCTTACCTCCCCTCCCATTGTTAACAAAATAAAACACTTTTATAAAAAAAATAAAAAAAAAAATACATAAATAGTTACCTTCGGGGGCTCAACTTTTTAATATGTATGTCATGAGGGTATATTACTGTTATTTTTGCATATATGTGCTTGCAATAAGTGACGGGCGCAAAACTGAAAATATACACCTTTATTTCCAAATAAAATATTGTCTCCACTCTCCATACACTAAACTAAGGATATATTTTAAGCATTGTAATAACCAGGCCAAATGGGCAAATAAAATGTTTGAGTTTTATCCACAGTAACACTTTTTTTTTTTTTTAAACTATAATAGCCGAAAATTGAGAAATAATGAATTTTTCCATTTTTTTTTCTTATTCCTGTTAATATGCAGATAGAGACAAAATAATTCTTGGCAAAACATACCACCCAAAGAAAGCCTAATTAGTGGCGAAAAGAAACAAGATATAAATCATTTGTTGTGATAAGTAGTGGTAAAGTTATTGGCGAATGAAAGGGAGGAACGCTGAAAGGTGAAAATTGCTCTGGTCCATAAGTAAAAAACCTTCAGTGGTGAAGTGGTCAACCACTTAAGTCTATCTGGATGAATATATCCGTCCAGATAGACTGTGCTGCTCCTGCTGCCTGAAGCGCATGCTCCCGCCGCCTGCCGTTAGCCCCCCGATCAATGAATGGGAATATACTTCCCATTCGTCGATCTAAGTCCCCAGCAGAAAAACAGTCGGCCTCTTATCAAATGCCGCAGTCTTTCTGCAACAAAAAAAAAAAAATTTCCTCTCCTCTTTCTTGTTCTTGGAAGCGAGATCTTTCACTTCCAGGACTTTTTGACTGTGGCCATCTTGTGACCAAATAGTAAACTACACCCACATACATTTTTTATTAAATAATTACGTTATATTACATTTAAAATTAGCTGTTTGCCTCCCACACCAAAAATTACCCAAATAAATGTTTTAATAAAAAAAAAAAAATTACAATTGAAAAACAAAAAACTAAATAGTTACCTAAGGCCTGGTTCACATTGCACAAAAACCGTAGCGTTAATCTGAGCGTAGAAGCGTATCTGTGGACGGATGCAATACATTTCAATGGGATAGTTCACATTGGTATTATAAAACCGATCCGCTTCCTACGTCCCGCTAAACTGATCGGATGTTCCGGACCTTTACCATTTTCACGGAACTGACATGGACCTAAACGTTGAACGTATGCAATGTATCTCAATGGGAAACAGACAATACTGATCCCATTGGCTAGAAAACGTACCTGAATCGTACCAAAAGTTCACTTCCTGTTTTAATTTTCTCTACTTCCGGGGCACAGATTGATGCACACCACGCCAGACACAGCAGGTTCCAGGCTGTCTGTGTGCTGCATAGGCACACTACAACATAGGCCCATTGCAAGCCACATCACCCATCCACTGCAGCATGGCTACTGGAAGCTACACCACTCGCTACTTCAGTGTGGAGGATCTGATCGTGGTTGTCGAAGAACACCCTCAACTCTATGATAAGGGGCACCCAGACTATCCGAACCCCAACAAGGCCCGAAACATTTGGGGGAAAATTGCTCGCCAGTACTGCCCGGAATTCGAGAAATTGTCTGCATCCAGGAAGAACAGTGAAGGTAATTCATTTTGCCATTTAGTACCTGTATGTGTCGGGTGTGGGAGTGGAAGGGGCACCTTGTTAAAAAAAACAAAAAAATTCATATCATGTGAAAACTAAAATCCGTAATTTATTGAAAACCACAGCAAACAAAATAGAAACATAACCCCACAACCAAGTCTCCTCCCCTCCCTGCCCACCCTCTCCACTCTCCCCACTTAACATTATTAACCCACAAAACTCAACCAAATGAAGCGTTCCTGCCAAGGTACCAGTCTTTGTGGTGTCAGAAAGAATTCTGACAGCTTGCCACGGTTGTGCAATGCCTGTGCACTACCCCTGGTGGCATATCTGCGCATCCGTGGAAGGTAGTCTTGGTCTAGGTGGTCGATGTTATAACCTTCCTCCTGCTGGACGTAGTTGTGTAGAATGTACGCGGCCTTGACCACGCAAATGGCATTGTCCGGTTTCAACTGGATGGGTGTGTGAAATATTCGCCACTTGTTGGCCATGATGCCAAACGTTCACTCTACCATACGTCGGGCACGACACAACCGATAGTTGAAATTCCTCTGCCGTGAGTCAGCCCTCTCTGTCCGTAGGGCCTCATGATATCCTGGGATAACGTAAAGGCCTCATCCCCGATGAAAACAAAAGGGTAGTTGGGGGAAGCAGTCCCATGCCAAGACTTGTCATCAGGGAGGTAAAGATGGCTTCCTGCAATTGTCTATACAATCGTGAGTTTTGAAAGATTGCAGAGTTACTTGCGCTGCCATATGATCCCACATCGATGTATTGGGAAATTGCAGCGTGTCCAAAACCGCTCCGCCACTTCTTCCCATTTTTTCCTGTCAAGGACCAGCATGTATTGGGGACAAGACTTTTCCCAAAGGACTTTGCAAGTCCGGGTGACGATGTAGGAAATAGTGCTCTTTCCTATGCGAAAGGTCAGATGGAGGGAGGAATAGCTCTGACCTGTCTCCAGAAACCTAGACCGGAATAAAGAAAAATATGTTAATGGACTTCATTTGCTGATGGTAATATATTTGTAGTATTTATATTTTTCAGTTGAAAAATACAAGACCAAGTGGCGAAGCATCAGAGATAATTTCATCAAAGAACTTAAAGCGGGAAAAAAAGGAACAGAGGAGTGGACGTGGCTCTTCACGCTGAGTTCCCTATTGCTACATGGCCCAATTGAGCTTTCTGCAAAAGTACATCGAGCCCAGAAGGTACGTAAGCATAATTGTGTGAGCTACCACAATAGTAAGCAATTTGATACTTATATTGCTTTTGCTTATTTTACACAAGGACTGAAGACCGTTTTGGGGATACAGAGGAGAGGCCCACGGAGGACACAACTACATCTGCCGATATGGAAGAGTCCACATCTCAGAGGCTGGAAGATTCTCTAGAGGAAGCGCAAGAAAGATCTTCGTCATTTGTTACTCCATCCTCTCCACACAGCGCTTGTTCCGAACTGGAAAGCACCCCAACCCTACAACAAACCACCCTACAGAAAGTATACAGGAAGGGGAAGAGGAAGTGGTACTGTCATCTCAATCTAGAGGTAGAACGGGAAGAGGTGTAGGTCCCAGGATTAACACAAGACTTGAGTCGGATGTAGAAATGGCTGGGGCTGTTAAGGGGCTATTGGGCATTGTGAGAACCCAAGAACAGCTGGTTAGAAGAGATTTTCAGCCCGATAGTAATCCTACATTAGTTGACAGGTCCCACAAACATATGGAATTTCTTCAAAACCAACTGGAACAGTTACGTAAGCAGTTGGAGGACAGCAAAAAATACGAGCTAAGTCCTAACTACCATGCTCTAAGGGCGTATTCCCTTCATGGATGACGTTCCAAGGCACAAGCGTTTGCCTTGCCTATACAGCTTGATGGACACCATTAAAGCACATATGTCACCCGAAAGGCACCTGTCTTTTGGTCCTGTGCCATCACCTGTTCATCATCCACCTTTCAGGCCTCAAGGGGATTGGGCAAATCAACAGTCCCAATCATATCAGGGTGCTCCTTACTATAATGCACCACCGGAAGACAGAACAACTTGCACACAGATACTTTCTGCTCTACCACAACATAGCAGCACACCTGATGTAGTGGACAAACAACCACCCTGTTACCGTCTTTCCCCTAAAATAAAACCTACCCCGAAAATAAGGCCTCCCTTATATTTCAAGCGTGCTTGAAATATAAGACCTACTCCGAAAATAAGGCCTGGCTGGGGGGGGGGGGGGCGCTGTGTGTATGGGGAGGTGTGTGGGCTCTTACCGCACCTCCCTTGTGGCTACGCCCCCCTCCGTTCCAAGTAATTCCTCCGGTGGTGGTGGCGGCGACATGGTATTCAAGCTATGAGGGTGCCCTTTGACCCTCACGATGCACGCAGTACGCTTTGCCGGCTCTGCGCTGATGCTCCCCTCATGTAATAATCAATGTGCGCCTGGGACGCATCAGCCAGGTGCACGATTATGACAGGAAGGGAGCGCCAGCGCAAAGCGTACTGCGTGCAGCGTGAGGGTCAAAGGGCGCCCTCATAGCTTGAATACCATGTCACCACCACCGGAGAAATTGCTTGGAACGGAGGGGGACGCAGCCACAAGGGAGGTGCGGTAAGAGCCTCCCCATACACAAAGCGTCTAGCCCCCCCCCCCCCCCCCCAGAAAATAAGCCCTAGCACATATTTCCTCCCCAAAAAGAATATAAGACAGTGTCTTATATTCGGGGAAAGACGGTAGGAATCTGGTCATGCCACTTCCTGCCTGCTGGTGGCAGCATCCTGTTGAACTTTGATGAACTTCCTTTATTCCACCAGAAGGTGGCTCTTGAGACTTTGCATGCCCTGAACTTTCGTTTTTCCACCACAGGGTGGCTCTATGCTGGTTGGAGACAGCTCTGCCACTGCAAGGGTTGCTCTCTATGGACTTTGCTTGTTGATCATGCTGCAGGTGTGTCCTCCTTATATAAGAGCCCTGCAAGGAGCAACCTTTGCCAGAACTTTGCACTCACAAGCTGGAGTATCTGGACAACCTTGGTTTCCTGGTATCTTGTATTCCTGTATTTGCTTCTCTGTTATTGAACCTATTCCTTATCTGACCTCGATTCCTGTCTGCTCCTTTTGTACTGTGATTGCTCGATTGTTGCCGACTTATGCTTTGTTTTGACCATGATTTTGTGCCTGCCTCCTTGTACTGCGATTGGTGTATATATTGTATACAGGATCTTCTAAAAAAATTAGCATATTGTGATAAAGTTCATTATTGTCTGTAATGTACTGATAAACATTAGACTTTCATATATTTTAGATTCAAACACACACAAGTTCAAGCCTTTTATTGTTTTAATATTGATGATTTTGGCATACAGCTCATGAAAACCCACATTTCCTATCTCAAAAAATTAGCATATTTCATCCGACCAATAAAAGAAAAGTGTTTTTAAAACAAAAAAAGTCAGCCTTCAAATAATTATGTTCAGTTATGCACGCAATACTTGGTCGGGAATCCTTTTGCAGAAATGAATGCTTCAATGCGGTGTGGCATGGAGGCAGTTAGCCTGTGGCACTGCTCAGGTGTTATGGAGGCCCAGGATGCTTCGATAGCGGCCTTCAGCTCATCCAGAGTGTTGGGTCTTGCGTCTCTCAACTTTCTCTTCACAATATCCCACAGATTCTCTATGGGGTTCAGGTCAGGAGAGTTGGCAGGCCAATTGAGCACAGTAATACCATGGTCAGTAAACCATTTACCAGTGGTTTTGGCACTGTGAGCAGGTGCCAGGTCGTGCTGAAAAATGAAATCTTCATCTCCATAAGGCTTTTCAGCAGATGGAAGCATGAAGTGCTCCAAAATCTCCCAATAGCTAGCTGCATTGACCCTGCCCTTGATAAAACACAGTGGACCAACACCAGCAGCTGACATGGCACCCCAGACCATCACTGACTGTGGGTACTTGACACTGGACTTCAGGCATTTTGTCATTTCCCTCTCCCGAGTCTTCCTCCAGACTCTGACACCTTGATTTCCGAATGACATGTAAAAGTTGCTTTCATCCGAGAAAAGTACTTTGGACCACTGAGCAACAGTCCAGTGCTGTTTCTCTGTAGTCCAGGTCAGGCGCTTCTGCCGCTGTTTCTGGTTCAAAAGTGGGTTCATGCTTCCATCTGCATCTGCTGAAAAGCTTTATGGAGATGAAGATTTCATTCTTCAGCACGACTTGGCACCTGCTCACAGTGCCAAAACCACTGGTAAATGGTTTACTGACCATGGTATTACTGTGCTCAATTGGCCTGCCAACTCTCCTTTTTTTTTTTTTTTTTTTTTTCAAACTCAGCCGGTATGTGACCCAGATATGACCATGTGACAGCTGTGAAGCCATCATACGTGGGTCTCAGGTCTGCATCATAGTTTGATTTTTTTTCCTCTCCTCCCCCCCTCCCTCACTCCATCATCACTACAATATATCAAATATTCCACCAGTGGCTCAGGTCAAACTAATTATAGTAAGAGAGAGAAAAAAGAAAGTAAGAAAAACAACTCTCATGACCTGAACTCCATAGAGAATCTGTGGGATATTGTGAAGAGAAAGTTGAGAGACGCAAGACCCAACACTCTGGATGAGCTTAAGTCCGCTATCGAAGCATCCTGGTCCACCATAACACCTGAGCAGTGCCACAGGCTGATTGCCTCCATGCCACGCCGCATTGAAGCAGTCATTTCTGCAAAAGGATTCCCGACCAAATATTCAGTGCATAACTGAACATAATTATTTAAAGGTTGACTTTTTTTTGCTTTAAAAACACTTTTGTTTTATTGGTCAGATGAAATATGCTAATTTTTTGAGATCGGAAATTTGGGTTTTCATGAGCTGTATGCCAAAATCATCAATATTAAAACAATAAAAGGCTTGAACTACTTCAGTTGTGTGTATTTGAATCTAAAATATATGAAAGTCTAATGTTTATCAGTACATTACAGAAAATAATGAACTTTATCACAATATGCAAATTTTTTTGAGAAGATCCTGTATATTTGTCCTGTGTATATATCCTGTATATATTTAGATAGATAGGGTTTTGGGAATTTGCACTTTGCTTGTTGCATACACAACAAACAATCAGGAATGCAAGGCAAATATACACAATGATGCAATCACCACATGTATGTGGTGATTGCATCATTGTGTATATTTGTCTTGCATTCCTGATTGTTTGTTGTGTATGCAATTGCATGGACTTTGCATTATATTGTCTGAAGCACGGTTGTCAATAAACATTTCTGCACAGTATTTCCCTGGCTCAGTGTCTGTGTTGCTGCAAACTGTGATCAATCCCAGTTTCTCAAGCTTGTAACACACCCCTTTCTCAATTACTTTTCCCAGGAGAGGAAGATATGGGACATAAAAATTTGATATAGCCTTTATTAGCCATTGGCACACTGCTTTCCAAACCTGCCACCAAGGACCGACAACAGGTCAGGCCTTGACCCACGCCTCTTGGGCACAGCTGCAGGCTTGCAGCTGGCAAGGCCTGGACTGTTGATGGTCCTTGATGGCAGGTTTGTAAAACAGTGTGCTATTGTGCTACCTTGCCAGTGGCAATAGTATACCCAAGGTTTCTTGCTGTAGGAACAAACACGTTATATGTTGGACTTCCATGTCTGAAGTTTTTGCACTTTTTTTTAAGTTTAATAAGCTAATTTTATAGAAACTGTACTGCACAGCACATGGCACACTGCTTTCCGAACCTGCCACCAAGGACCGACAACAGGTCAGGTCTTGAACCACGCCTCTTGGACACAGCTGCAGGATTGCAGCTGGCAAGGCCTGGACTGTTGATGGTCCTTGGTGGCAGGTTTGTAAAGCAATGTGCTATTGTCTGACGTTGCCAATTCCTTGCTTTTATGTAGTAAACTGTCGGTTGTATGGTACAGCTAAATAAAAATATTGTTTTGACATTGCGGTATGGTCCTTCCTTGTTTAACGATATAGTATGGCAAATAACAATATGGCATACCTCAGAGTTAGCAGCAACTGTTCCTCAGGGGTCACGGATTTACGCAGTTGGGTGTCAGATTTCTGCAAATGAATCCTCACGATTGCCAGCAGTCGATCAAACCTGGGTAAATAAAGGGGGTATTCATTTCTGTACACAATATAGTAAGTGGTATGCTTGTCGCATAGGTATACTTACAGAGCCACAGCCATCCAGCAGTACTTGAAGAACTTGTCTGGGTGCCTACGTAGATCGTAGTACAGTAGGGCAAACTGTCCTTTTTGCTCCCTTTCGATCAGCAGAGGATGCACCCACCACCTTCTTCTCCTCGTAATGGTCCTCCGCCTGGCATAGTACAATGCCACCACCACTGTTGCCACAGTGAGCCAAAAGTGCAATTGGAACAAGGGATCTGTTGGCCTCATGGTTCCACAGAACAGCACAACAAAATGGAGGAATGTACTCTACTCAGGTCCTTGTCTCCAAATGAACAAATAACTACAACTCAATAGATAAAAACAACTACTAAAACCATACCCCTCTCCAAACCTCACCCTGGCCAACCCCTTTCCCTTCCCCATTGTCCATTTTCCATACGTTTTTGTTCATACTGTACCAGAACAGAACGTATGCGAAATGGTTGTAAAAACATATGAAAACGTATCAAACGGAACGGAGAACGGATCCGTTTTGTCGTATCCGTCCCGCATCAGGTGCAATGTGAACCAAGCCTAAGGGTCTGACCTTTTTAAATATGCATGTCAAGAGAGTATATTATTTTTTTTTTTAAGTATAAGCTTGTAAATAGTGATGGACAAAAATTGAAAAAATGCACCTTTATTTCTAAATAAAATATCGGTTCCATAAATTGTGATAGGGACATCATTTAAATGGTGTAATAACCAGGACAAATGGGCAAATAAAATACATATAGCATATATTAATTTCAAACTATAATGGCCATAATCTGAGAAATAATGATTTTTTTCCATTTCTTTCTTAATCTTTCTGGTAAAATGGATTTAGAAAAAAATAATTCTTAGCAAAATGTACCACCCAAAGATAGCCTAATTAGTGGCAGAAAAAAAACAAGATATAGATCAATTAATTGTGATAAGTAGTGATAAAGTTATTGGCGAATGAATGGGAGGTGAAAGTTGATCGGATGCATAAGGTGAACAACACTGTAGGCTGAAGTGGTTAAATAACAGCAAGCTTACCAACCTTTCTCCATGATTACTTTGATCAGTCAAGCTCTTCAGTTGCCGAAGGCCACGAGCTGAGATGCCACTCTGGAGATGGCACACACAGCTTCTAAAAACGGGGTTGATAAGGTGCAATGCTTGCAAAGTGTGCTGCAAGAACGTTAATTTAAAGCCTTGTAGCAGAAAGGGGGTATCCCTCTCCATTCCATTGTTGGATATGGTCCGACATCAGAAGCATTCTCCATAATTCCTGATTTCTGACCACGTACAACAAGGGTGCGTTTGGGCTGCCATTTGCTGGGTTGATGTCAGATCCAGTCTGACACAGCATTAGGCCCCTCTGATCCAAGTTCACGCTTTTTTTTTTTCCCCTTTTTTTTTAATACAGATATGTCGACCCCATTGTGTACAGTATAAGCTGTTACTTTGTACCTGTAGTGACAGTAAACTAGCTGCAGTGTGTGCTGATCTCTGCTACCTCCAGTATGTACAGTATAAGCTGTTACTCTGCACCTGTACTGATAGTAAACTAGCTGCAGTGTGTGCTGATCTCTGCGACCTTCAGTATGTGGAGTATAAGCTGTTACTATGTGCCTGTACTGATAGTAAACTAGCTGCAGTGTGTGCTGATCTCTGCGGCCTTCAGTACGTGGAGTATAAGCTGTTACTCTTTGCCTGTACTGATAGTAAACTAGCTGCAGTGTGTGCTGATCTCTGCGGCCTTCAGTATGTGGAGTATAAGCTTTTACTCTGTGCCTGTACTGATAGTAAACTAGCTGCACTGTGTGCTGATCCCTGCGTCCTCCAGTATGTACAGTACATTCTGTTACTCTGTGCCTGTATAAATAGTAAACCAGTTGCAGTGTGTGCTGATCCCTGCTACCCTTTGTATGTACAGTATAAGCTGTTACTCTGTGTCTGTACTGATAGTATACTAGCTGTAGTGTGTTCCAATCTTTGCTACCTCCAATATGTACAGTATAAGCTATTGCGATGCACAATGTTGTTATTTTTACAGTTCAAACATTGAATGGCCTGGCGGGCTGCACCCTGTAGCTTCACTCCCCCATGAAACGACCATGCACGTTTACTAAAGAGAAAGCTGTCCAGACTCATCCATCCATCCCATCATCGACAACAGAGGAAGCAGACAAAGAGGAGGTGGGCAGTAGCAGCAGCCTGTCACTTCCTGTGAGCACAGATCACATGACCCCTCCCAACCCCTCCCTCTTCTCTGGGATTTACAATTTGCTGCCACCAGCACTGGAGTTAGTCTAATCATAATAGGAATTTACCAAGTTGCAGTGCTGTCCACAAAGAGTAAATCTATGCTGGGATTAAGAAACATCCACTCTGCTGCCAGCTGCATGTTTTCTACAGGGATTGCTGGGTCACATGACTGAATTTTCCAAAGGGAATTTCTCTGGAATAACTACATCAAATAGGAGAATCTTGCTATTAATAGTACTGTAGAGTCTTACCTTTACCTCGTAGAAATAGTGTTGTGAACGAGAGTTTAAAAAAAAAACACACACACACACAGTAGTGCTTTAAAATTGCGTGAACCGAAAAGTTGCTCAGTATTTGTTTTCGGTGTGTTCCTGGTCTCCTGTGTCGTGCTTGGCTTGCCGAGTGATCTGGGCGGCTGCCAGGCAGCACAGAAGAAGACTTCAGCTGAAGAGCCTCATTGTGTGGAGACGACTGTACAGCTTGTTCTTGACAGACACTTCCGCTCTTTAAATCTTCCCCCTGCAAAGACACTGCACAATCTCCCATTCTGTCTCTGCGTATAATGAACAGTGAGGTTTCATTCTCCGTCTGTGGAGAGACGTGGGTGGCAGAACGCTGACAAAGAGGCCCTGTCAAACTCCTTCTAAAAATGGCAGGAAAACAGGACTGTAGAGGATGCGTTTGTAGCACAGGCTCGACAGAGGAAGGAAGCCTCTGATTGGCCGCGGCACGCGAGACACAAATATCTGGGTAAAGAGGAACTTTAACTCAGGATTGAACTTCATCCCAATCAGTAGCCGATACTCCCTTTCCTAAAAGAAATCTTTACCTTTTCTCGAATAGGTCATCAGGGGTGGTCTGTATGACTGATATTATTCTGAAAGCCCTCCCACGGTTTGATGTCAGAACCATGGCCCTGGCACTTTCTTCTCTGCGAATCTCGTTGCATTGTGGGAAATAATGGCCATGTCCATCTGCCAAGCAAGCATTAAAGCGGACCTGAATTCAAAACTCCTCTCTGCTGTAAAAGATACACAACAGCATAATGACCTTTAATAAAAAAATGTATTTGTTACAGTTGATACAAATCCTAAAATACGGTTTCTACTTCCTGATTAGTGGAAGCAGCCATATTGTTTACAGCCTGTACTTTCAAATGGACTTATCTGCTATAGGCAGTCATGTGACACGGGGAGAGATCAAATTACAACTTGTGATTAGACACATATTTGGGGGAATTAAACAGGCTAAACTCTCTAAATACAATCAGGTTGCATTTCTCTGTTTTCCTTCTGTCCTGTGCAAGAGTTCAGGCCCACTTTAACTCCCTCTGTGTATCTAAATAATTATAAACCTTTTAGATTATCACATAATTAGTGGGTGTGTTTATAGATAATGACAGTTGGTGCTGTCTGTTTTCTTTTCTTGTCTACCAGTACTAAAGATGATTACCTGCAGGCTCAAGGTCGCCCAAACAACATGAATGAATTGCATGGCAAATATTAATCATATCTTGATGTATCCTCTTTTTCTTAAGTTCTCACTTAACGATATATTGATTTATTTCCCCCCCTACTACTATCTTTCGATAAAGTTCTTCTTTAAAGCAAAATTGAAAATAAACGTATTAAATAATTCATCAAATGCATGAAGTTTTGAATCAGGATGATGCCATTTATTGGATAACTTAAAAGAATAAGAGTAAGCAAGCTTTCGGCTGTATAGCTTAGTTTGCTTACAAACTGATGGAATAGACAGCTATATATATATATATATATATGCAACATCAAAATGGGATACATACAGTAGACATCAACATCAAAATGGGATGCATAGATTTTTTTAAGCATAAATAGATGTCATTAAAATGCCTTAAAGTGTAACTGTCAGGCATAAAATAAAAAAAATCAATTCTTTATTTTTATCTATTAAACAGGTATTAAAGAGGTTCTGGGGGGGGGGGGGGGGGGGGGTGTTATAAAACATGGACACTTACCTGTGGCTTCCACCGGCCCCTGCAGCTGTAATGTCCCAAACCCCCTTCCACAGAACCCCTTTAAGGATGCTAACCAGGCAATCCAAAAGTTACAAATCACCCTTAATTTTCTTATCCATAAAGCATCATTCCCCAGTTTCCGTGGCCCTTATTTGGTACATCTTCCGCACAAAGGAAGTTGCAGGGCATGCTGGGTTGTCCTTTTATGCTTCTTTACTTCCCCTCAGACTTAACTAATGCAGCCTGATTGGCTGAAGCCTCTTTCCCTCCTGTTTTCCCCTCCCACACCTCTGTTCCTCTCTGATTGGCCAATATTTCTCATGCTGAGATAATGCACTTTCTATAGTGGAGGGCGGGCAAATCAGGCAGAGGAGAGTAAGGGGGGAAATTGCATCAGGATTCGCTTCAAGATAGACACAGTTAAAATGGAGAAACCTAAGAAGGATCTTTCTCTTTTTTTACTATAGAAAAATCACTAAAATCAAAATGTGGACAGTACAATACATGTTATGTAAGTAGATCAAGTATTTATCTACTTATATATGTTTTTTTCTGAGATAGTATGGCTTACAGCTCCTCTTAAAGTTAAACAGAACATCTTAATGGGGTGGGAGGTTGTTAGCTGAGATAAGACTCCTTGTTTATGCAATACTCACAGAATTGGGACTGTCACAGAGGCATGGTAAATTCCTAGTTCACAAGTTTAGCTACTAGCAGAGAAGATGCAATATAGGCTGAGAAAGATTCATTGTATGTGCAGTACTAATTGTATATAGAACATTAGTAACATAGAACTGAGTCTCATATTTTTATTCTCCGTTCAAAATTTTTAGACTGAATATTAACCACTTCAGGATCACAGGTTTTCTTCCCTTAAAACCAAAACAACTTTTACATTTCAGCGCTCCTCCCATTCATTCACTGATAACTTTATTGCTACTCATCACATGTGAATGATCTATAGCTTGTTTTTTTCGCCACAAATTAGGCTTTTCAAGGGTGATATTTTATTTTAGTAATAATGTTATTCTCTATGCATTTTAAAGAGAAAAAAGAGAAAAAAATGAAAAGATACACTATTTCTATATTTCCAACCACTGTAGTTTTAAAATAGACAAAGATACCATAGATAAAACCAACACATTTTATCCGCCCACTTGTCCCGGTTATCACAACATTTAAATAATGTTCCTAGTACAATGTATGGCGACAATATATTATTTGGAAATAAAGGCACATTTTTTCAGTTTTCTGTTTTCTGTTTTTTCATTGTCATCTATCAGTAATTAAAAGCCCTTATCTGTAAAAGTAACAGTAATATACCATCATGGCATACATATTTAAAAAGCTGAGTGACTAAGGTAGCTATTTATGTATTGTATTTTCAATTATGTCACTTGTGGGTTTTTTTTACAAGCGTTTTATTTTGGTGCCGAGTATATGAAAATAACAATTTTATTGCTTTTCATTCAGTTTCTTGCTAAAGAAAATTCACATGACATAGGTTTCAGTTGTCAAATATCCCAAATTATATTCTCTCGCTTGTCACGGTTAAAATGATACCCTATATACATCATCAGATAGCTTCTTGGGCACACCGCACACTGATAACCACAAGTAGCACCATTGGATTTTTGAAGGCCATTTTTTGCAACAAAAGTAATACAATCATTCTTTCTTGGCAAAGCCCCTGGTGTCTCAGAACATTCAGTACAGGTCATAAACCAAACCATTCTGAAAACTAGAGACCTAGGCCTACTCAGATAAACATATTTTGTAACATTTGGATTAATGCCCTTTTGCTGAAATTGTACCAGAAGTTTGAAAACAGCATTTTTTTACAGTTTTCTTCAGTTTGGCGAGAAAAAAAAATCACATGACATAGACTTCAACAATACTACATCCCAAATTATATTCTCTCGCTTGTCACGGTTAAAATGATACCCTATATACATCATCAGATAGCTTCTTGGGCACACCACACACTGATAACCACAAGTAGCACCATTGGATTTTTCAAGGCCATTTTTTGCAACAAAAGTAATACAGTAATTCTTTCTTGGCAAAGCCCCTGGTGTCTCAGAACATTCAGTACAGGTCATAAACCAAACCATTCTGAAAACTAGAGACCTAGGCCTACTCAGATAAACATATTTTGTAACATTTGGATTCATGCCTTTTTGCTGAAATTGTACCAGAAGTTTGAAAATAGCATTTTTTTACAGTTTTCTTCAGTTTGGCGAGAAAAAAAAATCACATGACATAGACTTCAACAATACTACATCCCAAATTATATTCTCTCGCTTGTCACGGTTAAAATGATACCCTATATACATCATCAGATAGCTTCTTGGGCACACCGCACACTGATAACCACAAGTAGCACCATTGGATTTTTCAAGGCCATTTTTTGCAACAAAAGTAATACAGTCATTCTTTCTTGGCAACGCCCCTGGTGTCTCAGAACATTCAGTACAGGTCATAAACCAAACCATTCTGAAAACTAGAGACCTAGGCCTACTCAGATAAACATATTTTGTAACATTTGGATTCATGCCCTTTTGCTGAAATTGTACCAGAAGTTTGAAAATAGCATTTTTTTACAGTTTTCTTCAGTTTGGCGAGAAAAAAAAATCACATGACATAGACTTCAACAATACTACATCCCAAATCATATTCTCTCGCTTGTCACGGTTAAAATGATACCCTATATACATCATCAGATAGCTTCTTGGGCACACCGCACACTGATAACCACAAGTAGCACCAACAGCTTTTTCAAGGCCAATTTTCTCCCCAAAGTGTCATTCTTTTTTTAAGTCCAGTACACACTTTCAATTAAAATTGGCCAATCACTGACCAATTGTACCACCTTACCATGTAGTATGAGAGTCAACAAATATTGAATAGTATGAGCAGATTGTGCAGGTAAACGCTCATACTGTAGTATGAGGGTTTACCTACACAATCTGCTCATATTATTCAAGATTCAATAGTAAAATTGATCAGTGATTGGCCAATCATACTTGAAAGTGTGTACAAGGCTTTAGCAAAGTATACTGAGGGCTTCACAATGTCTTTAAACATACACAAATTGGTACTCACCATTGTAGAAGCTGTAGAAAGGTGGAAGTCAGGAGGTCCGAAGGTGTCCGGCAGCCATGCCAAGGGTCAGAGTTTGGTAGATCAGCCATGCCAGAGGTCAGAGGGTAATTCGGCAGCCATGCCAGAGTTCAGAGGGTGGTCGTTAGTTATGCCAGGGGTCGAATTCCATAGAGTGGTTGTCAGCCATGCCAGAGGTCAGATCCGGAGAGTCAAATACAGTTCAATTATACCATAAAAAAAAAGGCAGTGAAAGGGTAAAAAAAACAAACAAAAAAAAAAAACAACTAATAATGAAGGACTGTATGATAGGTCTCAAAGCAGGGATTAAGGCATAGTGCTGCTTTGGACGGACATTTCGGACAATGATATCGTGTGTCCCTTCGAACGTGATTTTTCCTGCAAACTCTGCACCTTTTTTGGGGGTATGGTTTTGATGCAGTTGGGGGGAGTGGGGCAGGAAAATGATTTCCCTCAAATCTGGCAACATTTTCTGCACGAAGTTGGTCTGGGTTTGGGGCAGGTTGTCCAGATTCAAAAAGGAGACATGTAATTATTGCCAGCTGGAACTTTAAAAAAGAGTCCCTGTTACCTGATTTTTTGTACAGGACAAAGGCGTTTTGGAGGCACATCTGGAAAAAATATAGAGCCACTTTTTTGTACCAAATCTTCCTCTTCCTGTTGAGCCTGTATGGTGCCAAAACCTGGTCGGACAAGTCCACTGCCCCCATGAACTTGGTGTACTCAGCGATGGCCAGTGGTTTTACTACTTCCCGACTACGAGTCCTCACAGTTGTTGTTGCCTCGGTGTGGATGGTGGTGAGGGCTAAGACATCGCGCTTATCTCTAAATTTTAAAGCGAGCAGCTCGTTGCTCCGTTGGCTGCAGGTCTCCCCCCTCTTCAGTTTTTTATGAACGACCTCTGATGGCAGGCCTTTGCGATTTGCCCTGACAGTTCCGCAGGCTGGAGTCTGGACTGAAAATAAATGTTTGAACAGTGGAACACTCGTGTAAAAATTGTCCACGTAAAGGTGGTAACCCTGGTGGAGTAGAGGGTTGAGGAGGTCCAGTACTATCCTCTCTGTTGTACCCATGTAGGGAGGGCATCCAGGAGGCTGTATTAAGCTGTCCTTCCCTTCATAAACTTTTAGTGAATAGATATAGCCACTCCCACTTTCGCACAACTTGTACAGTTTTATCCCATACCGTGACCTTTTGTTGGGTATATATTGTTTGATTGCCAGCCTCCCGTGGAAAGGGATTAAGGACTCATCGATGGCTATTCTTTGCTCTGGCATGTATTTTTCTGCAAAAGTTCTATTTAAATGGTCGATGAAGGGCCTCAATTTAAATAGTCGGTCATGGGCTGGGTCGTTAGGTGGGAGGTGGTCTGCATTATTGCTAAAATGCAAGCAGGTTAGCAGCATTTGGTAGCGGCGTCTGGACATTCTGGACGAATAAATTGGGATGCAGAGGATTGGATTTTTTGTCCAGTACAGTTGCTGTTCAGGTAATGGAGAAAGGGCCATATCGAAAGTCAATCCCAAAAAAACTTTCAAATCACGGGTAGTTGCAGGGGTCCAGTGGGAAGCTAACACACAGGTGGGATGGTCTGCTATGCGTTGCTGGGCATAGATATTGCTCTGATCGCAGACATACTGCAGGAAGCTCTCTGGCAAAAAAAGTTCAAAAAAGTCAATGGGCTGCATGTTGCTGGTGTCCACTAATAGGCCACTCCTGGCTGTGAAGGGAGGGAGGTTAGGGGTCTCCATATTAGATGCTGACCATTGTGGGTCCCTTAGATCATAGGGTAGTGGTTCCCTCTGTGGTACCCTTGCTGGCATGCTCTGCCTTGGCCTGGCAGCCCTCTGACCTCTTGGGATGGCATTGCTGGAGGTAGCTATAGGTGACCCTCCTTCAGAAGCAGTGTCAGTGTCACTAATGCCCCTTGCCTGCTCCGCGCTCCTAGATGGCTGAGCTGTGGATGGCCCAGCAGACTCAGAATCGCTGTCCGTTGAGTCGCTTTCTGACTCGGACGGCAGCCAATCAATATCTGTGGACTCCAAATCATCCTCAAATTCGCTGCTGCTGTGACTGTCACTGTCACTGTCACGCTCCAGAATGGCGAACGCCTCTTGCAAAGAATACATTCTCTTTGCCATCTTTATAGAAAATGTATATAGGATATACACTATAATTGTATAGAGGCAAATTGTAAAAAAAAAAAAAGAGAGAGAGAGAAAAAAAAGAGTCCACAAAAATACAGCAGAAATAATATTCTATAAAAAAAAGCAAGGGAGGCTAGGATTAGATCAGGGTTGATCAGGGTGATCAGGGTTGATCAGGGTTGATCAGGGTTGATCAGGGTTGATCAGGGTTGATCAGGGTTGATCAGGGGTATATAGTCCTGGTATATTTATTGATCAGTCCTGGTATATTTATAAAATCCTCTAGGTGGCAGTCAGAATACAAGAAAAGAAGATCCAGTTACCTTGTAATCCTCTCAGGAGTGATTACAAGGTAACTGTATCTTCTCAAGTGCTGGCAACATTGTTTGTAAACCTCACAAATGAATGAGCACTGCTATTGGCTTATAGCAGTGCTCATTCATGGTTACAGGCATCTGATTGGTGATGGGAGTAATTACTCCCATTCATCAATCCCACCCAGAAATAAATGAAGCTGGTGCACGTGCACGTGCACGCACGGGGGCGCGCACCCGCGGGCGGGAGCGCGGGAGCGCGCGGGAGCGGGGGCGCGCGGGAGCGCGCGCGTGCACAGCACAATAGCGGCAGGGGCGTTTATAAACGCCCCTGATCCGCTAATTAAGTCAATAGGGGCGTAGTTAAGCGTCTGGGAAATCCGAAAGTGGTTAAACAGCGGCCATGACCGCCTGATGTAAAATCTGCGTCATTCAGTTGCAAAACACGCAGAAGTAATGAAGCCCCTTTGAACACTACAATCATATCAGCATTGTTACCTCAGGCAGATAAAAGTATTTTGCCTATTATTTACATTTTAGGATATGGGACTAAATTTGATTTAGTTTTTTTAACACCTGCTGTACAGGAAAACAGAAAGGGACTTCAGACAGTTTCACAGTAGGACTAGTACTAGATGTACCTATGTTTAGCTTATCATGTAACTTGTCAGGTTAGGTACCCTACACCAATGGATGTATGTGCATGCACACTTACTGTCGACCACAGGGATTGGGACAATTTCCTGCAATAGGGAGGAGAGTGAATACACAGAAGTCCATATAAATATTAGTCGTAGTTCTGTGCAGAAATGCTTGCAAATCTTCCACATACTGCCTACTTATGAATGTTCATGTCAGCCATTCCTGTTTATATTAAAGATAAAGCACTGAATGGTGCTTGGTTTCCATTTGCTACTAAAAGAGATATTGACGGTACTGTCTTGTTTGCTGATCCGCATGGCCATTTCTTTAGAAGTTTACTCAGGTGTGCTAATGGCTGTTTATCCAGCTTCAGCTACTTCCCTTTAGGTCATCAGCACGACTGTGTGCACAAAGAAACCTCATTGAATTTATTCCTAAATCATTTGCCCCTTCTCATCCCCACCCCAGTGCATTTTATAAAAGCCATGCCTATCTTTCATTGCTCTAGCCTGTCTGTAATAAGGAGCAACTTCATACCGCTCCTATATATAACCGTATTATGGGAAGGGTTAAGTGTTTTTTTTACACACTAAGCAGGGATGGGGAGATAAGATTCCGCTGAGATGCAGTGCTGGACACAGAGAGTAAATCCCTCAGCAGCAGAGGTAAGAAGTGGGCGGTTCAGGTGAGCTGTGCGCAGAGGAACAGATAGACTGCCGCCCACTCTCGGCTCCTGCCTGACTCTGTCACTTAGGTGATGAAGGGATAGGGGGAGAAGTTTTAACAACAAACACAAGTCTGGTCTGTGCAGTAAAATGTCACTGTCGCCCTGACGGGGAGAGAAACTACAGGACCCAGGCAGCCAGGTACTATATATATATATATATCTGTTGCAAAAAGTCTAGACAATACTCAGAACTCTGTGCATTAAAATATTGGTTCAATGATCCATGTCCATACCACCTTGGCGGTAATGACGAGCTCAGCTCGTCCATTACCGCCGGAGGGCACCGCTCAGGCCCCGCTGGGCCAATTATGATAATTGTTTTTTTTATAACACGCAGTGTTGGGGACGATCGCCGCCGATCCGCCGCGTAACGGGCCGCCCCCTAAGACCCCCCTCCCCGACCCCTGTGCAGCCTGGCCAAACAGTGCCATGCAGCGGTGAGGGGCGGATCGGCATTCCCTCTGACGTCACGACATCATTCCGTTCTTCGCCATGGCAACGGGGGAAGCCCTAAAGGAAATCCCGTTCAGAACGGGATTTCCTTATGGGCAAGTGCGCCGGTTGTGATTGGAGGGGTGGGAGGGATGCGGCAGGGAGGGGGGAATCATTTAACTAGCGCTAGGCTGGCTACATGATAAAAAAAAAAATACTGCTGCGCCGCCACCCTGGCGCATTTAATAGAACGCCAGGGTGATTAACAGACAGCTGTATGTTGTGCTGTGTCCAGTGTTTTAGCTATGCTGTGACTTTGTAGTTGTACAGCAGCTGATAATCTAGACCAGGGGTGCCCATTAGGTAGATTGCGAAGGACGTTACGGTAGATCCCAACCGCACTACATTCCCATTCTGTATATACAATTGTGCTCCTAAAATTGTACATAGGTAGATCATTTTGACTTCCTAATTTTTAAAGTATCTCTTAAGCTGAAAAAGTGTGGGCACCTCTGATCTAGACCCTCGCTTCCCAACATGTGGTCTGCATACCCTGGCGGTACTTATATTGGTTCAGACATCCGGCAGCAGTCGTCTAGAATAGGGGTATTCAATTATATGCAAATATGTCTGAGTTTATGGAAATCTATGTAATGTTTATACAAATATGTGCTGCTTGAAAATGGACCAATCAATTTCAACTTGGGAACAAACTGAATCATGCACTAGTTCCTGTCTACTGTTAACAGCAGTCAAGAACTATGTGTAGTGCCATCTTGTGGCTAAAAAAGTAAAATACATCTAAATACACCATAATACACTTTTACATGAAAAAATTGAATTTATTATTATTATATAACCCCTTCCACCCAACCCCATAGTTACCAAAAAAAAAACTCTTATTAAAAAAATAACAAAAACTACATCATTTAAAAAAAATAACTACATGAGGGTATATTACTGTTGCTTTCGTAAATAAAGGCATGTAATAATTGTTATAAAATAAGAAACACTAAATGGAAAAAAATACATCTTTGTTTCCAAATAAAATATTATTGCCATACATTTTACTAGAGACACAAATTAAACGTTATAATAACCGGGACAAATGGGCAAATCAAATGTGTCTGTTTTATCTACAATAGCACATTTTCTTTTTAAACTACAATGACTGAAAGCTGAGAAATTATGAATTTTTGCATTTTTTTTCTACTTCTTACCTGTAAAATGTATATAAAATAAAATAATTCTTAGCAAAAGGTACTGCTAAGAAGAAAGAAAACCTTTTTTTCTTATATAGATCATTACATAGATCATTTCGGTGTGATAAGTAGCGATAAAGTTATTGGCGAATTAATGGAAGGCGCATGATGTGAAAATTGCTCTGGTTTTGAAGGGGAAAACAGTGGTAGGGAAGTTGTGAAAAAAAATCATAGGTGTATAAACAAACCTAAATAAGCATTAAAAAAAAAACAAAAAACTTAAAGGGAACCTGAGGTGAGAGAGATATGGAGGCTGCCATATTTATTCCTTTGTATACAATGCCAGTTTCCTGGCAGCCCTTTTGATCTTTTGAGTAGTGTTTGAGTCAAAACTCTGGAACAAGCATATGGCTTATCCAACAACACCCGAGTTAGACTACCTGATCTGCTGCCAGCTTTTTTAGGCTCTATGGCTTATGCTAGGTAAAAACGATGAGATTTTCTGGCAGATTTACTGTCAGATCGATTATTTCCAACATGTCTTATCTGATTTCCGGTCAATATGTTGGAAATAATCTGACAATAAATCTGCCAGAAAATCTAATTGTGTGCTCCTAGCATTAAAGTATTAGAGACACAGGATGAGGAGGGCTGCCAGGCAACTGGTATCGTTTGAAAGGAAATAAATATGGCAGCCTCCATATACTGCTCACTTTAGGTTCCATATAAAGAAGCACTGTAGGGACATATAGTAGAATGTAGTAGATTATGCAGGATACCCACTTTTACAGGGTAGCCCGGCCTTCCCAGTGATGCTTAGCCTAGGCTGATTAGATATGTATTCTGGGAGACACATTGATTAATTTATAAATAAATATTGTTTAAAAAAAAGCAATTGTATTCCATTACGCTATTTTCACATGGCCACACACAATACAATAAAATGATCCGATTTTACGGCAATTCGATAAATATGATCAGATCTCCCCAAAAAATTTCAAGCTTTTTTTTCATTCAACTGAAAAAATCCAATTGAATTTCCCATTTTTTCAATTTTTATCGATCCGGAATACTGGAAATTTTTTTTCAATTTTTCTAAAGATTGTATGGTGTGTTTTAGATTGTCAATTTATTAATATACACACCCTAGCAATATTCTCAGAGTTTCCAATCATTTTTATCATAATTGGGGAACCATTGAACATAGGTGTGTGGTACATTGGTCAGATTTTTGAAGTGTTACAGTCAGTCAGAACAATTGATTGCAATTCTTGAATTGGACAGATGTTTAAAAAATTGTTTGGTGTGTGGCCACCTGAAGGCATAAAGGAAACTATTACATGCAATCATAAATGAGTGCTGTATGTATATAGTAGCAAAAAAGTTTCTGTACCGTGTTAGCCAAACAAATTATATAGGTAAAAAAATTTTTTGTAAAAAATAATACTTTTTAATGGCTAACTAATAGAGTTAAATGATGCAAGCTTTCTGGGATCTAGTCCCCTTCTTCAGGCATGTTTCCTGCTGTATGTATATAAATGCATCTAGGTGTTCTTGTGGTGGTATGACCCTCATTAGGGGCTTGTTGGCAGAGACTGTGTTCCATAAAGAAGGGGTACACTGTCATAGTGTATAGAACCTCTGCTCTAGACCTCTCCACATGACCTACATATCCTGAAAAACAAGCATGTGGCAGAATGTTTTTGTTTTCAGTGCCGTGTTCTGACTGTCGCGTTCCTGTCAGCAGGATCTCAGCTAGCCGCGGTGACACTGAAGTAACGGAGGATGCTGCTCATTTAAACTCAGAGCTCATTTAAACTCAGAGCCGATACCTGATGCAGAGACCCATTATCATATCTGTGGCTGGCAGGGAACACTGTGACCATAGAAGCTGGGACTCGATAGACGATGTCCTCAGGCTAGTTTCCATTACTCTTTTGGTCGCTAGCTTCGCACACTATCCTGACAGTTGCGCCAGTTATGCATGGGGCATGTGACTGGTATAAAGCTTGAAGAGGGACTCCATCCCGGTCGAATCTAAACTAAAACAGAAAAATATTGTCTTTAGTCTTACCTCCATACATACATTGTAAATTGCTGATGTCTCCTTTTCTGCTGCTGGTACTTTTTAATAGTGACGGCTGTTAAAATGTACCCTTTGTAGTTTTCAGAGGAGACCGCAAAGCTCAGTATCGTGTGCAGTGGGGTGGAGGTACTACCTTACGGCACTTTAAAAAGTCGAATGATATGCTGCAGTGGGTGATGTTAGATTAAAGGAACACTGTCGAGAAAAACTGTAAGGTTTATCTCAGAATACAATGCACTGTAAATTACTTTTTCCTATGTTGCTGTCACAGAAGTGGACCTGAACTCTTGCACAGGACAGAAGGAAAATGTAGAGAAAGGCACTCTGAATGTATTTAGAGAGTTTAGCCTGTCTAATTCCCCCTCATTTATGACTAATCACTAGTTGTAATTTGATCTCCCCCGTATCACATGGCTGCCTATGACAGAAGCAGATAAGCCTATGTGAAAGCGCAGGCTGTAAACAAAATGTCTGCTTCCATGAATCAGGAAGTAGAAACAGTGCAAATATCTTTTAGGATTTTAACAAATACATGTTTTTATTTAAAGGTTATTATGCTGTTGTGTATCTTTTAGAGCAGAGAGGTGTTTTGAGTTCAGGTCCACTTTAATCTGATAGATCATGTGTTTGTGATTTTGTGCATTGAGGTGTGATGCAGGGGGGCGGGGCATCACACCGCAAACGCACAGCTCAGGTGTAAAACTGGCCTATACATGCAGCACAAGCATACAGTGCATGGGTAAATATACGGGAAATGTCTGTACAGTGCATGAGTAAATGAACACTGTTTGTGTACAGCGCGTAGATATACAGTATTTAAGAGCACAGTGTGTGAGTGTAAGCTGATAAGTAGGCGTATAGGGTAAGTGTGCAGCATGTATACAGCACTTGGGTACATGTAGAGTACACACATGTAGGCTATGTGGCTACATGTACAGTATCATGTGTATGAGTACATTGACAGCTTGTGTATGCTAAGCTTGGGTCAGAGACAAATTAAGATGA
The DNA here is from genome assembly GCF_040937935.1 of Hyperolius riggenbachi. NCBI lineage: Eukaryota > Metazoa > Chordata > Amphibia > Anura > Hyperoliidae > Hyperolius > Hyperolius riggenbachi. The sequence goes on from NC_090657.1 coordinate 180,472,774, forward strand.
AATGGGGCACTAGGCAAGTGCTAGGCCCACCTTTGATGGCCACCTGGCTTTTTTGGTAAGATTTGGTGGGCGCTAGCATCAACTAGGCCCCTAGTCTCACTTTAGACCGTAGGCAACTGCCCAAGTTGCCTTTTGGATGAATCGGCTTCAGATACATGTAGAGGATGCCTTTGTGCAGCATGGGGTTACATATATAGTACATTTGTGTACTAAGCATGGTTACATATAGAGCCCACCGATGTCCACGTGCGGATCAGTTAATTGAAGCGCAAGTTGAAATGGGCGCGGCTATTCTATCAATGTATTTACCGGCTACATCTCTCGGTCCCGGCGCAGACTGTATAAAATGGGCGCATTAAACGGCTATACGTATGCCGTTGTAACTCGTGTCTGCGCCTGCTGCTATGGCTCTCTTTAGATTTTAAATGTACGCACATAACCTAAAGCAGCCAGGTCACATGGTGCGTCATTGAAGCATTCCTACCCCCGGTACACCTTCCTCTGCCAGGGGACGGGTTAATGACACTCTCTGTGTCACACTCCCTGGTGCTTACAGCCTCCTACTGGCTTGTTCTCCTGTAAAGTAATTCTCTGCTAAAACACTAGATCATTAAATAAAAGTCGACTTAGCAAGTAGAGCACTGAGTTGTGAGTTGTTTTGTTTCCTAAATCACAGTTACGATCTTGGCACAGTACAGAGCTCCGCGTCCGACAGATTGTCACTGATTTTGTCAATGGCTAATCCCTGGCTCTCTTCCCTCCCTCTCTCGCTTACCCACTCACTCACTCACTCACTCACTCACTCACTCACTCACTCACTCACTTACTCACCTCTGTACCACTCCCTCCTCTTAGCTATCTCTCCCCCCCCCCCTCGTCCTCCTCGTCCTCCCATACTCTCTTCCTACTCTCTCTCTCATGTGACTGAAGAGAGGGTTAATTAGACTGTTTGGTTGTGAGCTGGCAGGTAAGGGGAATAGAGGATCTTAAATTGTTGGAACAGGTATTTCAATTTTTGTTTTGCAAATACATTAGAGTCCCAGTTATCCAGAACTCAACTAACCAGCCGTCTCAACCAACCAGAACAAATTGCTGGCAAGACTCCCAGTGGTGAAGGCCAACTTCTTAGGCTGTCAGTGGGCTCTATAGCAGGGAAATGAGCAGCGCTACTTAAAAACAGACTAGTGCCCACCTGCAAAAGAGTGCAAGCCCCACTTGTGGGGTCGAATACACACCGAGCATACACATGACCTGTCTACCACTGGAGGATGTTGGTTTCCTGTAACAGCTTGTATGCAACCTATTAAGTACTCGTCCCTCCCACTGCGAAGAAGTCAATCCTCCATGGGAGGGGCCTAACACTAACTAAATCCTAACCTATGTATATGCATAGCCTGGATGCGCTACCAAGTAAAATTGAAAAATCGAAAATTGCGCGAAAGGTGGATCAGCGCAACACCAGGCCGCCTCCGAATGGCCTCCAATCAGAGATGCGCTGAGCCCCCCCAGGAACTACAAACGCACCTTGAACCCAAACAGAAGCTCTGCATATACACCAAAAGCATGGCTGTTTAGTGGGAGCAGCTAACCAAAAACGAATTAAATTAGTACATAGCAAGGAAATGAGCAGTGCTACTTAAAAACAGACTTGTGCCTACCTGCAAAAGAGTGCAAGCCCCACTTGTGGGGTCGAATGCACACCGAGCATACACATGACCTGTCTACCACTGGAGGATGTTGGTTTCCTGTAACAGCTTGCATGCAACCTATTAAGTACTCGTCCCTCCCACTGCGAGAAGTCAATCCTCCATGGGAAGGGCCTAACACTAACTAAATCCTAACCTATGTATATGCATAGCCTGGGTGCGGCTCAAGGTGCGTTTGTAGTTCCTGGGGGGGCTCAGCGCATCTCTGATTGGAGGCCATTCGGAGGCGGCCTGGTGTTGCGCTTATCCACCTTTCGCGCAATGTTAGTGGGCTCTGCTGTGCTTATAGACCGGGCTCCACGGCTCCCCCAAGGTTAATATACTTTCACTTACTGTATTTTAAGATTTAGGCTGCACTCACAGTGGGATGTTGTGTTTTAATGCAACATTAAAGTCTCAACATGTCTGCGTTAAGAAGTAATGCACTGCAAGCACAACACAACATTTTTAACGCGACTTTAACGTCGCACTGTGAACAGCCCATAGGATTAGCATTGCAGTGTGGTAAGCTGCGTTATAAGACTTTATAACGCGCTACCATAATGTCCCACTGTGAATGCGACCTTAACCCCCTTGACGTTATTTGTGTAGCAAGCATACAGAGGCGCCAGTAGTATAAAAGCGGCGCTAAGCTGACGAATCATACAGACAAGTGTTATACTCCGTTCCATAGCCTGATGAAGTGGGTTGAACCCGCGAAACGCGTTGCATACTATTGGAGTGTATAATTAAATTTCCTTGTGTTGAAAAATCAACATTATCTTGTGTTTTCTCTGGGAGAGGTGGATCCACCTATCACCTCCCCGTTTTTAAGATTTTTTACCTTTTTTATACTACTGGCGCCTCTGTATCCTTGCTACACAAATTTGTCCACCCCTGGTGGAGGGGAATTGGCCCCCTTTTTCCTAACTACAGAGAGTGACTTCTTATTCCTGAGTGAGGACAGGTCTAATTTCCTCACCTGCCTATACAGTGGTTACCTGGAGGGTAACCCGTGTTTGTGAGTATATATCCCAATATACCACTTTCTCCCCATTTTACGTAACATACTACACTATATTGGGCTCTCGGTGTCTCCCCCCCCCTACCCCTTGACGTGATGATCCTTTCTGGATTTTAGGGTCTAAAAATGGTGCATTTTTTGGCATCTTTTTAGACCCTAAACTGGGGAAAAATAATGCTGCTAGAGAGTTCTGCAGCCCAGCACTCCCTCACCTCCCTGGGATCCAGCACTACAGTTTTCCCTCCGTCCTCCGGGTGGTGCTGTAACACTGTAGTGAGATCGCCATCTGTTGTCATGACGACAGACAGCGATCTCACTCGGGGGTTGCAGAGCCTCCGTGGAGAATGGTGGCTGACGTTGGGATCCTCCGGGAGGTGAGTTAAAACGCCCGCTGAGCGCATTGCTCTGCATAGACCTCCGGCGGCTACCACGAGTCAAGCTCGGGATAACTGCTCCTGGCTTGTTTTCCCCACCCTGAGCTGGACTTGTGATATCCGCCAAAGAGGTTAATACAAAGTTTATGGTATGTACAGTGCTGCCCATAATTATTCATACCCCTGGCAAATTTTGATTTAAAGTTACTTTTATTCAACCAGCAAGTCATTTTTTTTTTTACGGGAAATGACAAAGGTGTCTCCCAAAAGATAAAATGAAGTACAAGAGGCATTATTGTGGAAAATTCTCAGCTCTTTGAGCAAAAAGTGTCCAGTTCAAAATTATTCATACCCTTCACAAACAGTCCAAGCTGTTCTAAAGCATCCTAATTACCCTAATTAATTGGGAACAGCTGTTTTAATCAACTCAACAGGTGAAAAACAGCAGCTCTGCAGTTGGTTTGTGGACAGTCATGGCTAAGACCCAGGAGCTCAGTGAGGACCTGCGGCTGCGCCTTGTGGCTGCTTACAAGTCAGGGAAGGGCTGCAAGGCCATTTCTAAATGTTTTCAAGTTCCAGTGGCTACAATGCAAAGTATTATTAAAAATACAAGATGTTCTGCACTGTGGAAAATCTCAGAGGACGTGGCCGGAAGCCAAAACTGACACCTGTGCTGGCAAGGAGGATAGTGAGAGAGGTGAAAAAGAATCCAAGGATCACCACTAAGGCTATGCTGGTGAATCTGGGCTTTGCTGGTGGCAATGTCTCAAGGCAGACAATCCAACGGACCACGCTGCTGGGTTACACAGATGCAGACCAAGGAGGACACCACTTCTCCAAATAAGGCACACAAAATCTCGCTTGGCCCTTGCAAATGCACATCTGGATAAAGAAGACTTCTTGTATTCTGTGTTATGGTCAGATGAAACAAAAATTCAATTGTTTGGTCACAATGATGTTTCCTTCATTTGATGTGAAAAGGAGAAGCCTTCAACCCAAAGAACACCATCCCCACTGTCAAACATGGTGGTGGGGACCTAATGCTTTTGGGGTGTTTTTCAGCCAATGGACCAGGTTAACCTAATCAAAGTAAACGGCATCATGGAAAAAGAGCAATACATGAGGATTCTCAATGACAACATCAGGCAGTCTGCAGAGAAACTTGGCCTTAGGCACTAGTGGACATTTCAGCATAACAATGACCCAAAACACACAGCAAAAGTGGTGAAGAAATGGTTAGCAGACAACAACATTAACGTTTTGTAGTGGCGCAGCCAGAGTCCTGACTTGAATCCAATTGAGAATCTGTGGAGGGAGCTCAACATCAGAGGGATGGCAAGAAGACCCTCCAACCTGAAAGATTTGGAGCTCATTGCTAAAGATGAATAGGCAAAAATTCCTGTGGAGCCATGCAAAAAGCTGGTCTGCAATTATAGGAAGCGTTTCATGGATGTAATAGCCAATAAAACCTTTTGTGTTGATTATTGAGAAGGGTCTGAATAATTTTGGCCTGGACACTTTTTGTTCAAATGTAAATAAAAGCTGAGAAATGTTTTCCTTCACAATAATGCCTCTTGTACCTCATCTTAATATCTTTTGGGAGATACCTACAGTATGTCTATTCCAGTCAAAAAAATTACTTACTGGTTGAATAAAAGTAACTTTAGGTCAAAATTTGTCAGGGGTGTGAATAATTATGGGCAGCACTGAATATAGAGTGGGCTATAGCACTATATTAGTTAGGCCTATTTTTAACATAGTTTAAGCAACCAGAAAGCACACTGATCCAGCCAATCTCCATCGGTGTTGGATAACTGACACTCTCCAGTACTTCAAAATGTTGCAGCGCACAATGTGGTTAAAGAGGAATATTTATTTGGTGACTGAAAGCACCAGAGCTGCAGCCACTAGGGCATGCTCAGTAGGCTGTAGCAGTGTTAGGGAGCATTGCCCAAGGTCTCCTTACCGAAGAGGGTGCAGGCCTACTGAACAGGAAGAGCTGAGATTCAAACCCTGGTCTCCTGTGTCAGCCACTGACTAAACAAGTCATTTTTAGGAGTAGGAGGATAAATACAGTTGTTTATCTCATCAGTTTTTCTTCACTTTAGGTTCCAGTAAAAGTGGGTATCCTGGACCATTAACCTTCCTGGTGGTAAGCCCGAGCTGAGCTCGGGCTATGCCACCGGAAGGCACCGCTCAGGCCCCGCTGGGCCGATTTGCATAAATTTTTTTTGCTGCACGCAGCTAGCACTTTGCTAGCTGCGTGTGCAATCCGATCGCCGCCGATCCGTCGCGCCGCTGCCACCCCCCACCCCCAGACCCCGTGCGCTGCCTGGCCAATCAGTGCCAGGCAGCGCTGAGGGGTGGATCGGAGTCCTCTTTGACGTCACGATTTCGAGGACGTCGGTGACGTCATCCCACCCGTCGCCATGGCGAAAGGGGACCCTCCATGAGATCCCGTTCTTTGAACGGGATCTCCTGATCTCCGATCGCCTCCGGCGATCGGAGGGGCTGGGGGATGCCGCTGAGCAGCTACATGATATAAATTTATTTTATTTTTTTTTAAACTGCTGTGCAGCCCCCTGGCGGATTTTAATAAACCGCCAGGAGGGTTAACTGCTTCCTACTATACTGTATGTCACTACAGGGCCTCTTTAACCACCCTGGCATTCTATTTATTGCAGCCGCAAGTGGCTTTTAAAAAAAAAAAAAATGTGGTGCGCTAGGCTAGCTACACTTTTCCCCCAAGTCCCCCGACACTTTTCCCCCTCCCCCCCTCTGATCGCCGCCGGCGATATCTACCTAGCCGCGATCCCATGATGGCCGAGACTTCTGCCATAGCTTCAGGCGTTGCTATGGCGACGATCGGGCATGACGTCTGATGTCATCAACGTCATGACGTCATGCGCAGTTCCGATCGCCGCCATAGCGACCCCTGGAGGCTATGGAGAGGCGGCGCGGGCTCCTGGGGGTATATAGAAAACAGCAGCGATCGGGGGATCAGAGTAGGCCGGCGGTGATTGGAGGGGTGATAAAGCTAGCCAAGTGCTAGCTACACCCCCTCCCAAAATTTGGTAAAAAAAAAGACCCTCCAGGGCCTAAGAAATCCACCGCGGTGGTAATGGACGTCATTACCGCCAAGGTGGTTAAGATAATGTTCTGTTAAATGCATTTAAATAACTGTACCTGAACTAGGCAATAAGGGTGGAGTGAATGGATATTAAAACCCCCCTTTCTGCCCTGTGCATCATATGACTCATGTAGGAAAGTTTGGAATGTAGGGGTGTTCTGTATACCAAACCTAAGGCTCACTATGCACAGTCTGTTCCTCTTGGTAAAAAGATAAACTGTAATGAACTTTGTGTGAGGTGTTTATCAAGCTGAGGCTTTGAGTTGGTGATGTTTTTGCCAGCCGTTTATAGCTGTGAAGAGGAGCTTGCGTACGTTTGGGAGATTTGGTGGTGCGCCAGCAGGCGTACAGTTTCCTCCTGTGCCAGTGTGATGGTGGGCAGATGTTCCCCTTATGACACTGCGGTAAGTCACACACGCTGCAAATTACAGGATGTCTCAGACGCTCAGCCTCTGTCTCAGGCATGCGTAACACCCAGCACTGCCGCTGCTGCAGGGGCGCACTGACCACGGGCAAGGAGGGATTTATGACTGACCAAAATGCATCTTGTCTAGAGGAACTCTGCCTCAACTTCCTGCAGCTGGGAACCCTTGTGGACTGTACTGCTGTTCCTAATGTTTCATTGTTCTGTCACTATCAGAAGGCATACTTCTGTTTTGCATAGCATTTTTAGTAAGGAGGCTTTTTGGTCCATTATAACCCCTTACACACTCCTGGGCGTTCTTGTTCACCTTGAGGTTGCTGGGTACTCTGAAACTCTGGGTTTTTAAAGTCCTACTCCATAGAGCCACATTTAATCCATGTCATAAACTGATGAGGATCAACCAATCCGAAACAGTCTGTATGTATGTTGGATTGGTGTGGCTCTGTAATATTTACAAGCGGACACATCATTGCATTTCAGCGGTTCTGGAGGTGTGTTCAGTTTTCAGGGACAACAAAGGATGATTTGCTTATTCAGCAGTGGTGCATTGTGGGAGACATCAAATGCTCACTCCCTCCTGAATAATCGCAAATACCTTCTGTTTTACGAAGGCAAATGTCTGTTTTTCATAGCATTTTAGTAAGAGGGCTTTTTGGTCTCTTTTAGCCCCTTACACACTCTTAGGAGCGCTTGTTTACCGTGAGCTTGCTGGGAAGTCTGAAACTATCAGATTTCTGTGGCCCCCGAGTGTCAGTGCGTCATTGTTCTGTGACCCAAAGTGTCAGTGTGTCATTGTTTTGTGGCCCCCATGTGTCATTGCTCTGTAACCCACACTGACACTTGGGGGTCCCAGAAAAGTGTCACACTGACACTTGGGATCCCAGAACAGTGTCACACTGACACTTATAGCCCCAGAACAATGACTTACTGACACCTAGTGTTTCAGAACATTTGCTATGGTAACAAGCTTCACACAAGTACAGTACTCTAATCGCACAACGCCAGGTATTCTCCTGGTGTACGACCCGGAAATTTGGCACTAAGCTTGGCTTTGGGAACATATGTTCCCATTCAGCAATCTATCCTCTAGTCTAGTGGCCTATGACGGGGTCGAGCACGCACGCACTCCGCTCATAGACCACAGATGACTACACTTCTGGGACTTTAGATGAAGTTGGACTGGGCGTAGATATACTGCCTCAAGAGGAATAAGTGGTTAAAAGGAAATAAATATGTCCACTTCCATATCACTGTCACTTCAGGTTTCCAACATACTCCTACACACACATACCAATACTTCCCTACAAACACATCCAAGATACGCACAGGCACAAACACACACCGCTTTACACACAGTGACCCACAGACACACAGTGACACACAGACAGTATACTATCCGTACTAATGCAGGCAGTGTACAATGTAGAGCGGCAGCAGGTGATAGCTGCAGGCAAGGAACCTTTGCCTATGTAAATACATTATGTACTTGTAATTGTTCCCAGTAATTCTGCAGTATGCCATTAGGCTTTCTCTGCACACAGGGCAGATTTGTACTTGAAGAAACCTGAAAGCTGTAGATACAGAATCTGATACTGAAGAGCATTTTCTTTTCTCTACATTGACATTGTCTCGCTCTTGGTGGGCAGCATGTGGCCAATGATTGGCTGCAGCTTCCATCCCATAGGTTGAATCTCACAGGCTGGCTGCAGCTTCCATCTTATTGGCTGAATCTCACAGGCTGGCTGCAGCTTCCATCCCATTGGCTGAAGCACACAGGCTGGCAGCAACTTCCATCCCATTGGCTGAAGCACACAGGCTGGCAGCATACTACTCTTCCATGTGGTTTTGCATCTGAGCCAGTAATTTTTCAACCAGCGTGATCCCATCCAGGTAGGACTTTGCAGATACTGCATTATAGAGGGGATCCTGTGAGCAGGTTGATTGGGAGTTATACCATTCCCTCAGCAATGATTCCACCTAGCCATAGCTCTGTATGGGTGTCCTATCCTCCGGCCACAGCCCTTCTGTTCAAGTACCAGTACAAGTGATGGTCATCATGCCTACAAACCATCCTGGCTATGCCGGGACTGTCCAAGGTTGGAAGTCGCTGTCCCGTTGTGAGCTCCTCTGAGGACAGTCAGTGTCATGACTATGTACTCTGTAAAGTGCTGCAGAAGATGTCAGTGCTATATAAATATATAACAATAATATGGTAGGACATTAGACTATGACTATGGCAGAATTAGATTGTGAGCCCCTCTGAGTACAGACAGTATTTAGGCTTAGATAGTGGTAGGTTAGTGTATTTAAGCTTAGACAGTGGTAGGTATGTGTATTTAGGCTTAGATAGTGGTAGGTTAATGTACTTGGGCTCAGATAGTGGTAAGTTTGTGTATTTAGGCTTAGATAGCAATAGGTTAGTGTATTTAGGCTTAGATAGTGGTAGATTAGTGTATTTAGGATTAAATAGGGGTAGGTTGTTGTATTTAGGCTTAAATAGTGATAAGTTAGTGTATGTAGGCTTAGATATAGATAGGTTAATGTGTTTAGGCTTAGATAGGGGTAGATTAGTGTATATAGGCTTAGATAGTGAGAAGTTAGTGTACACTCATCTAAAGGATTATTAGGAACACCATACTAATACAGTGTTTTGACCCCCTTTTGCCTTCAGAACTGCCTTCATTCTACGTGGCATTGATTCAACAAGGTGCTGAAAGCATTCTTTAGCAATGTTGGCCCATATTGATATGAGGTAGATTTGTGGGATGCACATCCAGGAAGCGACCGTTCCATCACATCCCAAAGATGCTCTATTGGGTTGAGATGTGGTGACTGTGGTGTCCATTTCAGTACAGTGAACTAATTGTCATGTTCAAGAAACCACTTTGAAATGATTCGAGCTTTGTGACATGGTGCATTATCCTGCTGTAAGAAGCCATCAGAGGATGGATACATGGTGGTCATGAAGGGATGGACAGGGTCAGAAACAATGCTCAGGTAGCCCTTGGCATGTAAACAATGCCCAATTGGCACTAAGGGGCCTAAAGTGTGCCAAGAAAACATCCCCCACACCATTACACCACCACCACCAGCCTGCACAGTGGTAACAAGACATGATGGATCCATGTTCTCGTTCTGTTTACGCCAAATTCTGACTCTTATCGAGACTCATCAGACCAGGCAACATTTTTCCAGTTTTCAACTGTCCAATTTTGGTGAGCTCGTGCAAATTGTAGCCTCTTTTTCCTATTTGCAGTTTAGATGAGTGGTACCCGGTGGGGTCTTCTGCTGCTGTAGCCCATCCACCTCAAGATTGTGCATGTTGTGGTTTCACAAATGCTTTGCTGCATACCTCGGTTGTACCGAGTGGTTATTTCAGTCAACGTTGCTCTTCTATCAGCTTGAATCAGTCGGCCCATTCTCTTTTGGCCTCTAGCATCAACAAGGCATTTTCACCCACAGGACTGCCGCATACTGGATGTTTTTCCCTTTTCACACCATTCTTTGTAAACCCTAGAAATGGTTGTGCGTGAAGTACTCAGACCGGCTCGTCTGGCACCAACAACCATGCCACGCTCAAAATTGCTTTAATCACCTTTCTTTCCCATTCTGACTTTCAGTTTGGTGTTCAGGAGATTGTCTTGACCCGGTCCACACCCCTAAATGCATTGAAGCAACTGCCATGTGATTGGTTGATTAGATAATAGCATTAATGAGAAATTGAACAGGTGTTCCTAATAATCCTTAAGGTGAGTGTATTTAGGCTTAGATAGGGGTAGGTTGTTGTATTTAGGCTTAGATAGTGGTAGATTAGTGTATTTAGGCTTAGATAGTGATAGATTAGTGTATTTAGGCTTAGATAGTGGTAGACTATTGTATTTAGGCTTAGATAGTGATAAGTTAGTGTATTTACGCGTAGATAGTGGTAGGTTACAGTATTTAGGCTTAGATGGGGTCGGTTAGTGTATTTACGCTTAGATAGTGGTAGGTTAGTGGTAGGGATAGATAAGGGGTTTTAATGTAAAGTTGAATACCCCACCGAGACAATCCATCTTTCTACTCGTGGGAACATGTATGTGACTAGCAAGAACAAGAGTTCAAATGATCGTGGCCCTTTGCATGGGAAAAAGATCCGCCGTAACGGTCGTGAGGAAGGTTAGGTAGAACGCTAATAGGATAGTTAAAATCACTGATATTTTATTATTGTACTTGTCCAGCACCCAACAATTGAATTACGGCAGTGTTGCTGATATTCTAGTAATGACTGCTCCCTTTTTTGATGTGCGCCCTCCGTGTACCTTTACAGACAGGCTTAGAGTCCCCCTTTAACCTCCTGCTGTTGGAGTTTTGGCTTCAGTTCTTACAACTTTCTTATTTGAAATTCTTCAGCAAACACAAGTGATTTTTTTTTTTAGGCTTGGATGTACAGAATGGTTGTGGGAACATTTGGAGACGTGTTTGGGCGCTGTCTGCTCCTTCCGCCACTCTCTCTCTGTACATAGAGGAGACGGCGGATGAAATTATTTGCTATAATGGACAGGCGAAGCAATTTAACTCCCGGCATCTTCGGATTTTGCTGTGTAAATGTTATTCACAGTGGGGCCGAGGCAACAGCTGCAGAAAATCAATCCAGGAGACTTTTAGCAAGCTAAACACACCTGCAAAGCCTGAAGTGTCAGGCCGAGCCGCGGAAGTAATCCACCTTTACAATTCGCATTCAGCCACAGCTTAGCGGCACAGGGTGCAGACGCTGTTAACCATTTTCCTGCAAGGACAAACACGTCGGAGGAACGGAAGATGTAAGCCCAAACTTAAAGTGCACCTGAACTTTTGCACAGGACAGAAGGAAAACATAGAAAAATTGCACCCCACTCGAGCATTATTTTTAATGGCGTATAGGTAGCCAGGTTTAGGTGTTCCCCTGAATAGGAAGCCAGGTACAGGTGTGGCCAATATAGATAACCAGGATTAGGTGTTATCCCAGTATAGGAAGCCAAGTACAGGTGTGGCCAGTATAGGTAACCAGGTTTAGATGTTCCCCAGTATAGGAAGCTAGGTACAGGTGTGGCCAGTATAGGTAACCAGGTTTAGATGTTCCCCAGTGTAGGAAGCCAGGTACAGGTGTGGCCAGTATAGGTAATCCGGTTTAGGTGTTCCTCAGTATAGGTTAGAAAGGTATAGGTAACTTTGTATATGTGTCCCTCTTCCTCTAGCTATACTGGGCACTATACTAGCTATACTGGGCACTATACTAGCTATACTGGGCACTATACTGGGGCACTACCTACCTATACTGGGCACTATACTGGCTATACTGGGGCACTAGCTACCTATACTGGGGCACTACCTACCTATACTGGGCACTATACTAGCTATACTTGGCACTATACTAGCTATACTGGACACTATACTAGCTATACTGGGCACTATACCAGCTATACTGGGCACTATACTGCTATACTGGGCACTATACTAGCTATACTGGGCACTACCTACCTATACTGGGCACTATACTAGCTATACTGGGCACTATACTAGCTATACTGGGGCACTACCTACCCATACTGGCACTATACTAGCTATACTGGTCACTATACTAGCTATACTGGGACACTATACTAGCTATACTGGGGCACTATACTAGCTATACTGGGGTAACTATACTAGCCATACTGGGGCAACTAAACACCCTATACTGGGGCAACTATGCTAGCTATGCCGCCGCACCCCAGCCCCCCTCCCCCCCATAACCTGCTGCGCACGACACTGTCCACTAAGTCGCGCAAACACCCCATCCCTCGCTCCCACCGCCCCCCATCCCCCCCCCCCCCGGGTCCCCGGAGAAAACTTTGGTCAGAAAGTGGTCCCCGGGCCAGAAAAGGTTGGGGACACCTGCTTTAGATCATACATGTCAAACCTCGACTCGTGGGCCACATCTGGCCCTCTGAGCCATTATATTTGGCCCTCAGGTGGTTTTCCCACTTTGCATTATGTTTGTCCCACTTTAGACCACCAGAGAAGCTATATTGGAGGGTAAGCCCTAGATCACCAGGGAAGCCATATGGGGAGGGGGGCAGCACATCATACCAGGGAACTGTATAGGAGAGGGAATGGAGCCACTAGACACCAGGGAATTGTATACGGGAAGGTGGATGCCACTAGACACTAGGGAACTGCGTAGGGGAAAGAGGGGGCCACTAAACACTAGGAAACTGTGTAGGGGACGGAGGACCACTAAACATCAGGAAACTGTACAGGAGATGGAGGGGGGGGGGGGGTATTAGACACCAGGGACCTTTATAAGGGAGAGAGGTGGCCACTATACATTGATGTTGGCCCACGACTTGGTCTCAGAGCTCAGTTTCGGCCCACTTTGTATTTGAGTTTGACACCTCTGCTTTAGATGATAGATAAGTAGTCTACAAGTGGCACATTAGAGTGTTGTTTTGTCCTTTCACACCCCCATCCTTTTGTTTTATTCCAGAGAGTGTCCCCTTCCAAGGACCCAGGTGGCAGCAATGAGCAGGGACAAGCTGAAACTCCCCACAAGTAGATCCTGGCTTTGTGAGTACTGCATTCACCTCCCTGTATATTTCCTGGTACACTATTTGCTTTTGGCATTCACTTTCTTCCTGTCCTTCCAGAGTACAGCAGTATCTTTCTGTACCACTCTATTATTAGTTTCTCTGTATCTGGGGAGACCCATCTGCTGTCTATCACTCTAAGACCCCCCAGGCATTTAACCACCTAACGCGAGCCTGATCCAGCCTTTCACGTCAGTCTGTGAGTTTCCAGATCTGATTGCAAGCTCAAATTGCAACCATGGTAACATTTCTCTGTTTGGAGTACGGACAGACCATAAAATCCCACCTTGTTGCATAGGGATTTGTCAGCATGGAAGAGAAACTATTTTTTTCTTAAAGGACTTCCGAGGCCAAAGGAAAAAAAAAAGTTCAGTACCTGTAGCTAATTTGAATGCACGGAGGACGCCATCCGCGCCCTCCGTGCAGTTTCGCCGGGTCCCCGCTGCTCAATATTCCCCCGGGTTGGCTCCCAACCCCACAGCCCAGGTCAGGCTCTCATGCCACCTGCAAAATGTCCGCCCGAGCTGGCCGCGGCTGCACAGTCCGCACAGACGCGAGTGCGGCTGAGCAGCTCTAGGGCCTCCCCCCTGATCCACGCTGCAGGCTGTCTCCTGTAGCGTGGATCAGGGGGGAGGCCCTAGAGCTGCGCAGTCGCATTCGCGTCTGTGCGGACTGCGCAACCACGGCCAGTTTGGGCGGACATTTTGCAGGTGGCATGAGAGCCTGACCCGGGTCGGGAGCCAGCCCGGGGGGATATTGAGCAGCGGGGACCTGGTGAAACTGCACGAAGGGTGCGGATGGCGTCTTCCGTGCATTCAAATTAGCTACAGGTACTGAACTTTTTTTTTCTTTGGCCTGGTAAGTCCTTAAAAGGGAACCAGAGACGAAGCACCCTTGTGTATTTTACCATATACAGTGGTGTGAAAAACTATTTGCCCCCTTCCTGATTTCTTATTCTTTTGCATGTTTGTCACACTTAAATGTTTCTGCTCATCAAAAACCGTTAACTATTAGTCAAAGATAACATAATTGAACACAAAATGCAGTTTTAAATGATGGTTTTTATTATTTAGTGAGAAAAAAAAACCTCCAAATTTACATGGCCCTGTGTGAAAAAGTGATTGCCTCCCTTGTTAAAAAATAACTTAACTGTGGTTTATCACACCTGAGTTCAATTTCTGTAGTCACCCCCAGGCCTGATTACTGCCACACCTGTTTCAATCAAGAAATCACTTAAACAGGAGCTATCTGACACAGAGAAGTAGACCAAAAGCACCTCAAAAGCTAGACATCATGCCAAGATCCAAAGAAATTCAGGAACAAATGAGAACAAAGTACTATAATTGAGATCTATCAGTCTGGTAAAGGTTATAAAGCCATTTCTAAAGCTTTGGGACTCCAGCGAACCACAGTGAAAGCCATTATCCACAAATGGCAAAAACATGGAACAGTGATGAACCTTCCCAGGAGTGGCCGGCCGACCAAAATTACCCCAAGAGCGCAGAGAAAACTCATCCGAGAGGCCACAAAAGACCCCAGGACAACATCTAAAGAACTGCAGGCCTCACTTACCTCAATTAAAGTCAGTGTTCACGACTCCACCATAAGAAAGAGACTGGGCAAAAACGGTCTGCGTGGCAGATATCCAAGGCGCAAACAACTTTTAAGCAAAAAGAGCATTAAGGCTCGTCTCAATTTTGCTAAAAAAACATCTCAATGATTGGCAAGACTTTTGGTAAAATATCTTGTGGACCGACGAGACAAAAGTTTAACTTTTTGGAAGGTGTGTGTCCCGTTACATCTGGCGTAGAAGTAACACAGCATTTCAGCAAAAGAACATCATACCAACAGTAAATTATGGTGGTGGTAGTGTGATGGTCTGGGGTTGTTTTGCTGCTTCAGGACCTGGAAGGCTTGCTGTGATAGATGGAACCATGAATTCTACTGTCTACCAAAAAATCCTGAAGGAGAATGTCCGGCGATCTGTTTGTCAACTCAAGCTGAAGCGATCTTGGGTGCTGCAGCAGGACAATGACCCAAAACACACCAGCAAATCCACCTCTGAATGGCTGAAGAAAAACAAAATGAAGACTTTGGAGTGGCCTAGTCAAAGTCCTGACCTGAATCCTATTGAGATGTTGTGGCATGACCTTAAAAAGGTGGTTCATGCTAGAAAACCCTCAAATAAAGCTGAATTACAACAATTCTGCAAAGATGAGTTGGCCAAAATTCCTCCAGAGCGCTGTAAAAGACTCGTTGCAAGTTATCGCAAACGCTTGATTGTAGTTATTGCTGCTAAGGGTGGCCCAGCCAGTTATTAGGTTCAGGGGGCAATTTCTTTTTCACACAGGGCCATGTAGGTTTTGAGTTATTTTTCTCACTAAATAATAAAAACCATCATTTAAAACTGCATTTTGTGTTCAATTATGTTATTTTTGACTAATAGTTAACGGTTTTTGATGAGCAGAAACATTTAAGTGTGACAAACATGCAAAAGAATAAGAAATCAGGAAGGGGGCAAATAGTTTTTCACACCACTGTATATCAGGAGGAACATTAGAGAAAACACTTACCATGCTCTCTGTTTCATCCTCACTGCTAAAAGTGTCTTATCAGCTGTGATAAGAATCCCGGACTGAGTCTTCAGTCTGGCTTTGCAGGGAATGATTATAGCTGAGTCATTATAGCAGAGCCACAAGGGGGCAGGCTTGGGCTTGAATAGACACCAGAGAAGACAGACTCAGCTATAATCTTTCCGTAGCAAAGCTAGACTGAGTGCTCAGTCTGGGATTCTTATCAGAGGTGATAACAGTCAGATTAAACAGAGAACAATGAAACAAAGAGCAGATTAGGTGTTTACTGTCATGTTCCCACTGATTTATAATGTAAAATACAAGTGGGTGCTTCATCTCTGGTTCTCTTTAAAGGACCACTACAGCGAAGAAAGTAAGCAGTAACAATCTGACAGAACCGAGAGGTTTTGGACTAGCGCATGTCCTCATGGGAGATTCTCAGGGTTTTGTTTATTTTCAAAAGCATTACCTGAACGGCAGTTGCTAAGTCTAAATAGTGTTTAAGCGAGTATGGAGGCAGTTTTGACAGTTTGACTTAACAACTGTCGTTCATGAAATGCTTTTGAATACATAGAAAACCCTGAGAATCCCCCATGAGGTGATGGACTAGTCCAAAACCTGTTGGTTCTGTCAGATCTTAACTGCTTGCTTTTTTCACTGCAGTGGTCCATTAAATCTATTGACTGACTGCACATTTTTTTCCAGTCCTGCCCACCAGCTACGGTTTTAAACCTTGAAGAATGGCTGTGTTCTGTGCACACATGAAACAGTACACATACACTTGAGGTAACGTTCATTCTTGGTTATTTCGGACAATCTTTCCATTTTTTTTTTCAGCAAGAGTGCATCTCCCCATAAAACAAACAAACAAACAAAAAAATAAAAATAAAACAGCAGTGTTGCTAGGCAACCACAGGCCTCAATAAAAAGATTGCAATGCCCCCCCCCCCCCCACCCCCCGACTGCTCACCCCCCTCCTTTCCAGCAGTGCCACGCTCCTCCTCTCTTGAGTGCCGCCCTCCCCAATTCCCAGTCTGGTTGCCCTGCCATACCCCTATAAACCATTTGGTGATGAATATTGCTTATGCTGCGACTAGAGTAGACCCTGCAACAGAGGCTTTCATCAGTGGTATAGTGCCTTCAGCTTCTCCAGATAAGGATCGGTCCACACTAAGTGCGATTGCAGAACGCAATACACGGTCCAGGCTGCGGTTTTCAAAAACTGGAAAGCAAACGTATCCGTTTTGTAAAAAAGAGCATCCATTTCCTATCTGTTTCCATTCTGTTTTTCACCCCAAAAAACGTACAGAAAATGTGTTTTTTTAATGCTGTTGATATTGGCCAATAGCAAGGAAGTGGGAGGGGTTTTGTTGTAAATAAACAATCTATATGCCAATGTTGATCAATAGGAAGGAAGTGGGCGTGGTTAGGGCTAAACAAAACAGTAGTTTAACCATTTAAGGACATGTGGAATGTAGTGGGGAGGATTGGGAGTGGATTATGACCAATAGGAAGGAAGTGGGAGTGGTTATGCTGTAAAAAAACAATTGTTGAACCATTCTCATTCTCATGCCTCTTGTTGCACAGCTCTGGGCGCTCTCTGACCGCCATAATCTGGTCCTCCGTGTTTAGGTACTTTTTGCTGGGCATGATGGCAGCGCTGTCTCTCCCACCTTGTCACGCTCGTCTCTCCCAGCTTGTCAACAGGAAGCTGTCAGAGATGATGTTGAGGGGAGGAGAAGTAAGTTCAGGGCAAAAGTTCTCTGTGTAGAGGGAGATCCGTTTTTGTATTGCCTTTCACTACCCTTCCGTGTATCTACAGTCCGTGAAGTCCCAGAAAATCTCCATTCAGTTTTTCAAGTCGAATCCCGCGGATCTGTTTTTTGAAGTGTGTGAAGACGGCCGCTATTTTTAACATTGGTATGCATGGCTCTGGTTTTGGTCCGGGACAGAAAACGGAGTCACGGATACGTTTTTAAAACAAATGAGAAACCGACCCTAAACCTGAATTAGAAATCTTTCAGCTCCCTTATGATCAGGATCATGTGATCATCCAGGGTTGCCCAATGCGTTGATCGCAGAGAACTGCTTGGTAGATCGCATTCCCGCATGCCAACAAGAATGGCGAAGTTGCGCTTGACATCAAGGAATGAAACCGCTTAAGTGGAGCGAGTGGATGTGATCACTCACCTATCAGCACTGCCGGGATCCTCCTTCAGCTCTGCCTTCCACATTCTCATCTCTATGATGCCCTCTAGTGTTCTCTCTAACTACATGCACTGCTGGAGGGGCCAAACTGTGGATGGTAGAGGCTCCAGGGCTTCCTCAGAAATTTCTGGGCCCCATACTGGGAAAACCTACAGGGCCCCCCTCGCTCCCCTCCCCCCCCCCCCCCCTATATTTAAGGTGGTCGCTGGCGATCAGAAAAGCACCGTGACACATCTAATCCTATGGGATTACTCGTGCTTGAGCAGCGCTTTCAATTTGCATAAATCACAAACGCAATACATGCAGCATTTTCTCAGTGAATGCGATATTCATTCACTGAAATGAGAATGGCAAAGCACAAACATGGCAAAATCTAAATAAAAAACGCAATGCAAACACAGCCACATTCACTGACAGTCTGTACAATTTGCAACAGACTTGCAGATGGGACCCATGTGCATGGCATTGTTCGCTGTGTCCCAGACTTATTCGGGCCCCATACTGCAGTCCTATCTGTGTTGCCCTGAAGGCGGCCTGGGGTGGAGCTGAAGAGTAGTCCTGGCTGTTCTGGTAGGGGAATGTGTGGCTGCCTATGCCAGCGTGGGGGCAGCAAATACTGGGAGCACAGGGGCACATCTGGCTGTCTACACTGGGAAGTGTGTATGGGGGGGCCACCTCTGCGAAGGATATTTTATGGAGGGTGGGGGGTCAGTAGATCAATCTGCCCCTGTAATTTTTAAAGTACAAAAGCCGAAAAAGTGTGCACTCCCTTGTACACAGTTATGTAAGGCAAGAACCCCCCCACCACCAAACTCACAGTAAGGATGCAAATGATCCAGGTCCGAGCGAGCAGCAACCAACACCTTTGGTAATGTTTAAAACTATACAAATCATTCATGGCAGTCATCACGAGCACTAGACCACCTGGGCCGGTGTTGCAACATTTCAGCATACCCGACAAAATAGCATACAAATGCTACTGAGCTGAGCATGTGCAAAGTTGGAACACCGGTTCTAGACTTTTTGCTGCCTGAGGCAAACTTGTGAGGATGCTCCTTCCCCCCACCCCCAATTTGGAATGATCGCACAGCACCTGACAATTTACTCTGCTTCATTTAATGTTCTCACTTGACATGCTGCAGCTCAACACAATAGCACACTGGCTGGCTGTGAGTCTGTAACAAATAAACTGCTCACCCTCAGCCACTCCATTACTCCTCAGTCAGGACAGCAGTGCCACCTCCTCCCTTCTGCTGTGCAAGTCAAATGAAACACTGCTGCTCTCCTGCCTCCCCCCTCCTCAGTCACTGTCAGACTCCTCACACAGCACAATAAGCTGCTTTTCCCCAATGATGACCTCTTCACCTCGCTCTCCTCTCGCTTCTTCTCCTACTCTGACTGCATGCAAATGTTTCACCTTGCTTCATGAGAGAATCAGCCCTGTAGACTACCAATGATTGGTGATGGGAGAAGGGCCCTCTGTAGCAAGGGCCTTGCTGCAGTTGTCACCCCTGTTTCTACATTACTACAGTCTGGTCTATTCAGCTGCTTCAGTCAAAGTTCTGTGACTTGACCGGCTGACTAAACAAAATTGCAATACAATACCTTGCACTTGTGTTCTGGTGGTGAAGCGGTTACTAACGGGCGTTCTGCAGTGTAACAGCTGTGCCCAGCCAATCGGAAATAATATTAATTACAGAAGGGGGAAAAACACTCGAGTCAACCTTTTTTTTTTTTTGAAAATGACTGATCCATGTTGGGTCTGTTTGACTTAAAGCAAATCTCCATTGTACGAGTGCTTTTTCCGGTCCACAGACGGTGGTCGGAAACCACTCATAGCGTAAGGAAAGGAGTCCGGCGGGGCTGAGGTTTGAAGCTGACCTGTCATGACGGAAAAGAGGTAAGTGCAAAGATACTATTTTTTTAAGGGACAAATGAAGGCCTTAGGCCGGTTTCACACTGCTAACTTGTGGCTGATTGCACTGCACCACCAAAAAAAGCCTATGGAGATTACTGTGGCTGTGCGCGGTAATCTCCATGGTGTAATGGTTAAGGGCTCTGCCTCTGACACAGGAGACCAGGGTTCGAATCTCGGCTCTGCCTGTTCAGTAAGCCAGCACTAATTCAGTAGGAGACCTTTGGCAAGTCTCCCTTACACTGCTACTGCCAATAGAGCGCGCCCTAGTGGCTGCTGCTCTGCTCTGGCGCTTTGAGTCCGCAAGGAGAAAAGCGCAATATAAATGTTATTTGTCTTGTCTTGTCTTGTCCATTCTGGCTGCAGCACAAGCATCAGGTGAGGATCTCTAGCGCTCACTTCCTGTGGCCAAAATTCAAACTGCGCATAAGTGTATTGAAAAAATATGTTTCCACGCATGCGCAACACTAACACCGTATATTTTTCAAAAAATATGCATCGCCATAGACTTACATGACTCCCGGGTCACCGTGCATGTTGTCCAGCAACATGCTGTTGCTTTAGCGGTGAATCGGGCACTTCCGGTGGGACGCATCACACCTCGCTCGGTGTGAAATGCCCCATAGACTTGCAGTGGCAAAGCGTTGGCCTGCTGCCAAATAGGCCAACGCTCCGCGCCAGTGTAAAAGAGGCCTGAGGGCTTGCAGCGGATTAAAACTGATCCGTTTTTTGAAAACAGATCCGTTTTCCACAATTTGTACTTTTTGTAGTACGTTTCCAGAACGTTTTAACGCATGGCAAAATGTATTGGGTGTTTTGTTTTTTTATTTTGTTTGCTTTTAAAAAAATAATATTTATTGAAATGTTAATGCTTGGTGCGATTTGCCTTCTTAAAACAGAAGGAAACTTGCAATAATTCAGCTTTAAAGAGAAACCAAGACCAAGAATTAAACTTCATCCCAATCAGTAGCTGATACCCCCTTTCCCATGATAAATCTATTCCGTTTCCCAAACGGATCATCAGGGGGCTCTGGATGGCTGATTTTGTGGTGAAACCCCTCCCACAGCAAACCGTGAAGACCATAGTCCTGGCAGTTTCCTGTCTGTGAATCTCGCTGCATTGTGGGAAATAACAGCTGTTTCCAACTGCCAAAAAAGCAAGCAGCATCTCCTTCCCCTGACATCACCTGCCAGCAGTAAAAAAAGTCACCATGTGATAAATGTCAGAATGTAAATCAGGGAGAGGAAAGCTTATACAGTGGGCAATCACTGACTTTATCATTTATACATAATTATTGTAAAAATGAAGCACTTTTTTATTACATTATTTTCACTGGTGTTCCTCTTTAAGTGCCCATTTGTGGTTACCTACAATGCTCCAATACTGAATATGCAAATTATCTCTTTATGCCCCTGTACGCCAGGCTAGCATCCAGAACCGCTAGTGAATAGCAAGCCTAAGGCTTTAAATTTTACACAGCCACATCAACCCCACATGTAGACAGCCTGTTTTAGACTTTTGGTCCTCATCTGTACATGGCAGGGATTGATATGGCTGTATGGCGATAGTGCTTGGACCAGTACAACAGAGTAACCAAGCAGCTTGTGGGGTCACCCCTTGCTGCTTGGTAACTACGGTATGTTGAAATTTTAAATGAGTAGATACAGAACAGATGATATGGCAATTGATACATATAGTACAT
Organism: Hyperolius riggenbachi; assembly: GCF_040937935.1. Lineage (NCBI taxonomy): Eukaryota > Metazoa > Chordata > Amphibia > Anura > Hyperoliidae > Hyperolius > Hyperolius riggenbachi. The sequence goes on from NC_090657.1 coordinate 180,494,394, forward strand.
ACTGTATAGTATTGGTGTGAATTGTCAAAAATCTTAACAGATAAACTAAACATAAGTTTTCTTTTAAAGTAGTGTTGAAGGTGTTGGCTCTCAGGCAGGACGGCACTGGAAGGATTCACAAGTGAAAGGGGGGAAAAGGCTATTTTAAGTGTAACGGTTGGGCATAAAATCAAAAATCGTTTATTTTTATTTGGTAATATAGGAAATAATGATGCTAAGTAGGCAAACCAAAATTTAAAAATCACTATTACTTTTCTTGTTGAAAAATGCTGATTCCCCAGTTTCTCTGACTCTTATTTGGTACATCTGCCGCATGAAGGAAGTTGCAGGGCATGCTGGGTTGTCTTTTTTTGCTTCTCTACTTCGCCTCAGACTTAACTAATGCAGCCCGATTGGCTGAAGCCTCTTTTCCTCCTGTTTTCCCCTCCCACACCTCTGTTCCTTTCTGATTGCCCAATATTTCTCATGCTGACAATGCACGTTCTATAGCAGAGCTGTGTGGGAGTGCCTGAAGACTGGGAGGAGGGTGGGCAATGCATACACAATCAGGCAGAGGAGAGTAAGGGAGGAAATGACATCAGGATTGGCTTCAAGATAGACAGTTAAAATGGAGAATCCTAAGAAGGATTTTCTCTCTCCCTTTTTTTTTACTATAGAAAAATCACTAAAATAAAAATGTGGACAGTGCAATACATATGTTTTGTAAGTAGAGCAAGTATTTATATACTTATATATGTGTTGTTGTTTTTTTAGATAGTATGGCTGACAGCTTCTCTTTTATGAGAAGGTAGATTGTTTTCTCAACCTTATTAAAATGAAGAGATGTAGGTCGTAAGCCTCTACCTGTAGAGGTCCTGGGTGAGAGTCTTCTTTTAAGTGTACTGAGGCCCAAAGGCTGAAGGTGGGCCACTTTACAATGTTTAATACAAGGGTGTTTGGAAATACCCTACAGACCCATCCCGTCCAAACAGACATGCATTTAACAAGCAGAGAGTGAAACTCCATAACAGTAAAGAATGTAAAACTATAACTGACCACAAGGTTGTGGTAGGAAATAGGTACTGAGTAGTAAACTTGAGTGATAATCTTTCCTCCTTTTGGTGCGTTGTATTGGACTTTAGCTAGATGCTTGCTGAAGTTGATTACGGGTAGGGGGCCATATGCAATTCATTTTTTCACCTGAGTTTTCTCCTAGGAGATAATTTTTCTTCTTTAATTTTTAATAACTTTTTAGTAATGCAAAAAGTACCATCAATACTTGATAAAGTACTATCAAAATAAGTATTTGTTTGCTTGGTGGTGTTTTAAAAGGCATTTTATTGACAAGTTTGAAAATTTCACCTAGGAGAAAACTCAGGTGAAAAAGTGAATTGCATATGGGCCCGGGAGTTAAAATCAGAAATCTGATCAGAAGATCACAGGGGCAACTCTGGTAATTGGCTATCTATTAATGAAATTTGTTTTTGTAGACGAGTTCCATCTTAAGATTGCTATCAACTATGGCTTAAATATGAGGCAGTGTAGGGACCAGTGTTGTTCCCCAATTTTGTAAGATAATTTGTCTGGTGGTGCGTAACAGATGAGTTACTTTTTTGCGGTGAACAAGAGGTATCTCTTCAAGGCTTACATGGGGGTTGGCAAGATGGGGAGAAAGAGAGAAGGGGGATTGTATCATGTTAAAAATAGCTTGGTTGATATGAGCCCAGGTTGGATGTGGTGGGTGTTTTTATTATAATGTACTTTGTTTCGATCAATAGGAAGGAACTGGGGGTGGTTATGCTGTACCAAGCAATGTTTTATCCATATGGCCTTGTTTAATGTACCCATTTATTTTTGACATACTGTTTAATGCACCGTTTAATGTTAATGTACTGTATTACATGTTTACACGTGTTAATGTGAGACTGCTAAACTGCTAAAATACGGCTCGGTCGGTATCTTTAAAGTGTACCCGAGATAAAATAAATAGAAAGATTCATGGTGCTTCCTTCGGCCTGACCGCTCCCTCGCTGCCGTCCTCCGCCTCTTGGATCCTCTTTTATTGGTCCCGGTAACTTAGGCCAGCCGGCGCCAGCGCAGTGCAGCTGCGTGTGCTCCCCTGTTGCGCGGCCAGAAGCATTCTGCGCCTGAGCAGTAGTATTGCACAGGCACAGAATGCTCTCGGCCATGGAAGCACCACGGGGAGCAGGGGCGCCTCTAGCCATTTTGTCACTCCAGGCGACAAAAAGGGACAGAGGAAGGCACAGGGGACAGAGGTGGCACATGGAGACAGAAAGAGGCAGAGTGGGACTGAAGGAGGAACAGGGGGGTTAGAGGTAGCACAAGGGGACAAATAAAGGCAAAGGGGACATAAGGAAGCACAGGGAAACAGAAGGAGACACAAAGGGGCACAGAAGGTGGCACAGGGGGACTAAATGAGGCACACAAGGGACAGAAGGAGGCACAAGGCACAGAGGTGGCAGCTGCTTGCAACTTACGCTAAGCAGATGCAGCAGAAGCAAGTAATAGAACACCCACCAGGTAGCGCTTAGTTTGGGGGGGGGGGGGCTTAATGTGGGGGTGGGCCTAAATCCAGCAACATGGCGCCCCCCAAGACCAATGGCACTCCAGACAATGGCCTGTACTGCCTATGCCTAGAGGCGCCCCTGACGGGGAGCACATGCGCATTAATCCCTGACTAGCCGAAGTTACTAGGGACTAATAACGGAAGATACAGGAGGCGGAGGATGGCAGCGAAGGAGCGAACAGGCCAAAGGGGGCTGGAGAAAGCCCCAGGTATGTATGAAGTTTTATATTTATTTAGTCTCAGGTTTACTTTAAAGCCCTGCTTTTAACAGGAAGTCCACAAAAATGACGCAGAGGGGAGGAGTAGCAACATTAGGAGATGGACTTTGGCATACGATTTGTGTGCAAAGTTCTGTGCGTGAACAAAAGATCCATCTTTGCATAGCCTTACATTGCCTCCATGGCGATCCACTCTCCGGAAAAAAGTGAGACGTTTGGACTCTTCACTCAGTTTTCACAAACGTATCCAACAGACATGTTTTCATTTGCAAATCGAGTTATTTTTAACATTATGATCCGTTCCTCCGTGTTTTTTTTTTGTCTGCTCCAAAAAGAGTACAGAACAGGTACGTTTTTATTACAAGCGTGAACCGGCACTAAGTGAGAATTCTCTGTAACAGAGGCACGTCATAAGAGAATTGCAGGCATGGCTTCTCCATGGCGTGAAAGCGTTAAAGCGCGATCAGTAAACGTATACCGTGTAAGGCAGAGTATAGCTGTTGGCATTTAGCTGCCTCTACTGAATTGTGTCCAGCAATTCTCCATAAGAGGCTCAGAGTGGCTCCCCGCTGCTGCGCTCAGTGGTTGAACACAAAGGATTTACTGTGACGAGGACACTGGTTACGTCTTGTACTTTTGTGTACAGCGCCGCCGATCCTTCTATCTTTAGGCTTTTTTTTTTTACCCTGAATTCAACCTGGAGTTGCTTGTCAAAGTGGACCAGTCACAGATGGGCATCTTTAATACCGTATATTCCGGCGTATAAGATGACTGGGCATATAAGACGACCCCCCAACTTTTTCAGTTAAAATATAGAGTTTGGGATATACTCGCCATATAAGACTACCCCTCTTCCAACGCACACCAAATAAAAATTAAAAAAAATATCATATACTGGAGCTATGGATGAACAGATACTGGTGCTGTACTGTATGTGGTACCCAGTATATAACAGTATACAGGTGATTGACTGGTTGGATTGGTCAACTCTCCTTGTCTACCTGTTTATCAGAGCCGTATGGAAGAATAGATCGTGCTGTGCCCATAAAACACGCCTCTTTCACCCTTCTGGCCCACTCTTGTATCCTATTTACCTCCTTCTCTGCCTCTCACATCTCACACATGTGCGCCTGCACCGCTTCACTACAGTCCTCAGCAGCGAGATCTGAGAGGCGGTAACAGGATAGGGCGTATCACCCGGCATCAATGACACCCAGCGTATAAGATGGCCCCTGACTTTTCAGAAGATTTTCAAGGGTTGAAAAGTAGTCTTATACGCAGGAATATATTGTAATTTAATAATCTGAAGCACCACAACTGACCTCAGAGGAATATGGCGGTTGTCATATTTATTTCCTATGGAACAATACCAGTTGCCTGGCTGTCCTGCTGATCTCTTTGGGTTGCCATATCAGCTCCGTGAAGCTGTCCCCCCTAAAATCAGCACAAATAAAAATTCCATCATGATTGGTTAGTGCTACGTTTGTGCCCATTTGTGCTGCAAAAATTAAGATTAAGGGCCCATTTACACCAGAATCGCTTTTCTGAGCGTTTTGCGATTGATTCACGGTTTTTAAAATTGCTCCCATTCACTTTCGTGAAAATCACCGCGATTTGTACCGCAATTTTAATAAATTAATGGGAGCGATTTTAAAAATGCTAATCAATCGAAAAACGCTCAGAAAAGCGCTTCTAGTGTGAATGGGCCCTTATGCTACTTTCATTTTGAAGATAATGGCACTTATTTCCAAAACTATACCATCACCCAGCCCCCATACAATAACTACAGGCATGAAACTAGTATGGGTGGGTAGTGCTGTGCATGTGCTTATTTGTGCTGCAAAAATCATATTTCTATCTTTTATAGTTTTTGAAATATTCACATTTTTATAAAGGTCAAAAGTCCACTCAGCCCCCCAACATAGCAAAGGCTGAGTTAGCCTGAGTAACCTTTTAACCTGTATAAAAACATGAATATCTCAAAAACTATAAAACATAGAAAGATGATTTTTGCAGCACAAATGAGCACATGCACAGCACTACCCACCCATACCAGTTTCAAGTCTGTAGGTTGTTGTACGGGGGCTGGGTGATGGTATTGTTTTGGAAATAAGTGCTATTATCTTCAAAATGAAAGCAACACAAATCTTATTTTTTGCAGCACAAATGGGCACAAACATAGCACTAACCAACTATGATGGAATTTTTATTTGTGCTGGTTGTAGGGGGGGCCAGCTTCACGGAGCCTCCAATAGCCTATATGTACTCGGGTCTCTCATTCAATCAACACATTGACAAACTATCCTCCTCTTGTAGTCTCTACCTAAAAAACATCTCCCACATCCGCCCTTTTCTCACACAGGACACTACAAAACTTCCGGTGCATGCCCTGATTATTTACCGACTAGACTATTGGCTATTATCTCTGCTCTGCGGCCTCCCCGCCAACCGTTCAGCCCCTGAAACTGCACTGTGGACATGTGTCTCTATACAAAGCAGGAAACAGGACCCAGCATTTTAGGTAATTTGTTAGGAAGTATTGTGGGAATAGCATACTAAAATTGCATTAAAAATCATAGTAAGGGTTCAGGCACACTATGGGCTTGATCCACTAAACCGTGATAACTCATATCACGGCTGCGATAGTGTTTTTGTGCGCAATTCCGCATTTTGTGCTTGTTTTCACATGCAATCGCGGTTTTTAAAAAGCTCTCAGAAATCTCTGAGGGCCAGAAAAGCGCTTATAGGCCTCTTGCACACTACATGAAATTCAGTTTTTTTTTTGGGGGGGGGGGGTTATACGATCCAATTTTTGATTCGGGAGCAGAGGAATGGCGGGAAGCTTGAGGCTCGAAACACGGCTGATGGGGGTGAAGGCAGGTGATAAGGGCCAGAGCAGGTCATTCTAGATGTTACTACTACACTTCGCTGCCATTTCTGCAGGGGGTCCAGGGGCTCTGTAATGGGTGTCTATAAGGGGAATTATTAAACGGAACCTGAAGTGAGAGGAATACAGAGGCTGTCATCATTCATTCTCTAATAAGCAATGCCAATTGCTTGATTTCTCTGCTGATGCTCCGCCTCTAATACTATAAGTCACTGGCCCAGAATGAGCAGCAGATCAGATACTACCTGATCCGGGAGTCTAGCCGGATCAGGTAGAGCCTCTTACTGCCACTCCTGTCACCAGCAATCAGTCAGTTCTGTTTTTATTGATCCCAGAGGCACAACGCTGCAGCTCACCTCTCTGCTTCTCCTTACAGAGCAGAGAGATGGGGAGAGCCTTGGAGGGGCAGGATAGAGGCAGGGAGAGGCTCAGAGTGGAGGGATAGAGACAGGGAGATCCACTGAGGGGCGGGATAGAGGCGGGGAGAGGCTCAGAGGGGAGGGATAGAGGCGGGGAGAGGCTCAGAGGGGAGGGATAGAGGCGGGGAGAGGCTCAGAGGGGAGGGATAGAGGCGGGAGAGCTGCGGAGGGGCAGGATAGAGGCAGGGAGAGGCTCAGATAGAGGCGGGTAGAGCCACGGAGGGGCAGGGAGAGGCTCAGGAGCGGGTTAAAGGCGGGGAGAGGCTCAGAGGGGAGGGATAGAGGAGGGGAGAGGCGCACAGAGGTAGGTAAGAGGCTTTTTGCAGGAGTGCCTCGTCTTTTAGAAATGCCCCTTTTCCTAGTAATCTAGAGACAATCCCTTTGTCTGCATTTTTGGGAGTCCGAAGAGAAGGGGGGGGATGGAGAGCGACACACAGAGGCATGTGATTAATACATTTTTTTATTTCTATAGCGCCGACATATTAGGCACATCTGTACAGAGTATGTTGGTTAGTCACTTAACTGTCCCTCAGAGGGGCTCACAATCTAGTCCCTACCATAGTCATATGTCTATGTATGTGTCGTGTAGTGTATGTATCGTAGTCTAGGGCCAATTTTAGGGTGAAGCCAATTAACTTATCTGTATGTTTTTGAGATGTGGGAGGAAACTGGAGTGATCAGAGGAAACCCACACAGACACAGGGAGAACATACAAACTCTTTGCAGATGATGACCTGGCTGGGATTCCAACCAGGGACCCAGCGCTGCAAGGCGAGAGCACTAACCACTACGCCACCGTGCTTCCCATTTAGAAAAGAACATTCCTCTGTGTCCCATTTGTATTACAACAACTGTGGGAGGGCTTTACTGTATTACTGATGTCTAGTTCTACTATAAGAAAAGCACAGAAAAGTTTGTATCCTTTCTTTGTGAATTTTTTTTTAAACAATGAAGATAAAACCCTGCAGTTTTTCTTTAGATGCTTACCTGTAAAACTCCACTTCCCCAATTGTGTTTTTTTTTTTCTTTTTATTTAATTTCACCCCCTTCGGCGTCGGACGCTTTCATACAGGCGCGGCGTGACAGATGATGGAGGGAAATTATACGTAGCAATATTAATGTATTCACGCGGCGGGTCAAGGGAGTGTTGTTAATACGGGTTTAATGGCGCTCGGCGGATGGGAAATGGCAGGGATTTTGCGGCAAACCAATACATTAAAAAAGGTGTTAATAGGCATTTAAGTGTCTTAATAGTATTCTGTGCCATTAGGAGACGGCTGTAATTGCTACTTTTAACTTTTTCACCCGCCATCAGGGAGATGCGTTCGAGGCGGCGGCGGATGAGACAAATAATAAAGATGCATCTTTTAATTTAATTTTTTTTATTTTACTTTCAGGCCAATTGTGAGCTGTTACTGAAAGACTCCATCACTGACATTGTTACGTCCCTTATGTCACCTTGAATTATTTTGTTCTCTCTCTCTCTCCTCTTTCACTAACAGTAAATTACACATAGTCTGTGTGTACCCTATAGGCAGCGACCAGCATTGCAGTCACATGATCCATGCTGCCGATGCTATGTTTTGGGCCCCGACTAGCAGGCTCTCTGTAATGCCCTCTTGGAGCCTGCTGCCATAATTATTATTATTTAGTACTTACCGGTATATAGCGCCGACATCCTCTGCAGTGCTGTACAGAGTATATTGTCTGGTCACTTAACTGTCCCTCAGAGGGGCTCACAATCTAGTCCCTACCATAGTCATGTGTCTATGTATGTATGATTAGCATACTACTTCCAGAAACCTGACAAAGGAAGTATGGCAGTCAGAGGATCACATACTGTACCTCCAAAACGTTTTGAGATAAGAAAGAAGGACACTTTAAGGCACACCCCTGTCACAGCTCTAACCACGCCCCTACCACACCCCTCATCATGCATACAACGAAGAATTCAGCAACAAAAGATGTTGTTTTATCATTCAAACCACACTGGTCCTATCTATCACCATTAGTTTTCCTTAATTACAACTTTTGAAAATAATAAATACTGTATATCAGTTTAAATAATGCGAATGAAGTTTAGAGTCAGCTAAAGAGAGCCCGAGGTGGGCTCATAGATAAAAAAACGTAGGCTACCTGATCCGGAGGGCTGAGCGGATCTGGTAGCCGCAAAAAACGCCTCTCCCGGCCACTCCTGTGGGCAACGCTGGCCCACTTTCACTTTCCTGACCTATAGGTCACAATGCTGGAAGGAGAGACCATATCTCTCATTCACAGTGTGCAGGGAGGCGGGGGAGTGGCAGGGGGCGTGGCCAGGGAGCGAGCTGCCCAAAGGCAGCTCTGAAAACCCTGCAGGAATGCCCCTGGCTAGCGTTCTGAACAGGGAGTCCCTCTTCCCTATGTTTACCACCAAGATAGCGACAAATATTGTTACAAATCTTCGGGGGCAGAGAGCGACTGTGTGGGGACACAGAGGACTATCATGAGGCAGATGCCTCTGTGTCCCATCTGCCTCCGCTCACAACCATACCCCCCCCCCCCCCCCCCCCCCGAACCGCCTCGGGCTCTCTTTAAAGAGAACCAGAGATGAAGCACCCTCTTGTATTTTACCTTATAAATCAGTGGGGACATGACAGTAAACACCTAATCTGCTCTTTGTTTCATTGTTCTCTGTTTAATCTGACTGTTATCACCTCTGATAAGAATCCCAGACTGAGCACTCAGTCTAGCTTTGCTATGGAAAGATTATAGCTGAGTCTGTCTTCTCTGGTGTCTTTTCAAGCCCAAGCCTGCACCCCGGTGGCTCTGCTATAATGACTCAGCTATAATTATTCCCTGCAAAGCCAGACTGAACGCTCAGTCCGGGATTCTTATCACAGCTAATAACAGACACTTTTAGCAGTGAGGATGAAACAGAGAGCATGGTAAGTGTTTTCTCTAATGTTCTTACTGATATATATGGTAAATTACACAAGGGTGCTTCGTCTCTGGTTCCCTTTAAGCACATTTTTCTGTAAAAAAATGCATATACGTATACAAATCTGTACATCAGTCCTGAAAGATGAACAAATGTGCTCATGCTCATGTACTGAGCGTGCCCAGCCGGGCTGCAGCTCTCTCAAGCTGCTCCAGACCTTGTCTCAGATTTCTGCAAGAAAGAGGGACAGAGGGAATGGGTTCCCAAAGAGAGGCTGTTAGGGACATTTGGGAGCTATGCATCAGCATGATGGCCAATCAGCAAATACTTTCAGAAGGAATTAACAACCGACCCTATATTTACCGTATTTTCCGAAATATAAGACACACTTTTTCTCCCAAAAAAATTGTGTCTTATATTTCAAAGACAGGGAATGCCTGACTTACGATCGCCCGCCCATACAACTGGCCGCGACGTCGGAAACTCCCTGCCTTGTCCCCCTGTTTGGTCCTCCTGCTTCCTGCATGTCTGGTCGTGTCATCAACAGGAGACTTCACTAGAGGAAGCCGTGAGATGTCTGCAGAACGCCACCACTAGAATAGCTAGGAAGGTGAGCCGCTCTGCCGCAAATTATTCTTTCACAGGGTTGCGGAGACGCACAGCGGACACCAAAGAGCTGGAATCGATAGTAAATAGTAGATCAATAGTAGATAAAGTGATAGTAAAGTGAGCTTCTCTGCCGCTATTCTTACCCAGGGGGAGCAGAGACATGCAGGGGGCAGGAGGGGGCCCGGAGGAGACACGAAAACCAATACAGGTAGACAGGAGGGGACAAGGGGGACTGGAGAACCACAGACACAAACACAGGAGGGGATACGGATGAACACACACAGGAGGGGACACGGGGGACTGGAGGACCACACAGGGGGCTGAAGAGGGGACACACAAGACAGGAGGACACATGGGGGCAGGAGTACCACACTGGGGGGCAGGAGGGTACACATAGTGGACACAGGAGGACAATGGGGGAGAACAGCGTGCGTTCCACTGTCGTCACTTCCTGCAATGCCGCCCACTGTATTGTAAGTGGACGGCATTGCAGGAAGTGACGACAGTGGAACGCACGCTGGAACGCGGAAAAGGTGAGTCATCCCCGCCCACTGCCTCTTACTAATGGCGGCGGCTGCTG